>NC_060071.1:31474241-31777272 GCF_922984935.1 Meles meles | reverse complement strand
CAAGGATGCCCACTTCTTCCATTTCAATGCAACATAGTACTGGGATTTCTGTCCAAAACAATTAGGCAAAAAAAAATAAAAGGCATCCAAATCTGAAGTGAAGTGTTATTAGAATGATCTCTGTTTGCAAATGATATGCTCTTGTATGTAGAAAACCCTTAAGATTTCACACCAAAAAAAAAAAAAAAGAAAGAAAGAAAAGAAAAACCTGTTAAAAATAGTAAATGAAGGGACGCCTGTGTGGCTCAGTTGGTTAAGCCACTGCCTTCGGCTCAGGTCATGATCCCAGCGTCCTGGAATCGAGTCCCACATCGGGTTCCTTGCTCAGCGGGAGCCTGCTTCTCCATCTGCCTCTGCCTGCCACTTTTTCTGCCTGTGCTCACTCTGACAAATAAATAAATAAAATCTTGAAAAAAAAATAGTAAATGAATCTGGCAAGGTAACAGAATACAAAGTCAACTAATAAAAAAGCGATTGCGTTTTTATGCATTAACAATGAACAAAGAAAAAGTAGACAAATTGGACCTCATGAAAAAATTTTAAATTTATGCATTAAAAGACGGTATCAACACAGTATAAAGGCAACCTGGAGAATGGGATAAAATATTTGCAAATTATATATCTGACAAGGAATTAATATACAAAAACCATGGAAAACTCCTAAAACTCCACCACCACAACAACAACAAAAACACTTTTTTAAAAATGGGCAAGGGCTCCTGGGGGTGTCAGGTCATCATCCCAGAGTGCCAGGATTGAGTCCTGCATCAGGCTCCCAACTCAGCAGGGAGTCTGCTTCTCCCTCTGGCCCTCTCCCTTCTCATCCTGTCTCTCACTCTCTCTCTTTCTGTCAAATAAATAAATAACATCTTTTTTAAAAAATGGGCAAAAGACTTAAATAGGCATTTCTCCAAAGAAGATATACAAATGCCCAATAAGCACATGAAAAGAAGTTTAACATTACTGATAATAAAATGCAAATCAAAACTATAGTGAGATACCTCTTCATACCCATTAGGATGACTACTATCAAAAGAAAAAAAAAGACAATAGCAAGTGTTGGTGAGGATGCGGAGAAATTTGAACCCTTGTGCATTATTGGTGTGAGTGCAAATGATATAGCTGCTGTAGAAAATATGGAAGTTCCTCAAAAAATTAAAAATGAATTACCATGTGATCAAGCAATTCCACTTCTGGGCATGTATCTGAAAGAACTGGGAAAAGAGGATTTTAAAAACATATTTGTATGTTTGTGTTCACAGAAGCATTATTTATAATAGCTAAAACATGGAAGCGACCCAGGTGTTCATCAGTGGGTGAATGGATACACAAAAAGTGGTGTATACATTCAATGAGATATTATTTAGCCTTAAAAAGTAGGGAAATTCTGGCACATTCTGTAACATGGATGAACCTCGAGGACATTATGCTAAGCAAAATAAACCAGTCACAAAGAAACTAAATATTCTGTGATGATTTCACTTATATGAAGTACTTAGAGTAGTCAGTCATAGAGACAGGAAGTAGTATGGCGGTTGTGGGGGGAAGAGGAGGAGGGGAATTATTGTTTACTAGGTATAGATGAAAGAGTTATGGGGATGGTTGGTGGTGAAGGTTGAACATCATAATGAATATATTTAATACCAATGAACTGTACACCTAAAATAAGTTGGTAAATTTTATGTTGTATGTATTTTAACATTAAAAAAGGGGGAGGGGAGAATAATGCCCTGCCAGAGATATCTATATCTTAATCCTCCAAAACTGTAAATGTGTTATTTCACATAACAAAAGAGATTCGCAGAAATTAAGTTAAGATCTTGGGATGGGAAAAGTATCCTGGTTTATCCAGGTGGGCCCAATGTAGTTACAAAGGTCCTTGTAAGTGAAAGAGGGAACTGGGAAAGTGTTAGAGAGACTTGAAGGTGCTTTGCTGCTTACTTTGAAGATGGAGGAAGGGGCCACAAGCCAAGGAATGCGTTTGCACTCTAGAAGCTGTGAAAGGCAAGGAAGCAAATTCTCCCCTGGAGCCTCTGGAAGGAACACAGCTCTGATAACACCTGGTTTTTAGCCCAGTGAGACCTACTTTGGATTCTGACCTCCCAAACTGTACGAGAATAAATTTGTATTGTTTTGAGCTACAAGCTTGTGATAATGTGTTCCATCAGCAGTAGGAACTGATAGACATGCCTGTGCCTCATGTAACCTCCCTGGGACAAGGACCAGATCTTCTTTGGCTGCACATGTCACAGTTGGTCACTGTTCTGGGAGCACAGGCACTTTGGCTTTTCAAATTGAGAGTATCTGACAGATCATCATGCTCCTTGCGCTCACCACAAATCCTGATGAATGATATCACTGGATATAGATCAGCTTTCCCAGAATATCCCTGTACTTAAAAGCCCACACTAGACTACCTCTAAAAAAATAATTCACTTTTGAACAGTGAAGTTTACATCTGTTAGTGGGAGAGACAGTAACTTAATCCCACCCATTCCCAACACTATCCAGATAACTGAGTGGAATCTCAAGGTTCAGGGACTAAAATGGGAAGTTCTCACAAGATCCCTGGGAATTCCAGAACTGAAGAAATGAACAAAGCCAAAATCCAAGAAGATAGTAGAACAGTCTAGAAGATCACTAGCACTAAAGATCACAGTTGGTGTTACCAAACCAGAAAAATGGGGACCAGACAAAAGAGAGCAAACAAGCCAGGAACAAACAAGGAAAGGGAGTTGTAGTATCTCAGCCTGTTACACTTGCTTTTTGGGGTCAACTAAAGGTGAAGCTTTTTATCTTGATAAAATCCCAAATATTCATTTTCACTCTTGTTTCCCTTGTCTTTGGAGATGTGTCTTGAAAGAAGTTGCTGTGGCAACATCAAAGAGGTTACTGCCTATGTTCTCCTCTAGGATTTTGATGGATTCCTGCCTCACATTGAGGTCTTTCATCCATTTTGAGTTTATCTTTGTATATGGTGTAAGAGAATGCTCGAGTTTCATTCTTCTGTATATAGCTGTCCAATTTTTTAAGTACCATTTATTGAGGAAACTGCCTTTTTTCTATTGAGTATTTTTTCCTGCTTGTCTAAGATTAGTTGACCATAGAGTTGAGGGTCCATATCTGGCCTCTCTATTCTGTTCCATTGATCTATGTATCTGGTTTTGTGCCAGTACCATGCTGTCTTGGTGATCACAGCCTTGCAATAAAGCTTGAAGTCAGGCAACATGATGAGGCCAGCTTTGGTTTTCTTTTTCAACATTAACTTGGTGATTCTGGGTCTTTTCTCATTCCATACAAATTTTAGAACTTTTGGGACTTCATCAATATAAAAAGCTACTGCACAGCAAAGGAAACAGTCAACCAAAAAAAAAGAGGCAACCCACAGAATGGAAGATGATATTTGTAAATGACACTACAGATAAAAGGCTGGTATCCAAGATCTACAAAGAACTTCTCAAAATCAACACCCCAAAAACAAATAAGTCAAAAAATGGACAGAAGACATGAACAGACATTTCTCCAAAGAAGACATACAAATGGCTAACAGACATGTGAAAAAATGTTCAACATCATTAGCCATCAGGGAATTTAAAATCAAAACCACATGAGATACCACCTTACACCAGTTAGAATAGCAAAAATTGACAAGGCAAGAAATAACAACTGTTGGCAGTTGGTGGGAATGCAAGCTGGTACAGCCACTCTGGACAACAGTATGGAGGTTCCTTAGGATGTTAAGAATAGAGCTACCCTATGAACCAGCAATTGCATTACTGGGTATTTACCCCAAAGATACAGATGTAGTGAAAAGAAGGGGCACATGCACCCCAATGTTCATAGAAGCAGTGTCCACAATAGCCAAAATGTGGAAGGAGCCGAGATGTCCTTAACAGATGAATGAATAAAGAAGATATGGTACGTGTATACAATGAACTGTTACTCAGCCTTCAGAAAGGATGAATACCCACTATTTGCATCGACATGGGTGGAAATGGAGGGAATTATGCTAAGTGAAATAAGTCAAGCAGAGAAAGACAATTATATGGTTTCACTTATATGTGGAACATAAGGAATAGCATTGAGGACATTAGGAAAAGAAAGGGAAGAATGAAGAGAGGGGAAATCAGCAGGAAGATGAACCATGAGAGACTATGGACAACAGGAAACAAACTGAGGATTTCAGAGGGGAGAAGAGTGGGGAGATGGGTTAGCCTGGTGTTAGGTATTAAGGAGGGCACGTATTACATGGAGCACTGGGTATTATACGCAAACAGTGAATCATGGAACACTACATTAAAAACTAATGATGTACTGTATGGTGACTAACATAACATAATAAAATTTAAAAATAAAATAAAATTCATCAAATAAAAAAAAAATACCAAAGGTGAATGGATGGCATTTGATTCATGCCCACACAAATCACTTTTTTTTTTTTTACATCTATACTGTCCAATAAGACAAAGTAGCATTTTCATATGCTGTGCAGGAATATTGATGGTCCAGTTATAGTTTTTCCTAATTGAATCTGGCTTTTAATGAACAGAACTTAATATACCACCAAGATCTCTAGTTTTAGAGAATAAACAAAAACACTTTAAAATTCAGTAAAATTAAGATCTCAGAATGTAATATATAAAGTTTCAGATCTGATTTTTCATTTCCACATCTAAGTTATTGAATGATCATTTTAATTCATTTTTCTGAGTCAACATTTTTATTTCATCAGGAGAACATTGCAAAAATCCCGGGTTGTGTTGTTTATAGTTTGTGATTAATGTTTTCCCAAATAATAGGATGGAATGGAGAGAGGAAGAATAAGTAATCTGATGACCTTCACTTTTTAAAAAATTTTTGTTTATTCTTTTGAAGAAGTAATAGCAGTGAATTCATGTCATTTAAATGTTTGGAAAGATTAAGTATGACAAGTTGCTTTAAAATGATAAAGTTATATTTCTGAGTACCTGTATTTGTATATGCTAATAATCAGTTTAAAAACAACACAGGCAGTAAGGGTAAGGTCAGCATTCTGAATCACAGAGCAAAAACCCTGTTGTCACCAGCACTGATGTCACTCATGCCCAAATTTCCAAAAGCCTAGTGGAAACTAACTTTAGGAAAAATGCCTTCTGACTTGCCATTGGTTCTAAAAGGCAGTCAGTGTTAAGGAAACACAGACCCCTTTTAGGAGCCTATATAATAAAGTCAGACACATTAATCTCTACTCATGTCTCTAGTCAGGGTCTGACCCCAAGCTCTTAGGGCTATAATGGAAGAAAGGAAAGAGGGGCGGGCCGACTGACATTAGCTAACAGAGTTTGTGTAAAAGTTCAGATGTTCCTGTAAGCAAATAAATATCATTTCTTGACTTTGTGTTCATATCCTGTCCCATAAAACAAAACGTATCTCTCCGTGATGATACAAGATTACATTATAGTCTCCCTATACTTTAATGGTGTTCAGTTAACCCCGAGATTTGACTTAAGAAAAGGGGTGGAGGGGCGCCTGGGTGGCTCAGCAGTTTAAAGCCTCTGCCTTCAGCTCAGGTCATGATCTCAGGGTCCTGGGATCAAGCCCCGCATCGGGCTTTCTGCTCGGCGGAGAGCCTGCTTCCTCCTCTCTCCCTCTCTGCCTGCCTCTCTGCCTGCTTGTGATCTCTGTCTGTCAAATAAATAAATAAATCTTTAAAAAAAAAAAAAAAAGAAAGAAAAGGGGTGGAAAGAAAAGTCACCTCCTGGTTATCCTGGATGTTTTGGTCCTCAGATTTGCCTTTGCCACTGATAAGTGTGTATGACCTACAGTGTCTCAACTACTCTTCGTGGGTGCAGTGAAGGGGAGCAATACAATACCTTCCCTTCCACCTGTGAAAGACCGATGAGGTAAATGATGTGAATGTACTTAGCAGATCCTGTTATATGACAATGAGATGACGGTGCTTCCTGAGAGAGCTACTTTCTTGAAAAGAGAATGAGGGGTATAATGTATAATGTCATCTCACTTAGTGTCAGAAATAGTCCACATTCAAGAAATAATTGTTTACCATGGTTATGAATAAAACTCTACTTTGATGAAACTAGTAGTGAATTAGAAAACTAGACAAGAGGCCAGAAACTTGCCAGCCAGCACTTCTGAATTCTTATTAGTGCCATCTCCCAGAGTGTTTCTGGGCAAGTTAATGAGATTAGCATAGATCTTTAATGCCCCTCTCACATTCCAGATCCCATCTGAAAGGAACAACAACAAAACAACCTTGGGGGGTGGGCACGGTGAGGGACCTGTATCCATGTTAAAAATAGGGAAGAGTATCTATCATAAAGGAAGAGCTGAGCAGTAACTTCTCTTCCTGAGGGGGAAAAAATGTATGTCCGTGAAAGGACCAGCCCATGTGGAAGGGCATGGAGAGACCTGAGGATCTGTGTAGAACATGCGGCTGTAGCAGCTGCAAACCTTACATCTTCTCAGATTCAAGCCCAGGGGAGAAAAAGTAAGAGCTTACTTCCAAGCATCTCAGCAAAAGCATCTCCATTGGTTCCTTGAGCTCTAACTGTGACAGGTGCCATCCCTGAGCCATACTGGACCGCCAGAGAAATGAAGTGTGCCTTTTAGTACCTTAGGCCCTGGAGTCAGAATGAAGCAGAAGGGGGCCCCCTGGAGCACATAGGTTTTAAGAGAGAGTGGAGGGGTCTTTCCTCAGAGAGAAATCTGGGTGCAGTGTCTAGGGGGAAAAAAGTGTGGACAAATTCTTGGCCGCCACATTTACTAAAACTGCAGGCTCTTGATCACTAGCTGCTTCGTGGAGACCCAAGTTCAGGAGTGAGATGGATTTAGGAAACCCTTGCTGGCTCTCCTATTGATTTGAGGAACTCACTTGCCACAGCCTTTGCTTCCTGTTCACCCATAGCCCTGCCTGCCACAGCTACTAAGCTGGCTTCGTGGTGATTTGTGTAAGGCTCATCCAGCACTTGTTCTTGGGAGTTCGGCCCCTACAACCCATCCCGCCAGTATTCCTCCATGATGGAACTGTGCTTTTAAAAGCAGGCGAAGTGTCTCCCCACCATAGGATACCAACACGCTACCAAGTTTTTGAGGCCTCACACTTTCCTGGTAGCTGCCTCCCCTGAGAAGAATGTATATCCAGAAGGAGACTATGCTATTTCGGAGTTCCAGTAGCTCTCTTGGACTCTGTCCAGTTTGCCCAGACCTAGAAGCTAAACGAAGCAAGCCCACCTAGGTTACAAAGCACAGGAGGGTTCTCCCCAGGGAGAACGGGGCCAGCCGCCCACTCTCCTGGGCAGGGGAAGGCTGCAGGCTGTGTCTATTCCCTGAGGTTTCTGGTTACCTTACTCCATGACTCAGATGGTTTGCTTTTAACAATCTGCTTGTCTCATTCCATTTGACCTATAAAAATGCTCACATCCTTAAGTAGATTTCTTCTAAAGAGTTGAATGTTTCTTTGTCAGGTCATACAGCATATTTGATGATAATCGCCAGGATCCCACAGGACTGACCGCTGCTCTTCAGGCTACAGACCTGGCTGGAGTTCTGCACATGCTCTACTGTGTCCTCTTCCATGGCACCATCTCAGACCCCAGCACTGCCAGCCCCAAGGAGAGTTACACTCAGAATACAGTCCAAGTGGCCATTCAGAGTTTACAGTTCTTCAACAGTTTTGCAGCTCTTGATCTGCCTGCTTTCCAGGTACCAAGCATTGGTCAGTGTTGATGGTAACCAACCAAGAGCTCAGATTTTAGTGTAGGTAATGGTGTGAGGTTCTTCTGCATTTGGGACAGAACGAATAAACCACAGTAAAGGAAATCACAATATATACTATTTATGAAGCTACTATCTTCTGCAAACCATGTTAGGTGCTCTACATATGTGTTCTCATTTATTCTCATGATGGTCCTGCAAAATATTATACCCATTCTACAGAGGAAAACGCTGACAGTTAAGTAATTTGCCTAAGGTTACACATGGCTCTTTGCCAGGACTGATACCTGTGGTTTTCTGACCCCAAAATCTGTGCCACTGTGCTACTAACAAATCTTGTCTTGATTTCTTTATGAAAAGGCATTATTATCCCATCAACTTTTAAATATTAAGGAAAGCTATGGTTTCTTACATAAACAGAACCAAAATTAGATAAATTGTTTTGATTGATAGGACTTTCTGTGGATGATTTAACCGACTTGTGTCCAGTGTAAAGTGCATGTGTAGTTATATGTGCGCACCCCTATAAATTCAGTTTTTATAGCTGAAGAAAGAAAAATTGCTTTATGCTGTAACACCAGACTGTCAGCTGAGAAATAGATTTTTTTCATGTAGGAAATTTAATTTTCAAAAACACTGAACCTTTGGAACAGAGCAAGCCCCAAGGAGTAGACTTCTCTTTCGGTTTATTAACTGTCAAGCGATTTCATTAAAAAAGGAACAAACTTGGCAGATGATGAACCCATAATTTAGATGAATTGCTTTGCTCAGAGGGAAAAAGGTTATAGAGATACAAACGTATGAAAATGGTGGACTTTGGCCGTTCCCAATTCGAAGTAACGTTTGTTTTGTAGCCAATGACAAATGTGGAATTCTTGTCTTCCTGTTATTCCATTCACAACAGGAAAGTTGTATCATTGGATTCTATATCTTTCCACTTTGAAGAGTTAGTTTATCCATCCCAAGAACAGAAATCTCTTTAGGGTTAATGCATTTCAGTTTCCAAAAGGCTTGAACTGGCCTGAGTTAGTAACTACTTAATCTGTATAAAGTTCTGAGAGTTTATAGGCAGACACCACATTGTCTGCTCCAGAAAATGCCAGTGGTTCATGCCTCTGGGTTAAACATAACATCTGGATTTTGTGAAGAACCAAACCCATTTGTTCAGTGTTGAAACAGCTTGGAAATCAGGAGACACTAAGTTTTTGTCCTCAGAACATGGAGACTAGCAGTCACCCATCAGCTAGTCCAAGTAGAGTGATTTCCTTTGTCACCAGGGATCATGAAAACAAATTATCTGAAAACTGTCTCTTAGCTTCTAGTGGCAGAGGTCTTCTGACCAGGATTCAAACTGTTGCAGGGTGCTCCATGTGATAAGCAAAAGCACCTGTGTTAAGTCAGCCCTTCCATCAGTCACTCTTGAGTGTCAGGGAGCCCAGATCCATGCGCCCCCACACCATTCCTGTGAGCTCATAGCTTGTTCAGTCTCACTCAAAAGGAACACCACTGAACCCCAACCAGCCCTGCTCCCCTAGTGGCCCTAAGGTGCAATGACAAATAATATTGGAAAAATCAGAAGCTTATTTTTGGAGCCCTTCATGGCAAACGAACATAACAACCGAGATTTCTCTCTACCTCCTCGCCGTGTCTAGCCTGAAATGTATTCCCTACTTGAACCGCTTTTGTCAAAACAGCAGGGAAAACACCAGGGTGACTCAAGAGTGTTCAACCCATTCTTAGAATCAAATGCCCTGCCTCCCAAGTGGAATGCCCTTTCTTGGCTGGTTCCTGACAGTTCATTTACATTTACATTTACATCTTTCTCTCTGTCCTTCATGGAGCTCCATAGTTCTCTTAACTTATTTTTCTGTTTTTTTCTTCTTTTTTTTAATCTCTGTTCTAACTCCTGTTTTCTCTTATCTTAGTCAGTTTGGCCATAATTATTTCTCATTCTCTCCCCAGACATTATTCCCACATACCCTTTTCCTCCTGACTAGTGCGTAGGCCAGGAAAGTCTGCATGAACCTTCCTCCTGGCTGTCATCCTTTTGAAATTCAAAGTCCAGCTCATTTTTTCTTACTCCTCATCAGCACATGTGGGCCCCCAAATGCCCAGAATTTCTAGCATCAGGGCCTCTAATACATCTACCAATTATTACCTTATTGTTCCAGTTACTTTTATACATTTAAAAGAAAAAAACCTTAGTAGACAATAACCGCTTTATTATGATCACAGTTTCTATGGGCCCAGAATTCAGATAAGGGTGACTTGTCACTGCTCCATGATGTAAGGCTTCGGCCGGGGTCTCAGACAACAAGTGGGGGAATGGAAGCACAGGTTGGCACAGATAGCTGGGTGCTAAAATTATCCGGAGGCTCCTTCACTCTTCTGTTTGATGCCTGGGATGACTGAAAGACTGGGTTCACCAAGGACTGTTGGCTAAAGACTCTACACATGGCTTTTCTGTGTGACATGGGCTGAAAACATCAGGTGTCTGGGTTCTGAGTGAGTGTCCTGAGAGGAAGCTTCCAGAAAACAAATGTTCCAAAAGAAACAGAAACTGCATGGCTTTTTATGGCCTAGCCTTACAAGTCGTATAGCTACATATCAACCATACTCTCCATTCAATCAGTCATAAGCCCTCTAGATTCAACAAGAGAAGGCATAGGCCCCACCTCTCAGTGGGAGGACTGTCAAGGATTAGGCATTTTTGGGGACCACTGCACTCTGTTTAGCTAGCTAAAGTAAAACATCCACCAGATATCACTGATGTATATGGACATCTGATCAAGTGTGTAACGCTCAAGTAAATACAGTATAAAATAACGGTGTATGCATCACAAAGCAATGGGTGAGCGTGGGAGAAAAGTGCTATTATAATAAATATGGTCAGAGAAACTCAGGTTCTAGTTCATCAAGACAACTTACATGTCAAAAGTGAGATCTTAGGAACTACATTTATAAAAGACAGGAAAAGAGATTTTAGGTACAGCATGGGTCTGACCTCAGGAAAATCTGGGAGACAATTTATGAATTGCCTAAGAGGACCAAAGGAGCTGAAGAATAAAATCAAAATGAGATAAATTGTCTGACCTGCCAAAGAGTTAAATCAGATGATGTAAGACATGTTGACCATTTGAGGCCCAAGGCATCACAAGAACACAGAGCTGTAATGGGCATCCTCATCAAACCTTTGGATCTGGAGTCACTTATGTGACTTTGGGCCTTGTACTACCAAGTTTTATGACCTTAGACAAGTCATTTGAACTCAGTTTCTCATCTGTAAAATAAATGAAAAACACCTACCTCACAAGTGTGAGGGCTAAATGAGATTAGGTAGAGGCACTGTGCTAGCTAGCACATAGTAGGCCCTCAAAGAATGTGGAGGAAGAATTTGCCCAAACTGCCTTTGCAGACATTGGTTCAGAAAACTGACTTTTGAGTGCAGCATTCCCAGTGCCCTTTCACGCTTCTGCCAAGCCATAAGCCCGCGTGCTCGTTTCATGGAAAACCCATCGTGTAGTAGCAACATAAGGTTATCCATTCAAATATTTTCTTAGCTTGTTCCATTTCATTGTATACTAATAAGGCTGTCAAAATATTTTCCCCCTTCAGCAAAGAGTCTGATTTCACTGTGAATTCATAGGCACAGATGGCCTTGAGATCCTGGATATTGTATATTGCATACACTTTGACAGATTTTACAATCGAAGGTGGTCTCAAGAAACAAATCAATGTACTGACTTGGCAATTAATTCTGGCTAAAAAGGAAATATAGTTTCCTTGAAAAATTGGTTTAATTTTTATATTCAAACTTACATGCCCCTTGACCTGCTCTTATCAGTGAAGGTTAAACAGAGGCTACTGGGTCACAGCATGCTGGACACAACTAATTAAATAAGGGCTGAGCTGAGAAGGTGTCATTACTTGATTTAAAGGAACAAAGCTCTCGTGAAGCCTCTTTGGGGCTTGAAAAAACATTTTGTCTCAGGGCAATGAAACTGAGACAGAAGGCACTCTTAAAATTTAGTGGTCATTTTATTTTAGCAATACTCACTAACAGGACTGTGTTTCACCACCATTAGGCAAAGTGAATTCATTGTAACTTCCAAGCTGCAACATATCTGACCTGGTTCAAGCCCAGCAAGACCTCAAATCAAGAGATGAGTTTAAAACGCGGCCTTTTCCCACAGGCCAGCAGTGGTGCTTCATTCCAGTGTCGGCTGCGAGTGTATTCTGTGGGCTTTGCCTCTCCCCTTTGCCCTCCTGTCGCTCTGTCTGTTTGACATGTTTATTAAATAGAAACTTCAGGCTGCACAGACAGAGTCAGGCTCTCCTCCCGCGTCGCCCACCAACAACAGCCCTCTGCCTGTCTGGAGAAAGGATCCCAGAAGCCTCACAGTTGAGGGGGTTCCATGGTTTGTTTTTATTGGGGGGAAGTGGGTTGTTGGTTTTTTTTTTTTTACATTCTTTTGGGAACGCTGGGTTTCTAGAGCCTTTTATTTGAATAATAAAGTCGTTACTCATATTGCTTCCCTATTTGAACATCAGTAAATAATTGGAATTGTGTTTTTATCCCCGTGTTCAAGAAAATGTTTTCTCCTCAGATTTAAAAAAAAAAAAAAAAAGGTGTTAGAAGTTAGCTAAATGATAGATTCACAGGAGAATTTTGGTATTTTGTATTTTTCCAAATTTTCTACAGTGAGACTATTTGTACCATGAGAAGAAAATTCCATACTGCAGATGGAATAAATAACCGTGGTTTAGGTGGATAGTGTCTTGATCCACATAGTAAGTGTATTTCTTCATGTCTCTTCTCAGGTTAAACATTCCATTTATTGTGGTCATTTATTAGAGTGGGAATCCCTGAACTGAACTCTGAAAATAGTGCTCTAGAAATTTCCTATGTTTTTCCAGCACCATAGCAGAAAGTGCACAGGGTCCAGTCTTGCTCTGTGATTTGCAGCCCTGCCTCTCCCCAAGCTGAGGAGTTCTAACCGCTCCTTGTCTTTGTCAGTCTATTGTAGGGGCAGAGGGCTTGTCCCTGGCTTTCCGGCACATCGCCAGCTCCCTCCTGGGCCACTGCAGCCAAGTCTCCTGTGAAAGCCTCCTTCATGAGGTCATCGTCTGTGTGGGCTACTTCACTGTCAACCACCCAGATAACCAGGTAAGAGGCCCTGGACACTTCTTAGACTGCTTCCCCAACACTGAGAGTGTGAGGTATTGGAGTGAGAAAAGGCAGGCTGGCCTGCTGGAACCCATCTGTCCTGGTGTGAGGCCCTTTACCCAGGCTCCAGGGACAGGTCTCTGACTTATTCTATCCAAAGAGATGTGGTCAGCACTAGATTAGCACCAAGGCCTCCTCTTAGAGCTGTAAAAATAAAATATTTTTAATAAAACCTTCACTACGCAGAAACATCAAACCCTTACCACATAGGTTCTGATGTTCTATCCGTGTCTTTGTTTTGATGAGGTCGGTTGCACCTTTCCACTTGGGTCACTTTGCAGAGAGCATTAGAGTCAGGGGCTTTCTGAAGCCGCTTTTGGCGCTTGGCTTTTGCCTAGGTTCTTAGAGGCTACTACATGGTGTTGGAGGGGGGCCTGAGAAAGCAGGACTTGGGCTTCTCCCCCTTGAGTCACCCAGAGCGGTTTTGCTTTTAACTGTTGGGATAATGTGGTTTTCAGGCAAGGGTTCATTAGTAAATAGGGTTCTGCTGCTTAAAGAAGTTGGGAAGACTATGTTATTGACTTTGTAAAAAAAAATAATAATAATGATAATGATGATTATAATGGGCACTTTATTTCTCTTTATTTTTAAAACCAGAGTAATGGCATAACTAATGTATCAAATAGTAGTTCCTGACAGCGTCATTTATCTAAAGCCTTCTGCAACCTTAACAGTATGGATTATAGCTGAGAAAAAGGCCTCCGGACAACTCTTAACTCTGACTCCAAACTTAATAAGTTTTATTTTAGGCAGATCTCTAACAAGCATGCTCATTGGGTCTTTTTAGCCTACAGCAAACTAGACTAGGGCAGGAGAAGGACAGGAGCTAGTTACACTGACAGAGCTGAGTACGAGGTAAGAAGCTGCAGACTACAAGCTGAAACTGTCTACCTAATAAGGAGAAAGAGCAAAAGAAAAAATAAGGCAGGGTCCAAAACTCAGAAATTGCAGTCGTTTGGGTTCAAAGGCACCCTGAACCCTGTACTTTATTTCCAAGAAGATTCTTTATCTCCTCGGTGCTAACTCTGAATGAGCATGGAGGCAAAATGTATGTTCCCTACTTTTCCTTTTAGGGGTGAGGAAGATACAGTCCATTCTAGAAAGATTTTCATGATTAAAATATAGAAAATGTGGACCCTCGCCAGAACAAGGGTCATACATGGAAAATCCCCGTTTTCAGATACAGCCCTTTCTCACCACCACCCCCCCCAACCCGCCCCGGGAGCATTCTGGCAGTACCAACAGGTTCATGAGTCTCTTACAAGCTGCTCAGGGAAGGAAAGCTGAGGGAAATCTGTGTGATTTTCTTTTCTTCACATGTATTCGTTCATTCAGCCTACTAAATTATATTTTATTTTCCTTTAGAAGTTTGTTTTTATTTTTCTCATTACAAACGTGTTCCTTACTCATCATGAAAAAGACAGGCAAGCATAGAGAAGGTGGGATCGCTGTTATTCCTGACCTCACAATCGGAGATAGCCACTGTTACCATTTTGGCAAGTTCCTTTGCAGTCATTTTTCTATGAATATTTTTTCCAGTTTTATTGACATATAGTTGACATATAACACTGTATTCATTTTAGTGTGCAAACTGGTAATTTAATATATGCATATCATACAAAATTACTACCCTGGTAAGTTTAGTTAACATCCATCACTTCACAGATTTTTTTCTTGTGGAGGGAACTTTTTTTTTTTTTAATTTATTTATTTATTTTTTCAGCGTAACAGTATTCATTGTTTTTGCACAACACCCAGTGCTCCATGCAATACGTGCCCTCCCTATTACCCACCACCTGGTTCCCCCAACCTCCCACCACCGCCCCTTCAAAACCCTCAGGTTGTCTTTCAGAGTCCATAGTCTCTTATGGTTCGCCTCCCCTTCCAATTTCCCTCAACTTCCTTCTCCTCTCCATCTCCCAATGTCCTCCATGTCTTTTGTTATGCTCCACAAATAAGTGAAACCATATGATACTTGACTCTCTCTGCTTGACTTATTTCACTCAGCATAATCACTTCCAGTCCCGTCCATGTTGCTACAAAAGTTAGGTATTCATCCTTTCTTTATTTTTATAAACATATAATGTATTTTTATCCCCAGGGGTACAGGTCTGTGAATCACCAGGTTTACACACTTCACAGCACTCACGATAGCACATACCCTCCCCAGTGTCCATAACCCCTCCCCCCCCAACCCCACCTCCGCCCAGCAACCCCCAGTTTGTTTTGTGAGATTAAGAGTCATTTATGGTTTGTCTCCCTCCCAATCCCATCTTGTTTCATTTATTCTTCTCCCATCCCCCTAACCCCCCATGTTGCATCTCCATGTCCTCATATCAGGGAGATCATATGATAGTTGTCTTTCTCCGATTGACTTATTTCACTAAGCATGATACCCTCTAGTTCCATCCACGTCGTCGCAAATGGCAAGATTTCATTTCTTTTGATGGCTGCATAGTATTCCATTGTGTATATATACCACATCTTCTTTATCCATTCATCTGTTGATGGATATCTAGGTTCTTTCCATAGTGTGGCTATTATAGACATTGCTGCTATAAACATTCGGGTACACGTGCCCCTTCAGATCACTACGTTTGTATCTTTAGGGTAAATACCCATTAGTGCAATTGCTGGGTCATAGGGTAGTTCTACTTTCAACATTTTGAGGAACTTCCATGCTGTTTTCCAGAGTGGTTGCACCAGCTTGCATTCCCACCAACAGTGTAGGAGGGTTCCCCTTTCTCCGCATCCTCGCCAACACCTGTCGTTTCCTGACTTGTTAATTTTAGCCATTCTGACTGGTGTGAGGTGATATCTCATTGTGGTTTTGATTTGTATTTCCCTGATGCCGAGTGACGTGGAGCACTTTTTCATGTGTCTGTTGGCCATCTGGATGTCTTCTTTGCAGAAATGTCTGTTCATGTCCTCTGCCCATTTCTTGATTGGATTGTTTGTTCTTTGGGTGTTGAGTTTGCTAAGTTCCTTATAGATTTTGGATACTAGCCCTTTATCTGATATGTCGTTTGCAAATATCTTCTCCCATTCTGTCAGTTGTCTTTTGGTTTTGTTAACTGTTTCCTTTGCTGTGCAAAAGCTTTTGATCTTGATGAAATCCCAATAGTTCATTTTGCCCTTGCTTCCCTTGCCTTTGCCGATGTTCCTAGGAAGATGTTGCTGCGGCTGAGGTCGAAGAGGTTGCTGCCTGTGTTCTCCTCAAGGATTTTGATGGATTCCTTTCTCACATTGAGGTCCTTCATCCATTTGGAGTCTATTTTCGTGTATGGTGTAAGGAAATGGTCCAATTTCATTTTTCTGCATGTGGCTGTCCAATTTTCCCAGCACCATTTATTGAAGAGGCTGTCTTTTTTCCATTGGACATTCTTTCCTGCTTTGTCGAAGATTAGTTGCCTATAGAGTTGAGGGTCTATTTCTGGGCTCTCTATTCTGTTCCATTGATCTATGTGTCTGGGAGGGAACTTTTAATATCTCCTATCTTAGCAACTTTCAGATGTATGATACAGTTCTAATCCCCGTGTTGTACATTACATCCCCAGAATGTATTTATCCTATGACTGAAAGTTTGTGCTTTCTGACCACCTTCACCTGTTTCACAAACCACCACCCCTGTATGAATATTTTACGTAGCTGAGATCATACCGTGCAAACCCTTATGTCCTGGTTTATACATGTAACATTATCCGTCTTCCTCTCCTTGCACTGGTGTTATGTCCCAATAAACCCATCACAAGTTGAAAATACCTTAAGTACACTTCGTACACCTCACCTAGCTTCAGCATGCTCAGAACACTAACAGTTCGGTAAAATCATCTCCTGCAAAGACTATCTTATAGTAACGTGTTGAATATCTCATCTAGCTCATTGAATACTGTAGTGAAAGTGAAAAACAGAAGCACGTCTGAGTACAGAATGGTTGTTTAGTCTGTCAGTTGTTTGCCGTCATGATCACATGGCTGACGAGGCTGAGGAGGGGGGCTGCTGGCTGGGAGCTGCCAACACTGCGCATCTCCAGAAAGTATCCTATCGCTAGCCCGGGGGAAGATCAAAATTCAAAGTACAGTTTCTACGGAATGTGTATGCTTTCATAAAGTTGAAAAATCAAAAGTTGAACCATCATAAGTCAGGCGGCATCTGTATATCAAAATCATACTTTGTAAGTATTTTTTTAATTGACATATAGTTGATGCACACTGTTGTGAGTATCGTTTTTATTAGCCGCATGCTTTATGTTGTGTAGACAGAACATGGTTTACCAAACGATTTCTTGTTTTAAACTTAAGTTGTTCAACATATATGGTGTTGCTATCTAGGTGAGTCATTCATGGGCAGGGTAGGATTTTGCTGTGTTACAGTTTCTCAGCAAGAGTTCAGCTCCTTAAGCATTCCCACATTTGGGGATGGTTTGAAACTTTTTATCGAAGCCAACTCTTTTGTGGTGAATTTACTGAACTCAGAGTTGTGTGGGAATTAGAAGAGTTTTGCTGCTGCTGCTAGATTACAGACTGATCCTACTCTGTAGATCAAACATTCCTCCTAAGTTTCTGTGGGCTCACCAGAATGAACGGGAAATGAGTTCGAGGGAACTGGCATTTGGAGATGGCATGGCAACAGTGACTGGGACCAGGGGGCAGAGCAGAGACTGGGCACACTGGGACATGAGGAAGCAGGCAGAGAGAGTACCAGACGGCACAGGCAGGAGACAGGTGCTCTGTGGCTCATCAGCTGAGGAGGAAGATGCAACAGGGATGTGGAGACAACCGTCGAGAAGTGAGCTCGTTATGAAGAAGAAATTAGAGAAGGGAAAAAAGCCAGATCCCCCATTTTGACGCCTGCCTCCCAGAAAGACAACACTAAACTGGACATCACTTCTAACTGGAAACAAGATCAGAGAAGTCACTTTAGCCTCAGGCAGTTGATGAAATGACAAGAAGAAAGACTATGATAAAAAGTAGAGGAGAAATCAGAAATTGATAGAAATTATAGTAATTGTCAAACACTGAGACACTGTACATTATGGAGGTGCTGTTTCTAAGCATAACCCCTGATATTTGTAGAATTCTCGGTACTGTTCTTCCCATCTGTTGTCTTTTGGACCTCATTAGCTCTTCAGTGAGGCTCTAAGTACAGGGTATATTTCTGCCTCTCAGACAATTGAAGAACCAGGGTCTGAAGAGGTGAAGCAAGTCCCGGACATGACATGAAGAATCACTAAAAAAGGGGCGCCTGGGTCGCTCAGTGGGTTAAGCCACTGCTTTAGGCTCAGGTCATGATCTCAGG
Source organism: Meles meles (assembly GCF_922984935.1). NCBI lineage: Eukaryota > Metazoa > Chordata > Mammalia > Carnivora > Mustelidae > Meles > Meles meles. Next base: position 31,759,034 of record NC_060071.1, on the reverse strand, counting down.
GTCCTGGGATCGAGTCCCGCATCGGGCTCTCTGCTCAGCGGGGAGCCTGCTTCCCTCTCTCTCTCTGCCTACCTCTCTGCCTACTTGTGATCTCTCTCTGTCAAATAAATAAATTAATTAAAAAATCTTAAAAAATTTAAAAAAAAAAAAGGAATCACTAAAAAACCAGGACTAGAACCTAGATCTTGCAGAGTAACTTGCACTCGACTCAGTATACTTTTCATTTCATGTTGCTTAAGAAAATCCCACGTATCACAGACCCCATCTACTGGGGATCTCTAATGTGTATCCTGGGCAGGGGTTGGGGTACAGAAAATAATGCCCACTTACCAAGACAGTACACCGAGAAGCTGCTGTTCCACAACTGAAGGCTGATTAGAAAGCTGCTGGGACATACCTGTGTGCTTTATTCAGGAAACTTGTAAAAATCCCGGCAAGTTTTAAATGAGTGCATTTTATGAGCGTAAAATCAACTACAGTCTAGCAAATAAAAGTCCTGGGTTCTAACCTACCTCTCTGCCACAAGCTGTGTGATCCTTTTTGGTTTTGTTTTTTTAAAGATTTTATTTATTTGACAGAGAAAGAGAGAACACAAGCAGGGGGAGTGGGGGAAGGAGAAGCAGACTCCCCACTGAGCAGGGAGCCCGATGAGGGGCTCAATCCCAGGACCCTGGAATCATGACCTGAGCCAAAGGCAGATGCTTAACTGACTGAGCCACCCAGGTGCCCCTTGTGTGATCTTAAATTAATCATATTCCCTCTTGAGATTTGAGCATTTTTGACAATACAAGGAGGCATACTGGTTCTGGAAATGATGGTGTTGATAGTTGCATGATGTTGTGAATATACTTCATGCCACTGAATTACAGTCTTAAAAATGGTTAAAATGCTAAGTTTTATGTTATATATACTTTACCACAATAAAAAAAACTTTTTTTAAAGAAGTGGATTGTTCTAGATGACCTCCCTTGTGAGTTCCATGAGCCTGTGATATTTTAAAGGCTAAGATTAGAACCACAGACAGAGCAGCCTTCTGATCTCATGGGAACTCCAAGCCATTTTGTGGTTTTTCAGACGCTCCTTGCTCTGCTCCAGATTCTGTCAGCACCAGATGGCTTCATTAGCGGCCTCCATGACCACTCATCCTTAAAAGCCGAAAATACCCTGGAGCCCCCCAGCCCCCAATTAGTAGAGGAGCTCCACTGACAGACACTGATGAGCTGGGACTTACAGGTGAGCTGTCCGGGCCTTGCTCTGTGGAGCCATCTCTGGCCACAGTTCTAACTGCATCAGAGGCTTGTGCTCAAGGGCTTGCAGCCGAGCTCCGTGCCATCCTGCTGTGTTGGGGGAAAGAGCCTCAGGATTACTAAGATGATAACTGCTCCTATCCCAGTAGAATCAGGGAGTTTTCTACAATTAAAAAGCTGATTGATTATTTCATTCTAAAAACCTGTTTTATTGAATTCCCATTCTAATCCCCCCAAAACCCAGTAATTTGCTGAGTGTTTGCTGAGGGGATGTGGTAAATAGAGCTTTCAGCTCTCTTCCCAGCTCTGGTCCAGATTCATGGAGTCTTCGCCTGGAAGGGCTCTGAAATATCCAGTCCAGCTGCCTCACATTGTAGTCGGAGTAGCTGAGGCTTGGAGGAAGGGAAGGAATTGCGAACAGGACCTGGGACGCCCTGCCCCACCACTGGCAGTGCAGTCAGTGCCCTTTCCACCTCTCTTCTGTTCTTGGGAAGCGAATGTATTTAACCTGATGCCACGTTCTCTAAATCAGAGGAATTTCAGAGGAGAAATTATGATGCTCAATTCATTTAATGCTTCTGTATCATTAGTCAGAAGTCATGTTAATTTGCAGGCCTGTATGTCCGCAGTGGGTCCTTTATTTCCTCCTGGGGAAACAGCTTGTGTCTTTATAAGACAGGAGATTTTGAACAGCCGAAGGCTGTTTTATTAGGCAACTGCTTTGCATAAAGGATTGGCACTTTTTATTTGCCACCATTTAGTCTATTAACTGGAAGTACTGAACCCCCCTGATACCAAAGATGACTTCAGAAAAGAAACCTAAATAATAAAATATAATACCTCATTCTTGATGGAACCAATCATCTGTTTCCTATCGGGCTACAGTATCTAATTAAAATGTTGTTTTTTTAATCAAAAATTTCCTTTTATTATGGCAATTTTGTGACTCTTTTGAAATCCCTTCCCATTTAATTATTATAATGAACATAATTAGTAGTGCTGTCAGCCCTTCACTTTATTTACATTTTATATTGAATAATTAAATGCAATCTGATAATTAAATTAACTCGAATGACAGATTATTTGACTGCCTGCATATTACCGTATGGGGAATAAGCACCTTTGCATATTCATTTTAGTTAGTGACTTTTTCATTTGGAAAGACCCCATAGATCCCAGCTCTCAGAGCCGGAGTCTCTTGTGGCAGGTGAGAGGAGGGATCCCTGTGGCCCCCCGACCCCACCCAGCTTCTCCAGAGGGAAACCCTTGCAGATCGCACATCCCTGCACTGTACCAAAAGCTCCAGCGCTTCTGAGGAGATCAGAACAGGCGAGGAAGTTGGACAGTAAAGCCTTTGAAACCAGATTCTGCCTGAGCTGGGTGAATGCATTTCCCAGGTCTTTTGTAATTTGATGACTTAGTAAGAAAACCTAAACGTTGATTGACTAAACATATCTGAACTGTATCTATTGTGCTCACTTGGACGTTTCCCTGCAAACAAAAAAGGGTCACTTTCTTCGTTGTACACCATCTGCAGGTGAGGGAAGCAGAGTGACATTTTCATAGTGGCAGTTTTCCAGAGCCCCATTTCAGCTTTTAGAACTTACAGAAGGGGCCTAATTCCTACTCAAACATTCTTGGGTCTTTGTCTTTCTCAAAGGCGGATGGTCGCAGGTCACACCCATTTGGTAAACTCCCCTGGCCCCACGCAGGTCCATGAATGAAGTCCACTGTGGTGGGCTCAGGGCAGAAATGCCAGCATTTGAAGCCTTCCTGTCCTCCCAGTTTTGGCAGCTCGTTCTTTAGCTGTCACACAGGCATTCAACCTTCTGTATCTTTCTTTGTGTGACAAATACAGTTCCTTACATAAAATGGAAATGTATGTCTAAGAAAAGCTTAACAATTTCAACAATATAACCATTTTGAAGTTACACTCTATTATAGTACCAAAAAATATTTGGGATTTTTTTCCCTCCAAAAAAAGAACAATAACTTTCCTAACTATACATTAACTTCTGCCTATCCAAATATGTAACACTTCTAGTGAGTGATCTGGTTAGTATTAGAATGGCAAAATTTGCCAGTTGCCAGTTTGGGTTGATTATATTGAAAGTCACAAATTTCACAGAAGCTAAATAAAAGGCACCTCTTACTCCCCTCATCTCTTCAGATGGATTTTCAACACAAGGGGAGTTTGGAGTACCACATGCTCACCCCACATCAAGCCCCTGAGAGCTTGTAGGGAATGCCTGACTGCCTCCCCAGGGGATCAGCTGGAGCCGATGGCAGCCCCCACTGAGCGCGGATGGACACTTTGTACCACTCAGCACCAACCTTGGCCGTGTACTGTGTAACTGAGAAAGGAACGTTCTTCGCCCTTTGTGTGGGATTGCTTCCTGATTCGCAACACTTGTAATTCACACAGATCCTCCTGTGTGTGGTCGAGCAGCAGTTGGTAGAGTGGTACCTGAATGGATTCATATTATGAATCAGTCTGCCCTGAGGTTTTGAACTCCATCTCCAGTGGTTCCTAAAGTCAGATGTCATGGATGCTTAAGTCATCTGCCTTGGAAATTCCTATTCTGCTCTATGCTAGCAGGGTGACTTTGGGCAAGTTATGACCGCTGAGCCTCAGTTTTCTCATCTGTAAAATGGAGGTGTCACCACTACTTCCCAGCTGTTGTGCACATTAGGTGAGACAGCCTAATAGGGCCTGACCCATAGTGAATGCTCGTGGATGGAGCAGTTGCTACCCCCCTTGCCCTCTTAACACCATCTCACAGCACTAAATAATACACCTGCTTTAGCAATGGGCTAAATTCATAATTTTGACATAGTGATCTGAAAAAAAAACAAAACAAAACAGGATCCTATGGATAAACTGTCTTTCCTTTACTGGTTTCCTCAGTTTCTTGTTTTTGAGGAACTCAGATCCAGAACATTCCAGTAAAATAATTGTCCTGAAATCTAACATTAAAGCTTTGAAGTTGAAAGCTAGCCATAGCTTCATCTCAGTGGGACCATAAAAAGCTGGGAACCCACTAAGCCCCTTCAGCATGGCTGTGAGACAAGGAGCGTGAATAGTGTCATTCTGAAGGCTAGTGTATTGTGTAATTAAACTGCAAGGTGATACGAAGCTAATCACCCCCTTCCGAGTTCCATCCCAAGACGAGGCAGAGCTGTAGAAGACGCACAAGGGAAGCCAAGAAATAAACTGTCGGCACCCTCTTCCCAAAGTACCTGAACGCAGACCCTCTGAGCAGGGTGAATACTGTCAGGACAGCTGTGCATGCAAATCCCAGTCATCCTTTGCTCCCTGGAAAATCCACTATTGGGACATCAAATATGTATAAGAAAATGATGCCAGAAGGAATGTCTGATCAGCGTTTAACTCTTGACCGGTGGTAGATCGAATTTTTCTGGGCCTGCCTTGGTCTTCAGTCACTGAGGACCTTTTTCATAAATCACCAAGACAGATTATAAAGAATTAAAGTATCATCACAAAGAAAACCCCTCCACTGAGATAGGAAATTCTATCAAGAACCTCATGAGTCATGGAAAGCCCATCGCCATGGATCGAATGCTGGTGCAGCAGTGAGGGCGGCCCAGTCCTTTCATGGCTGCTCAGCTGAGCTGTCCTGGCCACGTCTCTGCCCATCTCTGGGCTTCACTTTCCTGTCTGTCAGAAGAGTCCTTCCTACTCTGATAGAAGATGGATGTATAATTCTGAGACGAAGTATGAATACATGGCCAGACCAACATAAGTAGATAAATTTAATCATTTTCATTTCTAAGTATAGCATTCACAAATATTCCACTCTAGCCACAGCTGGTCTTGCTGTTCCACAAACACACCTTAAGACTTTGTCCTTACTGCTTTCTACCTCGAATACTTTTCCCTCAGAAATCAGCATGGTTTGGAGAGGCTTCCAGATTTTTATTCTCAGATGTTGTATTATCTGACTTTCCCAGACCACAGTATCTAAAACAGTAGATAAGCCCCATGGTTAGTTTCCCCCTTTCCTTACTTTATTTTCCTTTATATAATTCCTGCCATATATTTCTTTTGTCTGTCTCCCCATTCCCACTCCCATCCCCACCCCATCCCACTAGAATAGAGGTACCTTGAGAGCAGTGCCTGGCACTTAGCAGTTACCTAATAAGCATGTATGTAATGAATGATTGGGCATTGCGAGGATACAGCTTTCCTTGGGCATAATACTGCAGAAAAGGTTAAAATGGTCCCAGATTTGGAACCATACAATACTTTGTTTTACTGACCACACTTCCTGACCTCATTTAGAGCTAAAAATTTAAGAGCCATTTCCTCGGCACTATGGGTTGTCTTCTAATCTATTCTAAAAGAAACCCTGTAGTTTTGTTTTTGCTGGAACCAGTAGTTCTGAAATCCAAAGGAAGCTACTGTGTTTGAAGATTTGGCAAATACTGTACTTGAGAAAACGGTGATATGTGAGAGATAGCTTTGGGGGCAGATTTAGGATCATATTCTAGTCCTCTCTTTTCACTTGGATGATAAACGTGGGCCAGCTAGCCCGAGTGTCACCTTCCCCAACTATAGCACAGAGACAAACCCTAACTCCTAGGATTGTTGTGAAGAGTAAATTGTCGTCCTTATTACTCGGGTCTCAGATTTAACTCTCAGCTGTGGCAGTGGATGCCTGTGGAGTCTTTGCTCACCAAGTTGGTGGCATTGTCATGGCAAATCTACTCTCACTTATGATTGGGTTTAAAAAAGAAAACGTGGGCGCCTGGGTGGCTCAGTGGGTTAAGCCACTGCCTTCGGCTCAGGTCGTGATCGCAGGGTCCTGGGATCGAGTCCCGCATCGGGCTCTCTGCTCAGCAGGGAGCCTGCTTCCCTCTCTCTCTCTCTCTGCCTGCCTCTCTATCTACTTGTGATCTCTCTCTGTCAAATAAATAAATAAAATCTTAAAAAAATAAAATAAAATAAAAAAGAAAGCGTTTTTTGACAGGTATGTCCCACTCTAAGAAATCACACTGCAGGAAAATCTATACTTAAAGGCTCCCAAACCACCACATCATTCATTCATTTTAAAACACATTTCCTAAGGGCATCTTTAAATATTTTTCTTCAATCTCTTCACATGCAGGTCCTTTGGGAACGTGTCCCCTTAGTGGGGCATCAGATGCCACATATCGCGAGAGAACCTGGTGTATGAGAGGCCCTGTCATGGCAGCGGCATGTGCTCTGGCCTCTGCTATAAGGCCTCAGTAGTATGTTTTTCTAGCTTGATAAGAGGAACATGGACTCTGGAGCCTGGCAATCTAATAAGTTCTTGTCCCAGCTCTACCACTTACTAGCTCCGTGATCCTACACAAGCCTGCTTCCTCATCTATAAAATAGGGATGGCACCAAGAACATTTCATGGCGTTATTGTGCAAAGTAAATTAGACCATGCACGGTGGTGATGAGCACATTTCCTGGGCCAGAATGATGTTGATGGTGATGTTATTGAAATGGTCACTGTCTGCCTCCCAGATTCCCTGCTCCTAGTGGGAGAAGCTATGCTCTATTGCTACTACTGTAGATGGGCCATCTCTGCTGTCTGAGTATGTGTCCCCACCCAGGGAGAAGCTGGAGAAAGCTCTATGCGTCCCCTGCCTCCAGGGTCCCTCTGTGGACCTGAAAGATGCAAAAGCACCAGGAGATCCTCTTGTAGATGTCTCTGGGCCCAGTGCATTCAGTGCACTGCTCTAGTGTAGCCGCCAAGGGGGGTTGGGAGGGCCGGTCTGGCTCTGGCCAGCTGCCAGCCACCCCCTCCCCCAAGGGCATGCCTTGTTCAGCTGGACATACCTGACAGGTGATAAACATATGCATGTCTGGAGGACACTGAAGGAGAGTCTCTGCTCAGCACTTTGGGCTGGAGAAGTAAGAGGAAGGGAGACCTCACACCCAAATAATTCTCTTTTGTACGGGCAACTGCTAAACTGAAAACACACCACAGAGATAACTCAGAGGTGCACTGAGATTGTGTTAGGAAAAGAAACTGGAAAATGGCTCACATGAATCAATGTGAACATTTAATGGGTCTTAATTGGAACCTTATCCTACTGTACTTAGAGCAGCGAGATGAAAGCAAAAGAAATCTGAGAGACCATTTATTTCACTCAAGAAAGCAGTAAACTGAAACTACAAAAAGATTTGACTACTATTATATTTTTATGATTAAATAAAATTGTCATAGACTAGTGCTAGTGAGCCCATAAATGCTCCATGGAATGCATCCGTGCTCTCTGACTGCTGTTAGGATGTGACCAGAAAATCTATCAGCCTACGCTCCCCATTTGTTAGCCCTGCTGTTCTCACACCGCCCAAGATTCACATGAGGAGGAGAACCCAAGTTCTTCTCACAGGAATGATCCAAAGTCCACTTGGAATGTCTTTTTTAAGGCATTTTTAAAAGTGTCATCTGTCCACCTCCCTCACACATGTCCTGTAATGTCTGTAATGGACGTAATTCCAGTACTATGTGTGTCTGTGTCCATGTGTAATTATAAGTTCTCTTTTCTTAAAGAAGCTGCTTTACAAATCAGAATGACTACTAGTTGAGAATTTGTGGGCAGCATATTTTGCATAGTGACTCTTTTAATCATGCTTAAGAAAAAAAAGCTCTTTTTTTTTTTACCATATTTAAGTATAATATCTGCACAGCAAAAGGAGTTCCTGTGTGTGAATCCTCATAGCACAGGATTTTAATATTTCTGCAAGTTTACAGGTCTTCAAAGACCATTTAGTCCAACTCCCCTCATTGCCAAAGAGGAAGAGGACCTGCTCAAAGTCACCGGCCTCAAGCCTCCTGACAAACTGTCTAAGGCTTTCTGTGACCAGCCTTCCCCCTCTTCTCCTCCCCCAACCCTGTGGTAGATGGAACACAGATAATGCAAATAAACAGAAAATCCAAAATAAAGTAGTCCCTCAAATGTATGATGATAAGATGAGTCTGTATTATTTCCAAGGTCTGTGCTCTTTAGACAAGGTTCTTTCTGAAACATAAATTGAAATGGAACAGCACTTCTGAGCATAGTCCCTGACAGATTGTAGAAAATCCATGACTTTTAGGGTTAGCCAAGTGTTTAAGATAATCTAGCCCAACCTTCTTGTGCTGCAAGATGTGTTTGAAGGGAATTTAGAACATGCTTCATTTGAAAGGTAACTCTTCTCACAGAATAGGCAACATGAAAGAAGGAAAAAGAAGCTCTAACACAGAACAGAATGCTGGAGGTGACTTATTCTTGGGGCGATGCCAGGACCGTGCGCTTAGTGTCCATGTGAGCATTCATCACTCTTTCCTTCCCTCGCATATCCACTTCTGCCAAATGCCCAGCCTCTGGGAGATGCAGAAAGGAATACAACCCAGATCTTGTCTTGTGGAACCCATAGCCCAGGAGTAGTAGGAGCAGTACTGTCAGTGCAGACACTCAGTCCCTCCTTGTCCTTCCTTCAGCAAACATTTAACAAGTGCCTTTGGTGGCCAAGGCACTCTGAATGCAGTGGGAAACAAAACAGACCAAGTCTGTGCTGGAGTTGCTCTAGGGGTAGTTCATGGTGGAGGTGGTGCTTTGGCTGATGTCTGAAAGATACTCACTGAGTAGCAAGGAAGGAAAGACATTCGAGGCATAGAAAAGACCATAAGCAAAGGCACCACCATGTAAAATAGCCTGGCAGGTTCAGAGAACAGCAAGCTGTTCACTCTGACTGGAGTTCAGGGAAAGAACAAGAGCTAGGATGCAGAAGCGGGCCAGGCCCAGGTCAAGAAGGGACCCATGTGCTAGATCAAGAACTTGGGCATTTCACCTCTGGGAGAGGATGAGGAGCCCCTAAACGTTACTAGCAGGAGATGATATGTTCAAACTATGTCTCAAAGTTACTCCAGTTTGTGGAGAACAGGAAAATAGGCATCAAGAGTTTCGTACTGGAGCCCCAGGATGGAGCAGGTGCCCCTGGTTCTGAGGTGTTCTCCTCTGTGGGAGCCCAATGGTGTCGGAGGAGCTAGTCTGCCCAGACGCCTCTTCTGCATCCTTCTGCTGGGGGTAACCAGCATTTAGCTGATCTCCCTGAGGAAGCAGAGAATAGCAAGTCAGAGGCCTTCTCAGTTTCCCTGGAGGGATACAGGAGGACAGCCATTCACCCCTCACTACATGAGGAAACCCTTGTTCCCATAGGATCACCTGCTCTCCGAAGCTTGTGAGAGGCCACACCCCCAACTATGGGCTTTCGTCTCTCCTCCTGACCCTGGCTGCTTTCCTCCCTCTTTCCCTTCTTCCCTCGCTCTCCTTCCTCCTTGACACTGTGCTGGTGCCTGACAGCAGTGAATCCCTGGGACCACCAGGAAGAAGGCTAGTGCTTAAAGGGCCTACCTCCCACACAGTCTGCCAAGATCTCTGCATTTAATCTCAGCCTAGAAATCTATTTTATGGCAGGAGCAAGTCTGGGAGGAGAAAAATTTAACCAATGGACTTTTCGTGTTTCTCTGCTCTAAATTTGATTGGCTTATGTATGTGGACAGAATCTTCAAATTTCTCTCCTGTGATACTTAAATAAAGCTACTTCCATACCGTCTCTACTCTACCCACAAGGCATCAGGTTAATGTGTTTGGGGCATGCCATTTTCTTTCTATGATTCATAGAGGTCACTGGCCTCAAGGCCCCTCCTGTCACATTGTTTCTATCCCGGGCCCGGGCTTCCCGTATGAATAAGACTGGTCAATAGCGATGTGGACAGCGTGACTTGGCCTGGTCGCAGTGACTGCTGCCTCTTTGCCCCAGCATTTGTAGCAGGACCAGTTTTACAGAGAGGAATGTAACAACTACTTTTGTTTCTAGTCTGCTAGAAAAAATATTCTTTGTTCCAATGATTTACAGATTCTCTCTGCCATCTCTTTTAATGAATCTAGATGTCTAGACACCTATATTTGCCCCTCTGTTGAGGACATCTTGTCTCTGACAAGAAAAAGAAAAAAGCAAAACAAGAATTCTTAGGCACGAAGAATTTGCTTGGTAAGATTTAACTATTTGTATACATGTGTGTGTGAGCGTATGCTCAACTTACCTTACCACCTGACCGACAGAACCGGCTTGACCTGCAGTTTGACCGGCTCACAAGGGTTGCAGAAGGCAGCTGCCGCCGCCCCACCCACCCATGCTCACTATTCTGTTGTCCCAGGAGGCTGCTGAATTCCGCAGGGTGCTGGCCAAAATACCTGGCCAGCTCTTCTCACAGATGCAAAGATGGTATCACCTGACAACCTTGACGGCTCTGACCCAAGTAAGCCCGGGGCCCCAATGTGGCCCTTGGAATTGGGTTTAGGAACCAAACCTCAGCCCTAATTCATTCATTCCCCTGATACTCATTAAGCACCTATCATTTGTCAGGCACTGCACTAGGCACCATGCCAGATAGCAGAGAGAGAGCAGTGAGTAAAAGGAGCACAGCCCCTGTCCCTACCGAGCTCACAGCCTTGAGACTTTTGAAAACTGGGGATTTACATCTGTTCTTTGCCTGAACAAGTGCTCATGTGCCTGGAGCCAAGCCGGGACATGTGTATGGTTCTGTCTTCTGGTCCATGGCAGATGTGGGTCTGGGGTCCTGAGGAAATAAGTTACTTAGAAACATGCTGGCAGGTATTCTGAGGATAAATAATTAATAAATAAAGAAAACAAAATGCAGAGCTTCCTAAAACCCATGAGGGAACTCCTAAATAAGGGGGAGATTCAGGATCACTCTTAGATCCTAGCAAAATCAGCAAGCTTCATAGAGTACAAGTGGGTAAAACAGAATTTGACCATTTTCTGTTTTGTTTCCTTGAATGTGGATGATCTCTAGAGAGCTAAAGATTTTACTATAGACCACCATGGTTGTATCCATGATTGACAGGTAGACACATATATATATATTTACATATGTAGCAAGAAACCACTATGGAACCTTTCTCTAGCTTATTGCTATTATGTGGTACCGTGGTTTTGGTATCGTCAGGGAATGAATTGTTCCCACATAAGTGGTCATTTGCAAATTACCAAAATTACCTTTAAAACATGATGTTTATTTGACATTAACTATTTGTGATCATTTTTTAAAAAATATTATAGTTTCCCGCCTTCTTAAACTTTAATTCTATTTAATACATTATATATTTTTGATGCCTTAATAAATAATATGTAGGGGCACCTGGGTGGCTCAGTCAGTTAAGCATCGAGCTCTTGGTTTGGGCTCAGGTCGTGATCTCTGGGTTGTGAGATCAAGCCCCGAGTGGGCTCCCTCACTCTCTGCCCCTCCCCCTGCTCGTGCATGCTCTCTCTCTCTCTCTCAAATAAATAAATAAATCCTTCTTTGAAAAAAAGAGAAATTAATATCTACCATAGTGTTAGGCACATGAGGATTACTGTGTGTGTGGAAGCAAATTTTAAGGTGTAGAGTACTAAGTAAAGATAATGGGTTCTAATAAGATACTTTACTACAATATGGTAATGTTCTCAAAACCAACTGAAAAGGGTAGGAATAGTTAGTCTTCCACCAAGTGAATTTTCATTTCTGTTCAAAATAATTTTAATTCCCACCTCTTCATTTATTAGTGTTGACTGATACTTATACTTCTTTCTGTTGTCAGCTTATCTCCAGCAGTCTCCTAATTTGCTGATTCCAATCTATTATAGGCCAGAAAACCACTTTTATTAGACTTGCTTCTGAAACGTGAATTGGTAGACTGAATTGGAGCTTGCAGAACTTTCCTGTGAGTAAGTGACATGGATTTTGTGGAAAGACTGGGCCCTCTGAGGACAGGGATGTCTGTGACTTGTCACTAGCCCCTTCCAGGTGCCTCATACCCCACTTGGCCAGAGTAGATGCTCAGTAAACCTTTCATGAATAGACTAATTTGTCTGCTCCAAGGCCTGCTTGCTCACTTCCTGGTTCTGGGCTGGATTCCAGGTAGTCACAGTTGGAGGAAAGGGGCCCTCTGGGTAAGGAGAATCTGGCTGTTTTCCGTTTACATAACAGGATAGACTCCACAGCTTCCTAGCCACTCTCCTTGGGATCCTATGCAATGAGTGCAGCAGTTGTCATTTTATAGGCGTAAAATCTACAGACTCTTCCAGGCCTGTTCCATTTCTAAACCAGACTCAGCACTACTCAGTACCCCACCTCCACTTGCCTTTTTTTTTTCTTTTTTAAATTTAAATTATTCAGGTTATACCAAGGATTCACATTATCGGTGTATTATACTCAATAGCATTTGTTTCCAGAATATCAGACCAGCTTTGCGGGCACTCAGAACTCAGAAGACAGACAGCGGCAAGAGTCACAAGCCAGCGTTCACCGCAGAGCAACGTGGCCCGGCAGCCTGCCCTGGAGCATCTGGCTCTCTCGCTGACCCTCCTTTCAGATCCTTCAGTCTTATGGTTTGAGGCAAACCCTTGGCACCACCCAGCACAGCCAAGAACTGGTTATTTGATACCTAGCCAAGCAGAATATAGGTTTTTGAAGAAAGGCCTTTTGTGTTGGTTTAATCTGTGTATGTCAGTTGGTTTAGTCTTTGTGGGATGGCCATGTGTCATCCTCATCTTCACGTGGGCTGACAGAGGTGTGCAAGAAGCTGGCTGGCAGCCAGACATGGAAAGGATCTCCAGCCCAGCGACAGAAAGGCTCTGTGCCCAAGAAGGGGCGGCCTCAGGACTCTCACAGCCCTGGGCAGGCCTGGGAGGTGAGAGGCCATCACTCAGTCAGAGGAGTTTTCCAGACCCAGCTCCACCAGTAACCGGCTGAGGGGCCTGGGGCAAGTCTCTCGAACTTTCTGAGTGTTAGATTTCTTCTTATAAAAGAGCAAAGTCATCCCTGTCTGCCAGCTTCAGAGAGTGATCAGAGACTGAGACCGTGTAGGTAAGGGGCTTTATAAACTCTTGAGTACTGGCTCTGCCCATGACAGGCTTTACGTTGTGGTGAGTGTTGGTGAGCTTCTAGCAATGCAGTGTCCTAGAGGACTCTGGATTCCTTCACACCAAATGAGAGAACAGAGTCACTTATGACCCGCTTTGGTGGGGGGAGGGTTTGGATCTTTTCCAGACCCTTCTCTATGACCAGGCCAAGGAGAGCTGAATTGGTACTCAGGACCTTGAGGTTCCCAAGCCCAACTTCCTTCTAGGGTAGAAGATAGCTTGTCATCAAATTCATTCTTTAGGGGTGTCTTAGGAGTCAGTTCAGGCTGTAGTGTGTTTCTCACAGTTCTGGAGACTAGATGTCTGAAATCAGGGTGCCAGCCTGCTTGGGTTCTGAGGAGGGCCCTCTTCCAGGTTGCAGACGGCCAGCTTTTTGTATTCTCACAGGGCAGGGGTAGCCCTGAGAGCTCTCTGAGGTCTCCTCTATAAGGAGACTAACCCCATTCATGAGCGCTCCTTCATTGTCATTTTCAGTCACCTCCCGAAGGCCCCACCTCCTGATGCCATCACACTGGGGGTTAGGATTTCAACATGAGTGGAGGAGGGACATAAACATTCATTCTATAACAAGGGACAACATATGCAGACCTGCGGCAACATGACATGAAGCCCATTGAAGCCTCTGAGTCAGAAAATGGGCTCTGGGGGCACCTGGGTGGCTCAGTGGGTTAAGGCCTCTGCCTTCGGCTCAGGTCATGATCCCAGGGTCCTGGGATCGAGCCCCACATCAGGCTCTCTGCTCCGCGGGGGGCCTGCTTCCTCCTCTCTCTCTGCCTGCCTCTCTGCCTAGTTGTGATTTCTCTCTGTCAAATAAATAAAATATTTAAAAAAAAAAAAAAAGAAAAGAAAATGGGCTCTGGACCTAAGAAGAAGAGATGTAGTAGGATTCTTCCCCAAGGCCAGGCACAGATGAAGTTGTTAACTAGGGACCCCCTGTCACTTTGATTCACTCATTCCAGTAACTCTCATGTGCCTAGCCCTCCAGGAGAGCAATGGAACACACAAGAGTGAAAGACACAGTCCTGGCCCTTTTGGAACTGGAAACGAAGCTATACACACTTACATCGTGATTGCTGCTGCCATGTTTTCGGGTTGAAAACGAAAGACTGTTGCTGGCTGTGCTGCCTGGGCAGACTTCCTGGGCTTAAGGATTTCCTTACGTGCTTCAAGGGAAGCTCTTCATGGGTCTGAATCAGGAGCCCACAACACAAGCCTATTAGCTTGCTCTGTTTTCAGATTGACAAGTCTAGCATAACAGCCTCAAGACACACACACACACACACACACACACACACACACACAGTTAGCTAAGCCTCTCTTTCTCTGTACCACTCATCTCTGTTTCTTGGATCATGCTTATGCTGGGATTTTCTTTTCAGAGCTGTCAGAATGCACTTCCTACCCCACCACCGCAAGATCCTGGCTGGCATCCCCAGCTCTGTGTGCAGAGCTCTGTCCTGTGCAGGCAGGGCCAGGGAGAGGCCGCGGCAGTGGCTTCCCAGGTAGCCTGAAGCTTTCCAAGGAGTTCCCACCAGAATGCAGGGCCTGCTGCTGCCAGACCCCCATTCTAATGTGTGGCCCTTATGGATAGAGGGGGGTGGGATGATGGAAAGCATTCATTAGGTCTCCTATTGGGAGGGGACTTCTGGTCCTACAAGTATATGGAAGCCAGATCCAGCAGGAGGAGACTTGGAGCAGCAGAGCTGGTGAGCTAACCACTCACATTTTTGTCACAGATACTGTCTCCCTTGCTCCTTGTCTAAACCCTGAAGGCTACCATCTATCTCTTTTTTTTTTTCTTTTAATTCCAGAGTAGTTAAGAGACAGTGTTACATTAGTTTCAGGTATCCAGTATAGCGATTCAACAGTTCTATACAGTCCTCAGTGCTCATGATGATAGGGGTACTCTTAATGCCCCCACCTAGTTCACCCATCCCCCACCCATCTCCCCTCTGCGAACAATTTATCTGTTCTGTATAGTTGAGAGGCCGTTGTCTTTTCCCCTTTGCTCATTTGTTTTCTTTCTTAAATTCCACATATGAGTATTTGTCTTTCTCTGACTTCTTTAATAGTATTTTTTTAAGATATATCTATTTATTTGAGAGAGAGAACACGAGCAGGGCAGGGAAAGGTGCCCCTCCGACTGACTTCTTTCACTTAGCATTATACCCCTCTAGATTCATCCACATTGTTGCAAATGGCAACATTTCATTCTTTTCATGGCTGAGTCATAGTCCATTGTATATATCCACCACACCATCTTTACCCATTCATCAGTCGATGGACACGCAGGCTGCTTCCCTAAGTTGGCTATTGTAAATAATGCTGCAGTAAACATATGAGTGCATGTATCTTTTTGAATTAGTGTTTTTGTCTTCTCTGGATAAATACCCACTAGTGGAATTACTGGATCATATGGGAATTCTATTTAATATTTTGAGGAACCTCCATACAGTTTTCCCCAGTGGCTGCACCAGTTTGCATTCCCACCAACACTGTAAGAGGATTCCCCTTTCTCCACATCCTTGCCCACACTTGTCATTTCTTGTGTTTTTCATTTTAGTCATTTAGTCATTCTGAATGACACCTCACACCTCAGAGGTATGAGGTGATACTTCTTTATGGTTTTGATTTGCATTTCTCTGATGATGAGTAATGTTGAGCATCTTTTCATGTGTCTGTTGGCCATTCAGATCTCTTCTTTGGAAAAATGTCTGTTTGTGTCATCTGTCCATTTTTAATTGGATTATTTGGGTTTTAGGTGTTGAGTTAAGTTTGGTCTTTTGTTTTTTTAGAGAGAGCATGTATAGGAGGGGGAATGGGGGTGCAGCAGAGAGAGGGGGAGAGAGAAAGAGAGAGAGAATCTTAAGCAGCTTATGCCCAGCCAGGATCCCAAAACAGGACTCAGTCTCAGGACTCCTGAGATCATGACCTGAGCTGAAATCAAGAGTCAGACACTTAAGTGACTGAGCCACCCAGGTACCCCATAAGCTCATTATATATTTTGGATACTAACCCCTTATGTCATTTGCATATTTCTGCTCCCATTCTGTAGGTTGTCTTTTAGTTTTGTTGATTGTTCCCTTTGCTGTGCAGAATATCTATCCCTATTTTATAGAAAGGACCTTGAGGCTCAAATTGGTTAACTGACCAGAGCTAGCCTTAGGGCCCAGGGCTACCCAACAGCAAGCACTCTTGAGCCTGTAGATTTGTGACTTAAGGCCACTGAGAGACAATTGATTCCCCATCAACTGTGAAATATACCTGGTTAGCGAGGGTAGTCTTTCTTTCTTTCTTTTTTTTTTTTTAATTTTATTTATTTGACAGAGAGAGAGAGGGAACACAAGCAGGGAGAGTGGGAGAGGGAGAAGCAGGCTTCCCGCTGAGCAGGGAGCCCATTGTGGGGCTCCATCCCAGGACCCTGGGATCATGACCTGAGCCAAAGGCAGATGCTTAACGACTGAAATATTATGCTGACCAGCAGCAGTTGAGGAATCGGTGCTGTGCTATGGGCTGAGTTGTGTCCCCCAAAATGCATATTTTGTCCCTTAACCCCCAATGTGACTGTACTTGGAGATGAATAAGGTCATAAGGTGGAGTCTTAATGAGATAGGAAGGATTGGTGGCCTTGTAAGACCAGGAAGAACGCTCTCTCTCTCTGTGTACACTCACCGAGGCAAACACTCATGGAGGTATGGGTCTAAGCACCAAGAAGAGAGCACTCGTCAACCATGCTGGCACTCTGATCTTAGACTTTTAGGCTCCAGAACTGAATAAGAAAATAAATTTCCCTTGTTTAAGCCATCTGGTCTATGCTATTTTGTTATGGCAGCCTGAACAGACTAAAGCAGGCTGGTATTTGAATCTGGGAGTTTCTCTCCACCTAAACTTCCTTCCCAACCATCTGCCCTGAAGTCCAACCCACCTTCTCAGTGCAGCCTTCCACATTTACCTAAAAGTAATCCTTCCCTCCCACAGGGTCCCCTAATCCTTTGTCCTTCCCCTCTGATGACCCAGTTTCCTTTGTATTAGTTGTCATTTGCATACATACTTCTGTTCCCCGAAAGCTGAGAGCTGAAGCATGGATTCTCTCCATGTTCCTATAGCACTTCGCACAGGAGGCACTCAGTAAATGTCAGCTGAATTTAGAGCTCTCTCCCGGCTCTGTCTCTCACTGTACCAAGTTATACTTCACCTATACTCTCTACTTCGTGAACACACAACGATTGGAGCTGGTGGGTGGCCAGAGGTCAGCAGATGAAGGAATCAGCACATCCAGTTATCTAGACCAGATTCCTTTAAAAAACATTTTTTTTTTAACTAGATTCCTTCTTAACACTAGCATTCAGATCCTCCTGACCCTCCAGCAGGCTGTAGTACACATTGGCAGCTTGTAAAGCCTTCCTGTAAAGCCCCTTCTTCCCAGAACTGTTGATAGTTCCACAACAAAGAGGGAATGGGAGGTCCTTCCACCCCACCACCACCACCCCCCGCCATCATTCATTCTCCCAAACCCCTGTCAATCATACTAAAGAAAAAAGTGGTGAATACCAGGACATTTGGGTAAGAGATGTCCTTCATTGATGGTGGAATTATGCCCACTGGTCTCTGCTGAGAAGACCAGAGGAGGGACCCGTGGTGCTCATAGTACTCTCTTGTGTTCTAGTACAGGCAAATAGTTTCCATATAGTTTGTCTTAAATTCAAAGTGTAGGAATCTAGTTTTGAATGAAAAGGAATATATTTAAAGATCCAACACCCTTGGTCATGTTCTTTCTTTATTTGGGCACTGGTGCCACAGGTGTGTTCACTTTATAAAAATGGAGCTGTTTACTTAAGAGGTGCATGTATGTTATGCTTTGATGAAAAGTTTACTTTTGAAAAAATTCTGTACCTTGAAACCCCGAGAAACTAGACCATTTTCACAGCATTACACAACAAATTGGTGCCGGGAGTAAAAGCAAGAACCTAGGCCTCCCAGCTCTTTAGTTAGTACCTATTTGAAATTGCGCCTAAGAGCAATGTCAATTTCAATTTCTTTTGATCTGAATGTTGCTGGAAATTTCCCTCGTTTCCTTGGAGCCCTGCTGTGTATCTGAAAGTGGACATCATATTGGAGAGGGGGTCTTCTCATTATTATGGAGCCACCCCGGCCCCCTACATGCTAACTGATGACTATGACCCCCAAAGAAGTCTATAGCCAGGCGCCTCCTTTCTTTCAGGGCAGTGGTCTGGAAAGGAGCCCTGTGGGAAGCCCCTTTGGGTGTGTGTTAGCCTGTGTGCTCTGAAAGGAAAGGCAGGTCGCCTGGCCAGGCTCAGGGTAGAACTCACCTTAGGCCTTATCAGCAGCCGCTGGTCTGGAGAAAGGTGACAGACCGATAATTACAGCTCCATCAAGAAGGCAGAGAGAGAGAAAACATCCTTGTAAATCTGAGATTTTTCTTAACTGTTTGCATTTCATTCATTTGCCAAGACTTTTGTATTCCATGATGACTCTCTAAACCTTGGAAAGCTGGAGCAGCTCATGGTGAGATTTTACCATGCCAAGGCCTGAGAGCAAGTGACGATGAAATAAACCTGAGCCCTGCCCTCAGCCCCTGATCTGCACCAAGCCTCTCAGGCAACTCTGTCCTGGCACGGCAAGATATGCTCTCTCTGCCCCAGCCTTGCTTCCCTGCCCCTGTGGGAAGTGATGAGCCTAATGACCACTCACCTGTGCTCACTGACAGCAAAATGCCACCCCTCTGTACCGGAATTACCCAGGAGTGGTCTTGCCCACCAGGTCTCAGTGCCCCAGTTTGGCCCCGCCCCGGACTTCCTAATCCTCTCTTCCCACAGTGTTGGAAATGTGGTTCAAATGACAGTGCTGACAAGATGTCCCATTGCCTCACAGCCAAGCCAGGGGGTGTGGCTCTTAACCGCCCCCCTTCCCTGGCAGACCCCTTACCTATAACCTGATTAAGTTCTCTCCTGGGTGGTCCTGTGGGTAGAACACCCTACCCAAGGTGACCAAACTTCCTAACTCCGTTTGTGTCTTCTGCACTATAGGGACTTAAAAATAGTGGCCTCTGGTAGGTCATCTCATGAGACTGCTGGTGACCTCTGTAAACTCACTTCTTCAAAAGGCAAGTGAGAGCCAGCTCCATTCCTGGAAGGAACTTCCAGGCCCCCGAGGGGCTCTGTTTTGGCCCATGAGGGTCAGGGGTCCAGGTGGAGGAAGTTCTCGTTAAGCTTGCACGTTCTGTGCTCACTTACCAGGAACCAGGAGCTGTCATCTTTGAGTTAACATTGTACCTGTGCCAGCCAGACTGGCTGGTTTAATATCTTTTCAATTAGTGAATCTTCCAATAATAGCATTTTAACAATGAAGTTCCAAAGGAAAAAACTTCTGCTTCATTTTTGGACAAGGGAGAAAAGAGACTTGTAATAATGGGATCATTATAAATTCTAAAGTGGTGGTCATTTGGCTGGGCTACAAAATTTGTAGCTAATAATTAAAATGAAGCTTTAAGTAAATGCTTTATCAATAAAATAGATGATGGGACATATTTTTCTCAGCCAGTGGTCAGAAACGGCTGCACCTAGCCATGTGCTGAATTGTCACACTGTGAGTCTTTAAAATTCCTGCTGGATTTGAAGGTATTAGCAAGTCCCTATCAACATTCTCTGAAGGTTTTTGATGTCATTTTAGCTATTGAACTAAAATATGTGAACTATTACTTTGTTGATTTTGTTCTTAAACCGAACTGCATTATCATCTGAGAGTGTGTTCTTAAAGTATTGTTAAAAGTACTTTGAAAACTTGTAAATCCCTGTAATTTATGTTTCTCCTGCCTCTGCTATTTCACTCTGTCCTTCTGGTTTTAATTTGAATGCAGTCCTGTCTGGGTGTGTACCTGTAAAATTATGTTTTTCCAAGTACAATTTACAGTCCTGACCTTAGATTTTACAGTGTTCCTAGCTTTCTATGAGCTTCCTCTTATACCAAGAAGTGGGCATTGGGTCACCAAGCTCTTTCACATTAGAACCGTCTAATCAAGGATACTTGAAACAGATCTGATTTTGACATTTCTTAGTTTATCATGGAGGCCTAGGGAGTAAATTAGGAGGGCTTCCCTGCAAGCCCATTAATTGCATTGCCCCATTTCTTAAAATGTACACAGTTGTAAACCTAGACTGCTTCAAGACAAGAGTCTCATTTATCTAAACAATTCTCCTTTTAGACTCAATGGCACTGATGGAAACACAGATAAGGAGTGTGGATTAGAGGAAGGATCTTTTGGAGCCTTGCTGAAACTTCCCACTCTCCTTACAGTCCCTTTTTCTTTGCAAGGGCTCATCTGTATAAGGAATAGTTCTGTCTATTCCAGGAGCTAGGTTAGGGGAAGACTGCAGCTGGCAGAGGGGTTCTTCTGAGCGAGCTTTTGGCAGGTTTCAAGGAATAGCGCTGCTCTGCTTTAAGGGGGAGAAGGGGCAGGCGCTTTGTTAAAGCGGTGTGTATCCTGAATCCGTTTCATAGGCACCCTCTCTCCTTGGCAGTCGTGCTGTTTACTGCGGAGTGTAAATGGCTGCAGAACTTTGGGAAGGAGACTTCTTTTCTTTCTGTTCCTTTCCAGTATCACTTAGGAGTTCCGAGTCTCTCTTTTTTTGGTTTTTTTTTTTTCTTTTTCCTCTCCCTCTCTCCTTCCACTCCTTCTTTCTGTCCTCCATGTTTCTTACAGACACTGTTGGGGATGCAGGAGGAAGGAGCAGGCACGGCTCTCTGGCAGTTGACCTAGGTTCCCTCCTGTTTCAGGTAATTGTACAATCTGGCCGCCACCCCACGGTCCTGCAGAAGCTCTGCCAGCTGCCCTTCCAGTATTTCAGTGACCCACGGCTGATCAAAGTGCTGTTCCCTTCACTTATCGCTGCTTGTTACAACAACCGTCAGAACAAGATCATTCTGGAGCAAGAGATGAGCTGTGTTTTACTGGCCACGTTCATTCAGGTACCTTCTGCCTCCTGGCTGATCCCCTGGCTTTATGTGTAAGCTAATGCAGTGGAAAAGTAAAAGTGAACCAGCTGTTTATTCTTGCCATCCACAGTATCTTTTGAATTTTGCACGTATCTCTGTGCTTGAAAATTAATTTCTAAAATATGAGGATAGTAAAACTGGGGCTGAGTGTTGTGTAACTTCTACTTGGAGGATTTCAAGAAAAGGATATTTTTCCAGTTGATGAAATGGTAAAACCCACACCAAGGAAATGTTTTTAAAAAGATGGCCAGACTTCTTTAAGGCTTTAGCACTGACATGCATCTAGCTTTTAGCCTCACTGCAGGGAATAGATAAAGATTATGGAAGAAAGATCAAGTAAAACTTCAGTTGATTTGTAAGTTTTTAAATAAATAATGATTCATATACACATCTGTGTATGTGTCATAAAATCTTGTTATATTGCTTTTTTAAAAGATCTAATGCTTGTAAGAATAGCCTAATATTTTTCTGATCCAGCTCAAGTCTATAGGACTGGAATCAGAATTAGCGCTAGAACAAAGTATAGCAGCGTTTCCACAGCTAAATTAACTCAGTCAACTGACAATAGAAAATCAAGTTGGCTATTCTTTTTCCTGTCATTGTAGATCATTAATTGTTGAAAATCTTCCATTTTCTTTGAAACGTTCTACCATAAAAACCAGTGTGTTTTTTGTTCCATGACGTACGTGTGATTAACAGACAATGTTTTCTGTTTGTAATAATGAAACAGAAAGCAGAGCTCTGTATTAGTGTTGTCCCTTATTCTGGCTAAAATGCATATATCATTGTTGAAAGGATGCGATCCTTCCTGGCTGGTTGGGATGGCTAAAGAGTCTAGCTTTCTTCACCTTAGATAGCAATTAGGGGTTTACATTTTTTAAACTATCCTCTATCAGATGATCGATCAATAAATACAACTAGATCAGTTGTGTTTAGAAATGTCTACTTTCAGCTTAGTTATTCTCTTTGAGTCTGGGTTCTATTTTCTGAAAAATTTTTCAAAGATATTCAGATCCACAGGTAGGGTATGGATTTTCAAAACAAAAAAAAAGTCTTACGGTTAAACCAAAACATTTAAGAATTCTCATATATTCTTAAAGCCTATGGTTAAAAATTAAATAGAAAATACGATATAGAGGATTTTTAAGACTGATCTTAGAAATCTTTCTCTTATTCAGCAGGTAATTCTTTCCCCTCACCGCCCCCGCTCCGGAGTACTGGGCACTGTTCTAGGCACTGGGAATAATCAATCAAAAATAAGCAATCAAAAAATACAGCAATACCAAAAAACCCATAAAAATTCCTGCCTTTATAGAGCTTTCCTTAAAGTTGGGGGAGTCAAACAAACAAACCAACAAAAAAATAAGTCAAACAAATATCATGTCAGATGGTGTTAAGCGCTGGAAAGAGGGGTAGGGACTGCCAGGGGGTGATGAGCAGAGAGGCCTCAACCAAGACAGTGATATTTGAGCAAAGACAATCTTGCATCTATACCAGCTTAGTCCCTTACATATTCAACTGCCTGGAAAACAATTTATAAAAGTACAAATGATATCAGACTCTAAAGTAAAGAACATATATATTACTTGTTTTCATCTCGTATCGATCTTAAAGTATTTCTTTTTTTTTTTTCAAGATTTTATTTATTTATTTGACAGAGACATAGCGAGAGAGAGGGAACACAAGCAGGGGGAGTGGGGAGGGAGAAGCAGGCTGCGGGGCTCAATCCCAGGACCCTGAGTTCATGACCTGAGCCAAAGGCAGATGCTTAACAACTAACCCACACAGGCACCCATCTTAAAGTATTTCTAAGACACAGTTAAATGTAATTTAATGTAACACATTTAACATACGTTTGGACACACACATTTTGTAAATGTTACAGAAATTTCTTATTTGGGATAGCATCTTAGATTAGTGAAATTGAATCAGGTCTTCTTTTCTGTAATTATTATCAGGGGAATGAATATATATTAGATTGAGTTTATAGAATGGTTATTTGAGGTCCCCATGTGTTAAAGAGTATTAATAGTCACTAGAAAATGATACTAAAAATAGGAGCTGGTGGTTTGTCATAGGTTTATGAAAATTTACGTATTATGTACGATATTTTTCACTTTCCCTCTAAAGGTGAAATTACTAGACTTTAAAGATTAAGATGCAGTATAAGGCCTTTTAGAATCATGCTTTTTTAAAAAGTGTTAAAAACCTGTCAATATTTTAGGATAATTAATCTGCTCAAAGCCTTCAGTTTGTTAGCTGAAAGAAAGTTATAGTTTCTACAAGACAGCAGCACAGCCACTACTGATCCATCGCAAGATGTAAGTCATCACTCTTCGATTTAAATTAAGAGAACCTGAACATCAACTTCATAAGCATTTATATTTGGGCTCCAGAGTATTCATGCTAAGATGGCTCTCTCAGAATTCAGAAGCACATCTGAAGCTGCCCTCAGTGGAATTCTCTGTGTCTAGCTTTGGTATAAAAACACTTTTCTTGTCTCACACAGGATTTTGAACAGACATCAGGTCAGGCAGATAACCAGTCTCATCAGCCCAAAGGTATGTCTCTATTGAAATGAAATTGTCATGTGTTTGTTAGCCGAGCAGACATGTTTCTAACTCCACCCTCTGGAACTGTTACAGGAATGAATTTATTACATCACCTAAAACATTTGAGATCTGGATATCAAGTATATTTCAATGAGTAAAGAAACAGACTTTGTCATCAACATGAATGTATCAGAACATACAGAGAAATCTATGGAAGTAAAAGAAAAGCACAAAACATCTTTCTGTATTTATATTCACCTCATGCAAGATACAATAAATGGTGACTAATTACTAAAAAGCCGCTTTATAATACAGAGACAAGCAGATCTTTAATATTCACCTACATTCCTCACATAAATGCCAAAATCACATGGGTTTGGTTTCCAATGTTCAGAATAAAATTATTAATGACAGTACCCCATATTTTCCCCCTAATTTTTTTTATTGAGACTATAAAGTATAAAATTGTTTTGCTTGGAGAAAAAGCCATCAGATTAGCAAGAGTTCAGAGGCCAAAAGATTTATAAGCTTTTTTTTTTTTCCTGTAGTGTTCCTGATTGTTTCCTATGATCAGAGTGAGAGATGTAGAATCTTAAAGTGCATTTTTACTTTTTTAAATATTCTATTCACACTGTAATTGAGAAGTACAAGTTGCTCTTTGTCTGACTGTCAGGACAGCATCTCTGATTAATGAGACCCTAATACAGATTTTCCCCAATTCTTCCATTAGTGTGATAGTCTTTAAAGTGGCCAGAGGACCACTTCCAGTAGGACCCTCTAGGACACCCACGAAGTAGCCCCTACTTGGGGGGGGGTGAGGAGTCACATTGGACACACAAACACACACACACACACACACACACACGTGCACCAATTGTCTCTGGGGGCAGGTGTTGAAAAGTACATAGAAAAGAATATAAAGCTGTAACAATATCATGAAAAAAATGTCATGTTTTATTGATTCAGGCATTCAGAGAAGTAAACAGAAAGCTATGCCCCTATTCAGAAATTCCAGTCAACATCATAGTCAGTACCATTTGTCTAAGCCAGAATTAGTGTGCAAGTTCAGGTCTGCCCTGACTCACTCACAGCCTCTTTTTTAAGCTATTGGAGGCTACATGGGAGAAATCAGCATAATTTGTTACCATTTCTTATAAAGCAATGTCTTAAATCTTGAATATATAAAAATATTTTTAAAAATCTTCTAATGTATGTATTTTTAATTGTACAGCATTTTTTTTTTCGCCAGTAAGAAGTATAGACATTCTTTTTTCCTCCTTTCTCCAGGCTGTAAGGATGAGTCACCATTTGCTACATATCTGGCAGGCAGAGTCCTAAGAGCCGCCTCTGTCTGCGTGGTGGGCTGAGGCCTGTGGGAGTTTCAACTTACTTTCTTTTCCCATGGCCCATCTTCTCTGACGTCCATGCTTTCCCCAATTACGGTGGGCTTAATCCACAATACAGCAAATGGGGCCTCGTTCTCTGCATTTGTCAGAAAGAGTCATCGTTAGATTGGTGACAGCTCCTGATATGCTTACTTGGTTTAAAAAAAAAACGATTATGCCACACTAAGTGCCATTCTGCACTTTGGATGTCTGTTCCCCTTTTGCTTAGATTTAGTCCCCATAAAATGTTTCAAGGCATTTTGAGTTCATCACCCAGGGAAGCTCCGCATTGTAAGTGTAAAGCAGCTCCTCATAGCACCACATTCTTTTTTTTTTTTTTTAAAGATTTTATTTATTTATTTGACAGAGAGAGAGATCACAAGTAGACAGAGAGGCAGATAGAGAGAGGGAGTGGGAAGAAGGCTCCCTGCTGAGCAGAGGGCCCGATGCGGGGCTGGATGCCAGGACCCTGGGATCATGACCAGAGCCGAAGGCAGAGGCTTTAACCCACTGAGCCACCCAGGCACCCTGCACCACATTCTTAATTGCTAAAGAATTCTGGTGTTCCAGTCTTGCTGCTTGATCACTCTCCAACTATGAAGATTGTTTTCTTTGCCCACATCAATAACCAATAAAGTTCTTACTCATCCCCTCTGCTTTGTTAGATGACTGAACACCAGATTTGAGCTTTTTAAAAGTCATGCTTAAAATATTTTAAATTAGACTATTTTAGAAGATAAACATAAAGTTTACATACAGATTTACCTTTTCAAGGCTATCTTAAGAATGAAATATCTATCATTTTATTTGGTTCACCATACTTACTTTCCCCTGTTTTCTTATTCTGGAGTCCAAAAACAATCTTTTGTAATGTTTTACAGAGGGGGTTAATGTTTGAGTATGTGAGAAGCACAAAATCAATTGTGATTATACACACACACACACACACACACACACACACACATATAGTGCTGTAGGTAGAGATAAACAGATCAATTACCTTCTTTATATAAACTTACATCATGGTTTATTTGAAGTGCATGACTCCATTTTGTAGTCAGATATCAAAATAATTTCAGTTGCTTAAACTTCAAAGAATTTAACTATTTTCTTTTTTCCCTCTCAGGAAAATCCCTTGGTTCCCAAGACTATCTTGAACTGGCTAACAGATTTCCTCGGGAGGCCTGGGAAGAAGCTCGACAGTTTTTTTTAAAAAAAGAGAAAAAATAAATGACTTGGTTAGTTCTGTATTTGAGTACCCTTGTTAATATTTTAAATTGTTCAAACAAATGTTCTAACTGTTCCTTAAGAAACTCATTTTCACATGTTTATACTCTCCCCCTGCACTGTAGATATGGTATATACTTTGCACTATTTATAATGACTGTAGATACTTTAATGGTCTAATTCTGCAAGTTGAGTTTATTTCACTTATGCACAATATTTTGGAGTTCAGTAACCTACATCCTATGATAATATATACTTTGCATTTGTAACACTGGTGAAATTAGACATAAAATTAGCAAGTCTGTTTTGTTCTTGTAATAAAATAACTTATTCCGTTTGCAGTGGTGACTTTTCTTATTAAGGCAGTAAAATTTGGAAAGAAAAATATTAACTCCAACTCTGGGAGTGTCTTAGTTAAAGACAAAGTTAACCTCTAAATTTCCCTTTTTAAGGTGTGGAGTAAAGATGTTTTAACACTTGGGTATTCTAATTACATAATATGTTTGGGGGGGCATTTGAAATGAACTGGGAGAACTGTGTTCATTGGTCTGCCCAACTCTTCCTGGCAGATAGTACTGAGAGCCTCCTATAGCATTGCTGAACTGAAATTATTCTCCAGAATAAACATTAGCGATTCAAAACGATGAGCCACAGTGAATCACCTTGAAGTATTTTCTCAATAATTGCGAAGTCAAGCAACGCTGAAGTAAAAGTAAAACAGAAGGCCACAAGGCTCCGAGTAAAAGTTGTAACCGACCCCCGCATACAGCTCACAGTTGAACATGAGAAGTCCGCCCGGGAGACGTCGACCTTTTCCTAGCTCCTTCTCATCGTTTCTCCACGTTAAGCCGATGGTCAGTGCTAAGCTGTTCATTGAGTGACATCTGTAATCATTTCTGTCAGATAAGGATCAAACATTACCAAGAAAAAAATATCTGGTTGGAAAAAAAAGTGGTCTGAATATGTGTCAGAGACCAGAGTACAGGGAGGTCGGAGGGGCGGGACTAGAAAAATTGGAAAGTTTCATCGGTTTTTTAAAAGCAAACTTAACCTACCTAATGTTCAGGACACTTCTTCCTGGAGCCTCACAAAGCTGCTGAGTTACATGTATGCTGTTTTTACTTTTTTGCAAATCGGGAGAAATAAAGAGGTCCCAAAAATTCAATCCATCAATCGATCCACGGCGACCGTTCCCCGCCCCGCGTCCCTCTCCCCTACCGGGTGCGCTGCGGGATCCGGCCGGCGCGGGACCCGGCGTCTTCCGCGCGTCGGGCCACTGCCTGGCGGCGGCTCCAACCCCACGAATCTCGCCGGGGCCGCGGGGCGGGGGCCGCCCGCTCCCCGGTGGGACCCGCTCCCGGGAAGCCCCTCCCGCCACGGCTCCGGGGGCGACTCGGCCGGAAGCGCGGGATCCCGGACACAGCCCGCGGCCCGCGCAGAACCAAGTCAAGCCGGGCTGTGCGCCGGGACCCTCCTCCCGGAAGGCTGCCGGGGCTCCTCTGCTGCCCAGGGTGGGGGAGGGACCGGGGTGGGGATCAGGCAGGTGTGCGCCGCCCGCTCGCTCCGCGACCCGCAGCGGCCAGCCCGGGGCGCCCCAGCCAGGAGAGGAGTTCCCGAACACCGCCCGCCCAGCGCGTCTTGGGGCGTGAACGCAGAATCCTTGTAGCTGAAAGGAATAATCAAATATTTATAAGATTTCCTGCAAGACTTCACAATAGAATATACTTCTTATCTAGTCGGAAATTTGCCAGAAGGCCATAAATAATTGAGACAACTGTGATTAACCTCCCAGAAACCATACCAGAATTCGCAATTAAACATTTAATCGAATGGTGTCTTTTGCTCCCCTCGTCCGGGGGGTGGGGAGGGGGCGGTGATGGGGACGAATGCCGGCTCCGCCCGGCTAGGGAGTTTGCGAGAATCCGGCCTGGAGTTCCGCGGCGCCCCGCGACTCGCACGGTTTCCGGCGTCTCTCGAGTTCCCTCCTTTAAGGCGCGTTTGGCGCGGCCCGTGATTTAAGCTCTAACTCCCCTGAGTTTTACGACTTCCAAACTCTCCAGGGATGGGGGAGCGCGGCGCGCAGGTGAGCGCCGACACATCTTGTTCCAATCTGCGGGGACGAGTGCCACCCACTGGCTTTCTCCTGCGGCGGGGGCCGCATCTCGGGTCTCCCGAGGCTTCGGAGCCACAGGTGGATCACGCTGCGCCCAAGCGAAAGGCCTCTGCTGGGTCCAGCCTCTAAAGCTGACGGTGTGAATGGGCACAGTCGGGGCAAAAGCAACAATTTCGCTCGGACATCAGAGTCCAGAATCTAAGCCAAATAGGAAAAAAGCTGCCCACGGCCCGGCAGCAATGACATTTGAGCGCCCAACTCGGTTGCCCAACCGAGTTTCCTGCTCCCGGCAGCAGCTTGCTTTCCGGGGAGCCTGGCAGGGCTCGTCGTCATCCTGGACGCCCAACAGGATATCGGGGCCTCAGCTTCCTGCCCGAAGTTCCGGAGCCTCTCGCTGGCTCCAGACACTCGGGGCCTCTGTGACCCCCCTATCCCTGAAGGCCCGTTGAGCCCAGGTCTGGACTTCACCTGCCGGGCCAGCCTGCCCTTTCGTCCTTCCTTCCTTCCTTCCTTCCTTCCTTCCTTCTTCCCTCCCTCCCTCCCTCCCTTCCTCCCTTCCTTTCTTCCTCCTTTCCTCCCTTCCGTCCTTCCCCAGCTCGGAAACTTGGGTCCTTTCTTCTAGATCTCCTTGCCAGCCTTCTAAATTCTTCGCTCTCAATAATCTGGAAAGGGATTACTCCTCACCGTCCCTATTCTTCCACTTCTCTCTCCAGTTCCCACACCCCAACACAGAGGTTCTCCTGCCTTCTGTATTCAAACCACCCCCTTATCCTGTTTCCCCGTGAGGAGATTCTCAGCCTTCCTGAACCCCTGTCCCTGTGCTCACTCCCTGACTCACTCTCCCGCCAGCTCCTAACCTTCTGGACAAAGGCCCTGCTCACCTAACACTCCTGCCTTTCTCTCCGATTGCTGTGGGGCCCCAGACTTGCTTTATAAATTGAGCCAACCCCAAATCCACATCTGGATCCCAAAGAGTATATCCTTGCACCCTTTCTCTCTGCCATTACTACTCTCAGTCCAACTGCATTTATCTTCATCAACAAGGTGCTAGTCTGTAATCGGTCACCCAATCTTCATTATTGCACTGAATCCCAGTATCTTGAGGAGAGTTTACCTTTACATCAATCAAACCCATATTTAAAAGCCTCTAATCTTCTCTACATCAGTTTAATAAACTCTGAATTTCCTGCTTGGAACTTCTCTTCAAATAGTTTATTATTCATTCATTGTTTTCTTTCCAGCATGCTGCTATTCAGCTAATTCTCTTGCTCTCTTTGGTCACCATTTTTATGGGAAAACACAGCTAACTAAATGTAAGGCAATGTATGTCCTCCCCTAGGCAGCAGTGGCAGCATCTAAACATTTTCTAGAGAACAATCTTCAACAATGTCTCATTTAAACCCAGTATTTGCAGCTCTGAGCTTTAAGTCATCCCACATTCAAAACTGAAAGGCTGATTTCTGTTCCACAACCCATTAAATATTAAAGTTCGTTGGGAATACTGCCACAGGGACTGAATTTCCCAGAATTGTGCAGCCTTTCAATATGTATTAAATTTTGTGGTATAATGGCCATAAAGTTTTCCATCTCTGGGAATCCCTTTCCTGCCTCAATTACATAGAGCTATCCAAATTATTAGATAAATCTTCTGGAAAAATATTATTCTAAGGTGAATCTAGTTAAGTAACTCCCATTTTCCACCTATGGCCCCTTTTTATTGAACTGACTTTCTACCACACAATGGGGTTTCTCACTTTCAAAGTTCAGTAAGCATAAAATACAAAATTCGTGATTGTTACAGGTAATTTAATTTACAAGGAAATCCCAGCTGTATTACTGAACATGTTTAAAGATGACCTGGGAACGAGTAAAACTGATATTTATTAATGTGACTAACCAGTCATAGATCTGACACCTCACCAGCGGCCATTGTAATAAGGTTTCAAAGTCAAAGCCTTTCCCCAGTAACCCACATGGGAAACGGTCTGCCCTTTCTGGTGGCTAGCAGCAAACTGCAGGAGAAGAGCTTATGATGTTTTCTACAGTAATACAGATAGTTTCAGGCATCCTGATACACAGTAACCACTTTTATCTGGGTAATTTCCCAATATTCAAAATCAGCACACTCACATAAATATCAAAAAAGGGAATTAGATATCTGATCCAAGAATAAGAGTTCACTGTAATTAGATAGGCAAATGTTTCCATTCATAGCATTAAAATAGTCTGTCAAAAGCAAAAATTCAGAGCTAATGAACAATAAGCATTAATGAAATTCTTTGCTCAAGAACTTGTTTCCTTTTTTTAAATGACAAAACCCAATAAGCTGGATTAATAAAAAGTTTTTTAAAGTTAAGTTTTCTTGGAAGTTTAGCTTCCTATCCAATGGCCAGCCAGAAGGTAAGAGGAAATATCTGTATTTCTGTTTGGGAGGGAATGGTCTCAGTTAAGGGAGTGAAGCCTCAAAGAACCTAACTCTGATTATTAAAACCGTTTCTAAGCACTTGAGAGGTAAAGCTGGTCCTCATTAACTCTAGAGATCTCTTCCCTTATCTCTAAGTTTGTGCCACCATTTCCTAAATCCCAAAGAAAGGGAATGTTCTCTTCAAATTTTGTGCTGGCATCACCTTGACTTTGAGGAAGTAAAACATAAATTTGGCTTGATTTTCCCACCTCCCGTTTTCTTTCAATAATTGACTGCTAGTCCTCCAGCTTTCCTTTTCTAATGGGGGCTCAGGGTTGGGGAGTGGGTGGGGTCATGGAATCTTGCCATCGGCTCTGCTGAAAAATCTACAATGGCCTCTGGCCATCCAAGCAGCACATAGCTTCTTAACAGAAGGCACCTACTCCTCTATCCAGCGACCACAGCTGCCCCATGGACACATTTTTTCCTTACCAGACTCTACCTGAGCCATCCCCTATTCAGGGCATTTCCCTCTTTCAGAACAAATCCTGGACAAAGAAGGATATACTCGCGGGTCATTTATCTCGAAGGACAAGGAAGTAGAAACCCAATACCAGAGATTCTTCAAGAGTAGTTGTTTGACTGGTAGGGTGGCAGCTTCCTGAGTCCACCAAGTGAGGCCTGGTCTGAGGAAAAGAACTGTCCCAGGCTGTCAAAGGGTTAAATATTTGTTAAGGGTAAAACCTGAGCCTCCTGTTTTTTGTGCTAGCCCGGGGGCCTGCTGGAGATTCAGTATCTCTCGCTTATTTCCTGCGATCACTAAAGCCCGTTTTCAAGAAAACAAGTCGCAGGGGTTTGAAATGTCACACCAAGTGACCTGGGCACGGCATATCCAGGGGCCATTCCCAGCCCCCTCCCACCCGGGCCATTCCCCGCCCCCTGCATTTAGGCTCTGGAAAGAAAATAAACCAAGGACACGCCAGACTGGTTCTGGGTGGACTTATTTTCCCGGGCAGCCGCGATCGTAGCAGGGGCTTGTTGTGGCTCCTTCAGTGTATCGCTTGCAGGTGATGCCAAATGCAGATAAGGAGCCGCCGCCCGGCCTTCTCCTCTGTCTAGACGGGGGAATTAATAAATGCAGCGAGATTGATCACGTCGCGCATCCACTCTGGGGACAGCGCCGAGGGTGACCCGTCACAGCCCCCCTGTTCGCCCCGGGGCCCGCGGGCTCCCTGCTTCGGGACTTGGCCGGAGCGGCAGGCAGGCGAGACGCCCGGGGCAGAGGGGTCTGCGGGGGGGAAAAACACGGGCAAGGCCCGAGTGCACCGGCCGAAAATGCAGCGAGGGACTGCGGACTCGGCCCTTGGCGGGCACCAGGCTCCACCAGAGGCAAGGCCGAAGGAGCAAGACGCCCTCGCGAGCCTGACCGCAGGCGGGAGTCCGCCGAACAGCCGCCAACCAAGCGTCGCAGGTTTCCCGCTCAAACGAGGTCTCCCCACTCGCCCCGCGGGCTTCAGTCGCAAAGCGCGAGGGACCGTGGTGGAGAGTGAGCGATGCCGAGACCCGCCCAGAGCAGGGAGCGCTCCCGGGCTTCCGGGAGGGCCGCGGCACTTTCCGCCCAGGCGGGGACCACCTGGGGGCGCACGGACCCAGCCCCGCCCCCCACGCGGCGCCCAATCCCAGCCGGGCCCGCCCCCGGCCGCGCGGGAGCCCTCGGAGCAGCGGCGCGCGAGGCGCGGGGACGAGCAGCTGGGCCCACCCCCGGGACCCCGCGGCCGGCTCCGCCCCGCCGCCTTTTCGTTGAAACGAGCTCTCAGCCCCAACCTGCGTCCGGCCGGCCCTCCCGCTGCGCCCACGGCACACAGCAGCAGCAGCGCATTGGGTTATTATTTTTTTTATTAAGATCAAAATATCCATCCCACTGTGAACTGGCCGTTCTCACAATAAATAACAATAACTTACGTTTTGTTCGGCAAAGGCTCACACACTCTGTCCTCCGTCGACTGATAATTTAAAACATTTTCAAGGAAAGTCTCGTTTCTACTTTTTTCCGGCAATCATGCGCTTTGGGGATTCAGTGTCTGTTCCATTTGGATTGTCCCCGCTTAGAGCCCGGACAAAGCCGCCGGCTTTAGGGTAGCAACCCGCCTGAATGAGCTCGGGGTGGCCCCGCGCCGGATGCGCCCCGCCTGTTCTCCACGCGTGGGGGGCGCGGACAGAGCGGCGCTGGCCACGCGGAGCGAGGGAAGAGGAGAGGGCAGAGCTAACGCTAGTCAATCCCAAATTCTGGTTTTGAAAAAATAAAAGTTCTCGAATTAGGGCTCTCCGGTCTGGTGAAAGCAGGTTGTATCCTGGAGCTTTGGGCTGTCCTGACCGCTTCTCTGTCCTCTCTCGTTAAATAACAATAATAATAATTACAAAGGCGAGAGAGTTTTCGGAGCTGGAATGGCTTGAGCACGGGTGAGTCTCATGCAGGGAGCATGCGAGGTCCGCCGGCTGGCGTGGATGGGGTCCTCTCACGTCTCCACCGGACTCGGCACCATGCTGTTGGGAGTGTCCGGGAGCTGCGAGGACAGGGAGGTCACATCGCTGCCGGAGGAGTTGCCTAGTGAGCCAGACTCAGAGAAGGAGACCTGGGGATGTGCAGACACCAGGAAGAGGAGGGTGAAGAGGCGCCGGAGCTGCTGCTCCCAGGCCTCATACTCTGAATTGAGGAGGTCCCTTAGGGACAAGCCAGGGGCTAGGAGCAAGCCCAAGATGTGGGCCAGGTCCCCAAGAGCCTGCTGGGGTATTAGGGAGGGAGCTCGAGTTGGTTAATCTCTCCATCTCCCTTGCGAGTGCTTTAATCCAGGGAGACCTGGTTTAGAGAGAATTATGGGCTAAGGTGCATTTGCAGTCCCCTTATCTACCCCCCCCCCCCCCCGCCATTGCCTAGAGCTGTCCCCAGCCCCTCATCCCCGGAGAAGTCCCTCCTTCCCACCTTGATCAACCGGCTAAATCCCACCCCTCCCAGTCCTGAGGTCCGGGTGGGTAGGGCAGGACCTCACCAGCTGCTGGAAGGCCGGTTGGTCCAGGTCACTCTGGAGGGCAAACTCGCTGAGGGCTTTCCAAGGTGGCTGGTACGTCTGCACCTCCACTGCGCTGCCCTGCACAGCGCTCTCATGACGGATGGGGCTGCCCGCCACCAGGGGTGTTCCGGTCAATCCCTGGAGGCTCTAAGGGACAAGCGGAAGTCAGGGTGAAAGATGCTCAAGTTAGGTCCTGTGTCTCCCACCACGTCCTTGACACAGGCTCGAGATTTGGGACCTGAAGCAGTTTGGGGGCCTGAAGCTGTTTTGGGAGAGGCACTCCCAACACCACAACCAGGTAGTCCTCCTTCCCTGTTAAGATACCCGGGACCCAGAAACCTCCACCATAGTCCAGCCTCAATGCTGGAGCCAACAGGGGGCCAACAGAGCAAAGGACTTCAAGGTTCCCATTTTGGGGGAGGAAAAGTGTCCAAACCAAGCCATGCCAAGAGGACACAACCTGCCCCGACAGGAGCTGCATAAGCCGCCTCAGGCTCGGAGCTTCCAACTCAGGTCTTCCGCTGGGACAAGAAGATCCGACCTCCCGTACAATGATTAAGCAGCCTTAATCTCCAGGGCAAACCTTGCTCTGAACGCGCAGACACACGCTATTTGGACAATCCAGTTGTCCCTGGATCTCCCCAGAGCGCGCCCAGAAAAGGGCCCGCAGATGCCGTGGCAAGAACTCGGGGCCCCACCCTACCCGCTCCTGGTGCACAGTCCCTGAACCTTACCGTCTTGTCGTTGTGCTGCTGCTGCTGCAGCTGCTTCATGAGGATGGATTTCTTCTTGTCCTTGCAACGCTTGTTCTGGAACCAGACGCGGATGACCCGTGGGCTCAGGCCGGTCATCTCCACCAGCTGCTCCTTCATGAGCGCGTCGGGCCGCGGGTTGGCGGCATAGCAGGTCCGCAGAGTGTGAAGCTGCTTCTCGTTGAGCACCGTCCGCACGCGGGTTGTCTTCTCCGTCTGTTTGTGCACGTGCGGGCGCAGCGAGGGCTGCCGGCCCGACCCAGGGTCTGCGTGGACAGGCGGAGAGGTGAGCGCGGGGCCGCCCCCCGCCCGCCCGGTGCCCCGCCCTGAGGCGGCTGAGCCCTCCCAGGACCTATTTCGTTTCTTTTCGTTGCCGGTGATTTCTCTCCCTTTCCAGCTGTGCGCCCTACCCGGCGAGAGCTATGCATTTTCGTCCCTTCCCAAGTCCCCGAGCGGGCAGCTCCGGAGCGCTGTCCCCAGAGCACCAGCAGGGCGTGGGAGTCCTGCGCCAGGCCGCTGCGGAACGGGAGCGGCCGCTCCCGGCTGTGCCTCCTCCACTTACCCGACCCTGGGAATGCCCCCTTGGGCCTTGCGGGACGAAGGAAGCCCTCCGGAAGAGGTCGGAGTTTCAGAGGAAGAGGAAGGAGGAGCTCCCGGGACTCTCTGGAGGGAAAAGGAGGCCGACCAGGGCCGCGGCGCCGCGCCGCTTCGGGATTAGGGGGCTTGTCTCCCGCTCCTAGCGGCCTGCAAGAGCCCTTCCTCCTCCTTCAGAGACCACTCGGACAAGGCCCCGAAGACCTGGCCTGGAGCGCCGATGGGCCTCCAGGGACAGAAGGGGCTCACCTGCCAGCACTCGGGCCTTAGCTCCCGGGTCTCCTCCTGTAAGGTCTCCTCCTCTAACCTCCTCTAGATTCCCCGGTCCAACGGCCACTCACACTCCCAGCCCGAGCGCTGCCGCTAGCACTCTTGCTTGGCTTTGGGCTCTTTTAGCCCCCGGTAAATAGAGCCTGATGCCCATGGCCAGCAAGCCAACCCGCCACAAACAAAAGGGAGCCCCTCTGAGACCCGAGATGTAGTGCACTCGGCACCAGCTTCATCCCGTTTCACACCCCCATCCAAACCAGGTTCACACATCCATGGGAACATGTCGCAGTTTGAATTTTTATCCCCCCGCAGGCATAACTAGGTCTGGATAAATATTTACAAATAACCCATCCAGCCCAATTTCCTCACTCTATAAGGGAGGCAAACCGGGGATCAGAGAGGGGAGGAGCACTACGAGACCCCACAGCACCCAGAGGCTGAGACTGGTGCTCCAGTCTGTGGCTGCCCAGCCTGGGGCACGATCTCTGGCCACTAATGTGCATTCAGATCCCATCTCTGGGCAGCTCCTGATTCGGACCCAGAGCATCCCTGCAGTGTTTTCTATGATCCCGAGTCCACTGTGGCCACCACACACTCCTCCCCTGAGAACCACTTGCCTAAGTTGTTCATCAAACTGGCCTCAAAACACCAACACAGACACCCAGTCTTTGTGAGAGCAGCTAGCTAGCTAGCTGTCTGGCTGGTTGAACTCAGGTCCAGCTCTAGGATGGGAACTGTATTCCTTACACACATACCCCCACGGGCAAACCCACCTTTCCTCTCTGACAATACCACACACTACTTGAAATCCCCCATGCAAACTCCCCAGACAGACACCATTTCAGATTCTGTGGTCATTTACCCTGGGCCCATGGTCCGGTATTCGGGGTGCACACTCATGCACACAATCCCGGTTCGTCGTGTTGTGTCCCGGCCCACCACGCGACCCCCACCCAAACACACACTTAGCTGTGTTCCTAGCCACAGTTCTGCACTCACAAATCCTGGCAAACGGGACCACACCCGAGTGACAACTTTTCGTCGGAGCACAAGCACCCCGTACACACACTCACGCACTCACAATGGCATCGGGTCCCGCGCGCGGCTTACCTGGCAGATGCAGGCCTCGGGCGCCGGGGAGCGGGCCGGGGCTGCGCGGGCTGCCGGCCGCGGCGCGCTCCAGCAGGAGGCCGTGGTCCGCGCGGCAGAGCAGCTCGTGCTCCCGCAGCGAGAACTCGTCGCCGGGCAGCAGCTGGCGGCTGCACACGGAGCAGCGGAAGCACTCGATGTGATAGACGCTGTCCCGCGCTCGCATCACCAGATCACTGCTGCTGAAGCCCACCTGGCACTTGGCGCACTTGATGCCGAACAGCCTGCGGGCCCAAGGCGCGGTCGGTGTCAGCGAGGAGCCTGAGGCCCGCCTCGCCTCCGGGGCTGCAACCGGCTCCGGGAACGAGCGCCCAGGACGCTTTGTGGCCCACAGGGAGCTTACGGGGACTGGCCCTCGGGGAGTTCGCGGGCCCAGATGCGCACGGCGGCCCACGTGCGGAGTTGGGGGTGGCCTTCTCCCCCAGCCGGGGAGCGCGGATGAGCAGCCCTCGGGCAACCCCAGCCCCCGGCAGGCTGAGCCCGGGCTCTCGCCGGCCTCACCTGACATAGTCCCGCTTGCAGTAGGTCTTCCCGTCTCTCACGAAGCACGTGCACGTCTCGTCCAGGTACTGGCTGCACTCGGCGCACTTGAGGCAGGCTGCGTGCCACTCCAGGTCGGGCGACACCCGCAGGATAAACTGGTCGTGGATCTGACTCCCGCAGCCCACGCACATGGCGGTCCCGGGCTTCTCTGCCGGGGAAGGGCGCAGGGCCCGCGTCAGGCCAGGCTGCGCGGACCCCGGCGGCCTCGGCCACTCCAGCCCCAAACCAACCCGCTCGCTCGCTCGCTCCCTTTCAAGAATTGCGACCACGGGGAAAAGTGGGCTTTCTAAACGTCCAAACAATTGGAAACGAAAAAACAAAATCTTCCGAATTTGAGAAGGTTTTTTGTCTCCCTTCACACCCCCCCCCCTTTTTTTGCTACTAAATTCATTTGGACACAGTCGTTTTATCCATGTATCTTGTAAATGAAAGCTAATACATAGGTGAGAAGAAAGAATAAAAAGACATTTAAGCACTGCGGACGCCACCGCATCAATACTGAACGGTGATGTTCCGGCATTTCTGTTCACACACTCCCTCTTACGCGACTCCCTCCAGTCCTAACACAGACACATCAGCTTTCAGCGGAGTCTCTTCTCGTCCTCTCCGACATTTCTTAAATATCCCAGATCAAACTAGAGAAATCTGCCTTTTTCGAAAAGCCAAAAGACCACGCAAGCAAAAAAGCCCACATCCCCAGATCAAACCTAATTGCCCTAGCACAGAACAGAAGCAGATTTCACAGCCTGAGGTCAGCCTAGCAGCCTAACATTGAGAAAGAATGTTTAATTGTAAATTAAAACAACAGGATTCCAAAGGCTAGGTGGCCTGCAGGAGAAATGCATTCGTTTTGTTTGTTCTCTCCCAGTGTCCTGTCAAATAGAAGCCACTTGTAGAATCCGCTAAACATTCTTCTGCATTAGAAATATTGCATATTAAGCACACACACATACACACCCACACACAGAGAGAAAGACTTACTCTTGGAATGATCCCCCATAGCACCCAGAAAAGGATAATGAAAAATAATATCCACCATGCAGAAAAGAGATGTGCGCAAAGTGTGCGGCCAGGGGCGGAAGGACTAGGGTCGCGCGCCCAGCCTCGGCTCTTTGGTAACTAACTCCTCCTGCCCCGCTGAGTTGAAGGAGCGATTCCGCACCGGCCCGCACGCAGCATGACGTCAGCACGCACTCGCCCGGGGCCGGAGCTGGGGGCGG
Organism: Meles meles; assembly: GCF_922984935.1. Classification (NCBI taxonomy): domain Eukaryota; kingdom Metazoa; phylum Chordata; class Mammalia; order Carnivora; family Mustelidae; genus Meles; species Meles meles. Next base: position 31,720,526 of record NC_060071.1, on the reverse strand, counting down.
GACCTGTGGCGTCACGAAGCTTCCCCAGAACCGCGAGGGATGCGGGGGAGGTAATGGGGACCTGGGGGCTGTGGGGCGGGGTGGCTTGGGTGGAAGGCGAGGGTGACGGGCGATTGGCTGCAAGGAAATAGGCAAACCCTGATTGGCCCTGAGTGAACAATGGAGGCAGCCCCCTAGTCCGAAATCTACAAGGATCCTCTCTCTTGCCCCGGGTCGGGCTATCCCTGCTGGACCTTGCGTCACCGCCGAGCTGGCTTCGCCGCCACCGCAGCTCTGAGCTTCCTCTTGGACTTGCGGGGCGGTCTCCCAGGCGTGCCCAAGCAGGGTGATGGATACCTGGGGATTGTAGGCAGGGGGAGGCCTCTCCTTTAAATGCTCCTTTCTTTCACAAATTAAAAAAATAAAAATAAAAATCCACTGTTTTGGAACGAGAGTTGGGTGAAAAGGGCGTCTGTTAGGACATAACCATCACCGTCCAGCCGGTCACCTTTCTCTTCTCCTGCGCCTTTGTCCTCAGGGTCCAAGCTAGAGAGGGAAGTTAGGGAACGGACCACTGCGGGGGTTTGGATAAACTCTTTTTAGACTTCCCTATCCCCACACCCCGAACCCGCCGTGGAGACGTCTCCAAGTTGGAGCATAAGGTGGGTAGCGCCAGAACTCAAAATCCGAAGACGTTTGTCGGATCCTGATTCGAGCCTTGACTTGAATTTGGAGATGGGGGCCGGGAAAGGAAGGTTAATTTGACACGGACTCCCTCGTCTTTCCCCTAACCGAATAGCACAGCTCCTTCTAGGAACAATGCTGGGGTCGAATGTGTGTCCTATTTCCCAAATAAGCGATTTTTATAAACTCTTTTGTTTCATTTCGCAAACCAACTGCAAAGCAAATAATCAGAAACAAATGTGGTGCGCGGGGTAATTTACTATCTGTGCAGCGGCTCGTGGGTCCTTAGAAAACCCAAGACTTCTGAGCAAGAGTGTAACCATTTTTTTTTTCTTTCAAAGAAATCGCTGTGGGTTTTGTCTGAAAGGGTTCAAAGACTAGCCCATGAATTATAAATAACACCTATCTAACCATGGAGGCTGTTGTTGTTTTCCCGTTAAAAGGTGTGCCAGGAACTTGGTGCGCGCCTGGGCGGGACATGGTGCCCGCCTGGGGGTAAAATGTCTCCGGTGGAACCCCTGACTCCGACCCAGGTCTGGTATGGTGGAGCGCTTCTAATAAGCCCTTCTAATAAAAGTCTAAGGCTGTTTGGCCTCAAGTCTCTAGACTACTCTCCGGAAAATGGGTGCAGCCAAGGGCGCAGGGAGAGGATTTGCGGGGAGCCAGGGCTAGGCCCTCCACGCACACTAAACTAGCTGCGCAACGATGGTCCCCTGCACAGCCCGCGAACACCCATCCGCAGCCCGCGCTGTAGCCAGTGCTTCACTCTGGCTGTCCCGTCGTCATTGTCCCGCAAGGCTTCTGATCATCCTTTGAAACGTGGTCCTGTCACCAGTCTGAAATCACTCTGCCAACGGGCCACGTCTTCTGTCTTTGGCTACTAGCTCCCAAGGGGCGCCCACCCTGAGTGTGTATGGAGCAGGTCTTGAGTGGTGGGGGCGGGGGCAGGTCTGGGCGGGGTTGGCAATGCTTCCGCTGAATGTGTCTTTGTAAATAAATGAGATTGAGAAGCTAGGGGGAAGGCGATCGGTGCTTGTGCCTGCGCCAGGCCCCTCTGTGACCTAAGGTATCTTATTTTACTTTTCTGTCCTTCAGTTTCCTCATCTGTAAAAATAGGGAATAAAATAATAGCTATCTGCTATTGTAAGAACTAAACTATTTTCTGCAAAAGGCTTGGAATAGTACTTGGCATATAGTATGTGTGCAGTAGGCGTTAACTATGGTCGTTACTATTACTGGCTATATCCTCATGTTGGGAGCCTCTGTGTGTGCTGCGTGTTTCTGGTGGGGACGCCTGTGTGTGCATGTGGAGGGGAAGCCTAACTAGGTCTGTCTGTATATCACCTGAACATTTCTTTGTATGGCTCCATGTGTATTTGCTCTGTGTGGGTCTGCTGTGGGGCAGACAATGGAAAAGCGTGGCCTGAGTGTGGAGTTTGTATACATAGGTGATGTCTGTGTATCTGGGGCACACAGTCCTGTAATGGGGGGCATTAGATGAGCGTCCTGGAGAGCTAGGCTGTGTGCCTGGACCATTAGCTTCTCTCTCAGGCTATCAGAAGCCTGGCCTGACTCCCAGCACCTGGCCAGGAGCAAGGGAATAATCAATAACTCAAGGAGGAAGGCCGCCTGGAGAGGATGGCTCCAGCAGAATCTTAGGCCTCGACTTTAACCCTTTCCTGCCAAGAGGAGAAATTCTTCATCACAGGGTGAAGAAGGGTGGGGAAAATTTCTGTGACCATTTTAGGGGGAGGGGAGGCATAGTCACCTCTCCTGGGATGCCAGGAAGCCAAGTCAAGAATTAATATTTGCTCAGCCCCTACCAAGCGCAAATCCCCTGTTATAGCCAGGACTTTAGAGAAATGTTGTGAGGTGGGTAATATCAGGCTCATTCAGTCCCCAAGGAAACTGAGGCTTCTGAGCAGACATGACTGTTTCTGGTCACACACTAAGTCAGAGCTGGCATTCACAGCCAGGTTGGCCTGGCTCCATCTGACTTGCTTCTTTCACTGTGCCCTTGAAGACCCCACCAGTGTGGTTCCACCATTCACCCCCTTCACCTCTCTAGAGCTGTAAAACCAGCAGCCTGTTTCAAGATCCCTCAAAGTGAGACCTTCCTCTTCTGGGTCACAGCCCTCCACCCCCTGGGAGATCAGCGTTGGTGTGGGAGGAGAGAAAACCTCTTCCCCTGGCATAGCCAGAGGGCGCCATTAATCCGGCCCTGCCCAGTTTCTCTGCCTCCTGGCTGTTCCCAGCGTGCCCTTCTGGGAGAGGCAGAGGCCACAATGCTTTGCACATCCCAGGCTACCGCACACAGGAGACCTGGGTGCCTCCTTTGTTGGGCTCTGGAACACTGTTCTCCCTTAGTAGGAATAGAGCTTAAGCTCCATAGCTCTGTGTTATCCCATAAAATTAACCCCACCTATGACCCTCCTCCTGGGAAGATTTTAGAAGCACAGAGAAGTCTCCCTGAATTTCTTCTCCCTAAATCTCCTCACATCATCACTGCTGCCTAAAACTCTGCTCACAATTCCACTGAAAGATCGACTTACCGTGTAAAGAACCTTGAGAAAGAAGAGACTAACAGCTGGTCATTCACACTGCAGTGATAGAGGCTCTCATCCTGGGAATGAGACCTGAGGGCCCCAGAGCCGGAGTGGGGGAGTGTCAGCAAAGCAGGCCAGATCACTAAAACAAAACAAAACAAGCCCACTTGTATTATTTACAGTTTTGCTTACTTAGTCCTCTCATCCTTCCTCCTCCTTCTTCTACAACTCTAGAATCAGAAAGCTGGATGAGCCTCTAGAGACTTTCTCTTCTGGCCCCGTGTTTGACAGAGAAGGAACTGACCACCAGAGAAGGTGGTCATCCTCTCCCTGCCTGTCCATCCAAGACTAGATCCCACTTGGGGGGCCCAGACAGCTCGGAGGCCTGCATACACGCCCACATGTACACACACGCCCACACTGGACTTCCTTCCCAACTGACTTCCTTCCCATTCTTACCCACTTGTGAGATCTTCACTGGTACAAAGATGTTTTATATCTTTGTTTTCATGGAGTCATGTATGTGAGGAGGAATACTGGATATAACCTACACCTTCAGTATCGTCACCATGATGGCTAAAATACTGGCCTCTTGCTTGAGGCCACATTCACATGCATGATGGTCCTTATCCTCACAACAATTCTGGAAAGAAGTTACTATTGTTAAATTGTCCCTGCTTCACAGATGAGGAAACTGAGGCTTGGAGAGGTTAAGTCATTTGTCCCAGGTCACAAAGCTGGTGGAGCCCATGAACCAGCCTCTCTGCCTGCAGATCCTGCTTATGGAGTCATTGCACCATCTCGCCTCCTGATCACTCACAAAGGGAATGCCACAGGCACAACAGAAGCTGATGCTTGTGGAAGGAGCACTAATCTTTACCATGAGTATCAGCAAGGAAACTGAAGCTCAGTGACCTTGTATCCAGCGGGTAACAGAGATGGAACTGGAAACCAGGGATCTCCTTGCTGGCATCCCTGGGGATGGGCTTCTGCCGTTGCTCCTCTGAGGACCAGCCCCATGCCCAGAGTCCTCTACTTTTCTCCCAAGGCAGTTGGAGATGTTGTAGAGAATAGGCCAAGGAGGACCTCAGCATTCACAGCCTCACAGGGTGAGGAAGTCTCAGAGCTGCGTTTTGGTGTAGGAGTTTGGCACCATGCTTCAGAGAAAATAGGGCCTGAGGAAAGGCAGAAACTTGACAAGATTCTAGGCCTCTTGACAAACAGGTGTTCTTGCCTCAGCCTCTCTTGCCTGCCTCCCACCAAGTCCCTTAGAGCACACAGGCACCCCCAAGGCAGGGCACTGGTGGGTGCCCTCTCTCTCCTTCTGAGCTCTTTCCCTCTCCCATAATGCCCACTGAGCATCTGCTGCAGGCTGGGTCCTGGGCTAATCAATTGCAAACTATCTCATTTAATGCACAGGTCGCATGCCTGAGAAGCCAGCCCTGCCTCAAAGGTAGATAGGTCTTCAACATTTTAAAAAAGATTTTATTGGGGTGCCTGGGTGGCTCAGTAGGTTAGAGCCTCTGCCTTCGGCTCAGGTCATGATCCCAGAGTCCTGGGATCGAGCCCTGAATCGGGCTCTCTGCTCAGCGGGGAACCTGCTTCCCCCTGCCCCCTCTGCCTGTCTCTCTACCTACTTGTGATCTGTCAAATAAATAAATAAAATCTTTAAAAAAAAAGATTTTATATATTTATTTGACAGAGAGAGAGAGAGAACACGCGTGAGCGCACAAGCAGGGGGAGGGGCAGGCAGAGGGAGAGAGGAAAGCAGACTCCCCACTGAGCAGGGAGCCCAGTGTGATGCAGGTCTTGATCCCAGGACCCGGGGACAATGACCTGAGCCTAAGACAGACATTCAACCGACTGAGCCACCCAGGCGCCCTGACCATGGGTTTCTTAATTCAGAATGACTACAGCACATGTCCATTGTAAACCAAGAAACAAACGAACAAACAAGATCATTCCCATGTAGATAGATTCAGTAGCCCAAGTTACTAACTAGTCTCATAGACTAGTGAGGGTGTGGTTTTGAGTCTCTGTCCCACCTCTTACTGGACATTAACATGTGAAGTTATTGATTTCTTCATTTCTGAGCTGCTGAACAATGAATATAAGACCTACCTAACTTTAGGGCGCCTGAGTGGCTCAGTCAGTTAAGTGTCTGCCTTGGGTGCGGGTCATGACCCCAGGGTCCTGGGAATCGAGCCCGCATGGGGCTCTCTGCTGGGCCAGAGAGTCTGCTTCTCCTTCTCCCTCTACCCCAGCCTTTGTTTCTTTCCAAATCACACCCTGAAGATAGCTGCGGGGACAACTGCCAACCCTAGATTTGGGGACTGGAGGGATCCACACGGAAGAGCTGTGCCTGGTGTTTTAAGGGAAAGCTGCATTTTTCCTCTCTCTCCAGAAGGGGGAGGCCTAGCCAGCTTGGCACAGCCTGGAAGTGCTTCTTGAGCCCCTGGCCTGGTGCACTGGAGTTCCTGTCTCCTGCCAGCCCGCAGCCTGTTTGGGCCTCCCTTCTAGTGCTCCGCTTCTGCTCAGAACTATTCTTTCCCTTGCTCTGCAGGGGCACGAGCAAAGCCACAGCCACGCCATCCACAGCAGGTGAGTGTGGCTGGACTGTCGCAGAGGAGACCGCAGAGCAAGAGATTGAAGGAGAAGTTTGGGTTCCACTGTAGGAAGCCTCACTTGCCAGGCTGAGAGCATCTCCCCCCACCCCCACCCCCCACCCCCGCAAAGGAGAACTTCTGTGACCCCGTTGTAGCGTGAAGAGATTCAGATGGGAACACGGTGTGAACATCTTTCTGTGGAAAGATTAACACACGGATGAGTCAAGCGAGGCAAGAAGTAACCAGGACGTAAATCAGGAGGGTGTGGGGGAGGGGTGTGAGGGAAGAAGACGTGCCTGTGGACTCTTGGGCAGCGGCTCTCTCCTTAGAAATGGGCAGTCCGGGAGGAAGGCTGGTCTGGGGAAGAGGTGGAAGGTGATCAATTAATCTCATCCAGTTATGTGGGGGTAAAGAGAAGAATTTCTATATGAAATCCTGAGGCAAAAGGAAAAGAATACCACTCATTTGTAACTTACTTGTTAAAGATACTGAAAAGAGATACTGAAAATCTGGGTTAAGATTCAGACATAGTATCAGAGGGACCAGTCTTGCATTGTGAATCGTATCTTCCCCGGGGTGGGAGCAGACTACAGGTTTTCTCTGCTGTTCTGTCAGTTGGTGGTTGGTGGTGGGGGCAGGGATCTGGGCCCTGGGAACACGGGCGTGGAATCAGGATTGCCCTGACTGCCATGGTCCCCGTATTTCCTGTTAGCAGTATTTCTAGATAAAATTTGGGGAACTGTCTGCTATCTGCTTGACCTGAACATTAGTGATGCCTGTTTTTCAGTGGATTTCCCCAGCAGAAAAATGAAATATTGTCACAAGCTCCGCTGTCCTGCACAGATGTGTGTAGGTTCAGGTTTTGCAGACTTTGGGGGCCAGTTACTGTCCCCTTACCAATCAGAGGTGCTTGCCCAGCATGAGACTCACACAAATGGATAATGATTTATCGTATGTTCTCAAATGTGAGGATGCCTCTTCATAAAGCTATTGTCATAATCTTTTGAAAGTTTTTCTGTTTGTTTTTGTTTTTGTTTTTTTTTCTTTAAGTAGGCTCCACACAAGGCTCCACACCCTGTGTGGAGCCCAGCGCAGTGCTTAAACTCATGACCCTGAGATCAAGACCTGAGCTGAGATGAAGAGTCAGGATCTTTTTTTTTTTTTTTTAAAGATTTTATTTATTTATTTGACAGAGAGAGATCACAAGTAGATATAGAGACAGGCAGAGAGAGAGAGAGAGGGAAGCAGGCTCCCCGCTGAGCAGAGAGCCCGATGCGGGACTCGATCCCAGGACCCCGAGATCATGACCTGAGCCGAAGGCAGCGGCCCAACCCACTGAGCCACCCAGGCGCCCCTGAAGAGTCAGATTCTTAACTGATGGAGCCACCCAATGTCCCATAAAGGTTTTAAGGGATGTCTTTTATTCTTTCCAACACACAATCATAAGATGCTAACGATGTATTTTTTTTCTCGTAAAAAGACCATACACTCCTGCCCTATTTTGTCTCTTCGTCACCTTAAAATAAAATAGGAATTATAAATGACACCAAATATTTGGCTACAGTCAAAGTACTTCAAGCAAAATTTTAAAAAGAAATGCACAGACGATCCTCTTTCACTGGAAAACATCTTCTGAAGGTTATCGTTACCAGAAAATTCCAAAAATAGACAATAAATGAGATAATAGAATCTGGGTTGTCACCTCTTGTTCAATGGGATTATCCTATGTCTAATCATAGACAGATTGTGATTAATGTGATTGTGGATGGGGTATTAATCCGATTCAGAAGGGAATCCAGTCAGATTTTCATCTGCTCCAAATGTGTAATTGGTTTGGAAGCAGCAGAAAAGCAGCTTGTACCAGATCTTGCCGCATCATGGTGATGAGGTCTATTTTGATCAGCTTGAGTTATGAACAATATAAATTATTTATAGCCACTTTAGACATGCCTTATACTTGTAAAGACCTTCAAAACAAAATCACACTCCTCTTGCTGTTGTAGGACTCTCATTCAGCTGAATGCCGGTGCCCACAGCTTAGAAAAAGCAAGGAAGTGAAGAGATTAAAGGCCGGTAGGTTCCTCATAAAGTACTGACTGAACGTTACAAGGAGCAAGAGGTTGAGCCAGGCCAACGGATGTCTACAGAATGCATACAGAATGGTCTTGGCCCACAAGGATTTTGCTCTAGTTGAGCAGAAGGACCCAGCCTCAGGAAAGCACAGGCATCCAGGGAAAGCAGTATGTGGTGAGGCTCATTCAAGCTGAGCATGAAGGAGAATCCTCTTTGAACTTGACAAGTTTCATGAGGGTGGTGGGATTTGAGCTTTAAAGGAGAGAAAGCTTCCAGTATGGCCAATGAGTGAGGAGGGAGCGTGCCGGGGCAGAGGCTGGGCTGCACCTATGCCCTGGGTGCAGGGAAGGATGGTTTGGGGAGAACAGAGGGAAGGGAAGGTACTATATCACTGGTTGAGCCGCTGCTATGCCCTGTGGTTGGCAGGTCATACATCTCTTTCAGTCCTCATGCATCAGCAGGGTACTCTGATACCCTGCGATATAAACGGAAATGAGCTGGCTCAGACAACAAGCCCGGAGGAAGGGCAGACCGTATAGTTAGATGAGCCTGGGGTCTGAAGGTGTCATTAGCAGGTTCTTTCTGTTTCTCTGCTGTACTGTCCACAGCTTCATTCTGGGGTTGAGTCTTAGGGTCACACAATGGCTGCCAAAATGCTTGGGCCCATATGCCTCCAGCCTGTGACCAGGGAGAAAAGCTGGCATCCTGGGGCTCTCACAAAAGAATCTCCTAGAAAACCTGATTTCTGTTTCATTGACCCTGACTTAGATCTGCCCCTTCCTGAACCAGTCACTGAAAGGAATTAGGGATTCCCTTGTTAGTTTAGACTAATTGGCACATACCTCACTAGTGGGGTGCTGATAAATGTTTTAAGAACTGGCTATTTAGGGCGCCTGGGTGTCTCGTCATTAAGCATCTCCTTCAGCTCAGGTCATGATCCCAGGGTCTTGGGATCGAGCCCTGCATGGGGCTCCCTGGTTGGCGGGAAGCCTGCTTCTCCTTCTCCCACTCCCCCTGCTTGTGTTCCCTCTCTTGCTGTGTCTCTCTCTGTCAAACAAATAAATAAAATCTTTATAGAACTGGCTGTTTAGGAAAGAACTTATATATATACATATTTGTTTGTTATAAATTTATTGATACAAAAGAAGCATAGCAAAGAATTTATAAATAATAAAATATGCAATTGTATTCTAATTATAAATTGTAATTTGAATTATAAATTGTGATTGTAAATATGTAATTGTATTCCAATTCTAATTTCCACATAGTCAATTGATTCTTATAGAATACTTTCACCTATTTTTGCCAGACTTTTCCTAATTTACAGTTGCCTAATTAAGTAAATAAATATCTTTCTTGTAATCTATCAATAAACAATTATAAAAATACACTATAATTAGGGGCACCTGCGTGGCTCAGTTGGCTGTGTCCGCCTTCGGCTTTGGTCATGATCTCAGGGTTCCAGGATCAGGTCCCACATTGGGCTCCCTGCTTAACGGGAAGTCTGCTTCTCCCTATCCTTCTGTCTGCCATTCCACCTGCTTGTACTTTCTCTCAAATAAACAAATAAAATCTTTATTTTATTTTTTTTAATTTATTTGATAGACAGAGATCACAAGTAGGCAGAGAGGCAGGCAGAGAGAGGAAGGGAAGCAGGCTCCCTGCTGAGCAGAGAACCAGATGCGGGGCTCGATCCCAGGACGCCCGGACCATGACCTGAGCTGAAGGCAGAGGCTTTAACCCACTGAGCCACCCAGGTGCCCCAAAATCTTTATTTTTTTTTAAGATTTTATTTATTTACTTGACAGAGAGAGACACAGTGAGAGAGGAAAACAAGCAGGGAAAGTGGGAGAGGGAGAAGCAGGCCTCCCGCTGAGCAGGGAGCATGACGTGGGTCTCGATCCTAGGGTCCTGGGATCATGACCTGAGCCAAAGGCAGACGCTTAACAACTGAGCCACCCAGGTGCCCCTAAATAAAAGCTTGAAAAGATATACCACAATTAATATATTTTAAATGAAAGTATTTAAAACTGTATCATTAAGTCCACAGGAAATGTAAAAAGGCATTATGAAGAAAACTTTCTTGACTAGGGCGTTGAAAAACAAAAGAACACATAGAGTACCAAAATATGTTCCATTGTAGAATTATATATATGACATCAGTTTTCCTCCAATTTTTCTTTAAATGTATAAATCTATAAATGTAATTTGGTTTACCACAAATATAATTAAATTGCCAATGGAATTTGACACAATAATTCTAAAAATAAGATGAAGAAAGAAATATGTGAGAATTAGTGTGGAGAGTTTACAAAAGAGGAGAAATGAAGGGTGCTTTCCCCTATCAGATATCCAAATGCAGTATAAAGTTCTAATAATGAAAACAGTTTGATACTAAAGCAGAACCTGGTAGATTTAATATCACATTGAAAAGCCCCCAAATCAGACTTTTGTTTTGATAGGAGTTCAATGGAAGAGGAATAACGGAACAATTATTCAGTATATATTATTGGTACATTTGAAAAAAATTTAAGTCAGACCTCTCTGCACCGCACAATTTACCACAACCTTCTTCAAATGGATTAAAGATTTAAGTGTGATGACAAAAACCACAAAGGTACTGGTCGAAAATATGTGACTCTTCCTGTAACCTTAGAATGACAATGGGTCTTCCAAGTGGCACAAGGAAGGTAGACCCCAGACAGGAAAGACCAATTAATTTGACTGCACAAGAGTGCAATGAGTTGCTCTTTCCAGGCATCCCTGTGAGGGTGACATCGCCCTTAAACCCTGCATGGCACTCCCTCACGCACTGCCATGATGCCCAGGGAAGACAGGGTCACCTGGAAGTCCAGCTGCTTCCTTAAGATCATCCAGCTTTTGGATGATTATCCAAAATGCTTCACTGTGAGAGCAGACAACATGGACTCCAAGCAGATACAGCAGATCCACAAGACACAAGATGGGCAAGAACACCGTGATGCACAAGGCCATCCAAAGTCATCTGGAGAACAACCCAGCTCTGGAGAAACTGTTGCCTCATATGTGTGGGGGGGACTGTATAGGGGGTCTTGTTACCAAGGAAGACCTCACTGAGATCAGGGACGTGTTGCTGGCCAAAAAGATGCCAGCTGCCTCCCATTACTGGTGCCATAGCCCATGGGAAGTTCCTGTGCCAGCCCAGGACACTGGTCAGGGCCTGTGAAGACCTCCTTCTTCCAAGCTTTAGGCATCACCACTAAAATCTCCAGGGGCACCATTGGAATCCTGAGTGATGTGCAGCTGATTCAGACTGGAGACCAAGCGGGAACCAGTGAAGACACACTGCTGGGCATGCTGAACATCTCCCCCTTCTCCTTTGGGCTTCGGGCTGATCATCTAACAGGTGTTTGACAAAGGCAGCATTTACACCCTTGAAGTGCTTGACATGACAGAGGAAACTGCATTTGCACTTCCCAGAGGGTGTCTGTGATGTTTCCAGGATCTGTCTGCAGGTAGGTGACCCCACCCTTGCATCAGTGCCCCATTCTGCCATCAATGGATACAAGGGCATCCCGGCTTTGTCTGTGGAGACTGAGGACACCTTCCCACTTGCTGAAAAGGTCGTAGGCTTCATGGCGGATCCATCTGCATCCATGGTTGTCGCCTCTGTGACCGTAGCCCCAACTAAAGTGGAAGCAAAGGAAGAGTTGGAGGAGTCCAGTGAGGATATGGGATTTGGTCTCTTAGACTAATCAACAAAAGCAACCAATTCAGCTAACCCTATTTGTGAAACAAGGAAATGTAGACTTACTTCTCTTACAAAAGAAAAGCAATGGCTGTTTATTATTTATGACAGACAAATGGGTTGGTAGCCTTACAAAAAAAAGGTTTAGTGTATTAATGATTTATATAAGAAAATGATGAATTCTAACAGGAAAATGGGCTGGAAAGAAGAAAAAAAATCATGATCAATTACGCATGAAAAAATTACTGTCTCACCATAAACTCCGTAGCTTAAAATAACACCCATATATTGTCTCCCAGTTTCTGTAACTCAGATTTCTGGGCATGGCTTAACTGGGTTCTCTGCTTAGGGTCTTAGAGAGCTGAAATGAAGGAGTTGGCTGGGCTGCATTCTCATAAGAGGCTTGACTAGGGAAAGATAAGCCTCCAAGCTCCCAAACTGGTGGTGGAATTCATTTACTTGCAACATGTAAATGAATGCTTGCTTCTTCAAAACCAGCAGCAGCAAGGGAGAGAGCGAGAGAGAGAGAGATTCTGTTGAGTTGAGTTTCCAACTTGATGGGACCTTTTAAAAAAGTTATTTATTTATTTATTTGAGAGGGAGATTGAGCACAAGCACGGGGAAAGGGGGAGGGAGAAGCAGACTCTCCGTTGAACAGGGAGCCCAATTCAGGGGTTGATCCCAGGACCCTAAGATCATTACCTGAGCTGAAGTCACATGTTTAAACAACTGAGCCACTCAGGTGCCCCTTGAGGATGCCCTTTTAAAGGGTTCACCTAATTAAGTAAGGCCCACCTACTTTTCATGAACCCCAAATCATCTGATTAGAACTTCAATTACATTTGCAAAATCCATTCACTTTTGTTGTACTTGTTAGAAACAAATCATAGGCATTGAAGGGGAGGGGATTATACAGTTTTTGATCATGGGGATCATTCTAACCTTAGAATGTACCCACCACATCAGCAATGAAAGAAAAGCAAATTAAAGCATTATGAATAGTCATTTTTGGCATCTCACACTGGCAAAGATTTAAAAATCAAAAACCCCCAAATTCCCAGTGTTGGCAAAGTGTGAGAAAACTGGCCCTACCCTAGCCCGTTGGAGGGAGTGTCAAGGGGGTACAACAATCTGAAATGCAATTTTGCAAAACTTGTCAAAGACTTAAAACTCTGTGGTCTCTTTGGCCCAGCATAACTTCTGCTAGAAACTATTCATGGAAATACTTATGGATAATGTACTAAAGATTTAATCTTGAGTTGTACACTGAAGTCTTATTTATAAAACCAAAAATGGGGGGGAAAAAAGAGGAGGGGGATAAAAATGAACAAAAGTAAAAGCCTGGTTAAATAAATTGTGGTAAAAAAAAATAAATAAATTGTGGTAAATCCACATAATGGAAGTGAACTGATTCATACTGTTTTACAATTTGAGCTCCAGTGGCAGGCAACCATGGTCAGAATCCAGGCTCTAACATTTAGCGGCTCTGCAAAATGGGTGTGTACCATAACCTCTCTGATCCTCAGTTACAAAGAGGATAATAACAGTACCGATCTCATCGGGTTGTTGGGAGGATTAAATGTTCATTCATGTACCTGTTGTGCTAAGATAGTACTTGATTGTGGAGCAGGTAGGGGAGGATAGGGTATCATGACCTTACCAAACAACGTATGCAAAATAATTCCATTTTTGTTAAGGAGCTAAATGACAAACTCAGCAAATAGAACAGAAAGTCATCTTTCAGATTGTTATATTTATTTTCTCTAAGAAGTGGGTTTATAGAGGATCTCTATTTTCTTCTTTGCGAGTTTTTAAACATTTACCAACTGTTCTACACTATATACTTATGACTTTAGGGGGAAAATACCCAAGTTTGTTTTTTTAAAGAAAGGAAAAGTGGGGCACCTGGGTGGCTCAGTGGGTTAATCCTCTGCCTTCGGCTCAGGTCATGATCTCAGGGTCCTGGGATCGAGCCCCGTATCAGGCTCTCTGTCTGCTCAGCAGGGAGCTTGTTTCCCTCTCTCTCTCTCTGCCTGCCTCTCTGCCTACTTGTGATCTCTGTCTGTCAAATAAACAAATAATATCTTTAAAAAAATAAAGAAAGGAAAAGTAAGCCATGAATGATCAGGAAGTCCTGAAAAATGAGCTGGGGACTGAACAGGTCTTGTATGACAATGGTTCTCAGACTTGGAATTCAAGGTCTAAGAAAAAAACAATAGGGATAACATATGGGACTGCCACTATTCTGTGTTGCCAAGTGAGACATTTTTTAATTTTTTAAAATTTCATTTGTTTATTTGACAGTTAAAGTGAGAGAGCACAAGCAGGGGGAGAAGAAAGAAAGAAGGAGAAGCAGGCTCTCCATTGAGCAGGGAACCCGATGCGGGGCTTCATCCCAAGGCCCTGGGATCATGACCCGAGTTGAAGGCAGATGCTCAACCGACCCAGTCACCCAGGCACCCCTGCTAAGTGAGACATTTCTTAAGAAGTTACTATCTAGCATCGTCACTTCATATAAAAGGAAACATACTAACACGGAAAAAAAGAAAAGATTCATTTCAGAATAAATATTCCTTTTCATTGAGTTTTGTGAAAAATTCATTGCATCATTTTTATTTTTCTCATTCGGTCAAAAAAAATGCTAAAAACTTCATCTTGGGCTGAATATTGGGGGCAACCGAGGTACGGCCTTAGGAATGAAAAGGGTCACCAGCAAAGCAGGGAGGCAGCAATGTGGACACTGTGGAAGATCTGGCCTCTCTGCTTGGCCCCAAGGCTCTCATTACCATTTCATGTGTGTGAGGTGAGTATGGAGAGTTCTGGGGGCCAAGTGATGATTTAATTCTCAGGGATCCTAATGAAGATAACTTGAAATCCCTTTTCTAACCACTGAGAATACATCTGTGAATAACACACACATAATCCCTACCCTTTCTCATGGAGGAAGAGACTATGGGACAAGCCTCTTTCATTGAATCTGTGGGATCAATCTCCTCTCCTGTGTTTTCTACAGGACTGGTGGGGATAGCAAGCTCAGCAAAGAGCTTCTGAACCACAGAGTCTTCAGGTGTCCTGAAAGTCTGGCTGAAGGCATTACAGGGAAGGATAATCATCCAGTGTGACTTCCAATGGTATCTCTTGGGCACCTGCAGGCTCTTTGCAACCAACAAATGTTTCAGTATTCATTTCTATCTATGGGTATATTGGAAAGATATGCATGTTTTATTAAGCTCGAATAAGACTTCAATATTTATGTATAAAGCTCAAGCTTCACTTCAGCATTATGAAGGCAAGCAAAATGCAAGGCTAATTTGATAATGTAGGCAAATTCCTTTGCCATTAATCCCATGAATCATACATGTCTCCTCTAACAGCCTGAAATCTGAATATTTTAGCACAAGTAGAGTATCAGGAGAGTAAAAACCCACTAATTGGGACAAACTGGAAGCAGTCAGAATGCATTCTAGATGATGTTAAACTCAAAGTTACCTTCTTATATAATCTATACATGTCTGTTTATACACATTATATTAAACATCAACAAAATTGATAGTGGATGAGTCATGGCCAAACAGAGGTCCCAGCTTGGCTGCTTTCACATGGAGCTAAGAATGCCATCACTTTAGAAGCTTGTTTATTAGTGGGCCTAGACATGCTACCAATGTCTGAAAGAATAGTTTTGGAAAATAATCACTTTTCCACAATGGTAGATAGAATCAGTTTTCTTACTACACCTTTTTCTCACGGATGATTATAATGGATGTCATTACTTCAGCTAGGATTCTTTATTTATTGAGGTGGGGGAAGAACAAGCAGGGGGAGGGGCAGAGGCAAGGGAGAGGGAGAATCCCAAGCAGACTCCACGCTAGATGTGGAGTCCAATACAAGGCTCGCTCTCACGACCCTGAGACCATGACCTGAGCTGAAATCAAGAGTCAGACCCCAGCTGACTGAGCCACTTAGACTCCCTTCAGCTGGGATTCTTACTCTAAATTTGCAGCCTCTAAACTGAAAACTGCAGAGTCTTCCATCTTGTAATTGTCACATATGGGGAGGGTTTCCCAACTTTCCCAAGTGGGAATTAGTTGGATCGTGGCTGTACTTCTGATTAGCAAGGTCTCTTTTTATAAAGTACTTTTGTTTCTTTCTCATTAAGAGAAAACCTATTTCTTAAGCACTTATGAGGAGCTTCTAGGATGGAAGCCCTTGAAGGTGAGGACTATGTCTATTTTATACCTCTGGGCTCAGAATAGAGCCTGCATATAACTGCTCAATAAATGGTTGTTGAAGTAGTGGTGTCCAGATGTCCCTGCTTAGGTGGAGGTGGTAGACAGCTTTCAAGATGGCCCCCAACGATCCCTGCCTCCTGTTATTTTCACCCTAGTGTAGTCCTCTCTCACACTCTATCAGGGTCGGTGAGTGTCACTGGGAGGATATGGCAGTCATGATGATAGGTCACTACCAAGATTAGGTAATAAAAGACTAGAGCTTACATCTTCGTATCTCTGTCCTTTTTTCTTTTTTTTTTTTAAGATTATATTTATTTACTTGCGGGGAGGGGGGGAAGAGAGCACAAACAGGCAGAATGACAGGCAGAGGGAGAAGGAGAAGCCCATCGAGCAGAGAGCTGAAATGTGGCTTGATCCCAAGATCCCAATATGATGACCTGAAATGAAGGCAGACACTTAACCTACTGAGCCACCCAGGTGCTCAGATATCTCTGTCTTTATCCATCTCTCTGATCTCTGCCTTTGGGAAAAGCCACATAGATAGGTCCCTGTGGTAAGAAACTGAAGCCTCCTGCCAACAGCTACACACGTGGCCTTGGAAGAGATTCCCCAGTCCCATATAAGTCTTCAGAAACTGCAGCCCTGGTAATAGCTTGAATGCAGTCTTGTGAGGAAGTTTGAGCCAGAACCACCCAGCTGAGCCATTCTATGATCCTCCAAACCTCAGAAACTGTTAGATAGTACACGTTGTTTCATGATGCTATGTGGAGGGTAGTTGGTAATTTGTTACACAGCAGTAGATAACTAGAACAACATGAAATCCCATCCATTTCTCACCAAAACCCTATGAGGAAGGCATTAACAGCACTTTCTGACCAGTGAAGATACAGAGGTCAGCGAAATCAAGGAACCCGTCTAAGACACCTTGGATACAAACTCAGGTCAGACACCTGTTATCTCTCAGAGAACAAAAATATCACATTTCTTTTACCCAAAAAATATTAACCTTTAAAATCTGTCTCTCTGTTATCATTTGGGATTTTGGCATCTGGTAATAATAAGTGCAGTGACTATTAAAAATATACCAAGGGAAGCTGTTTGCGTAACCCATAAATGTTTGAGGTTTCATGGTCATGATTTCCAAATAGAGAAATGACAACACATCAGAAGGAACAGAGGAGTTGAAAGGAGAATCTGAAAATGGCACAGTTAAAATCATTTGTAGGTATTTTTAGCACAAAGAAAGAAGTCCTGTTGGCAGACACTGCTAAAACGTAGGGCCATTTTCATGTACTATATTTAGAAAGTCAGTGAATGTCATAGCAAAACAATAGCTTGTTGAGAACGTGGATGAACCTTGAAAATATGAATATAGGCCCATTTCTATGTGGCCCTCATTTAAGCAGAGGGGGAACCCCCTAGAAGCAGTTCTCTGGGACCCAATCTCCATCAGCCTCCAAATGGTAAGGGGAAAAGTGGATCTACTGGGCAAACACAGCTTTAAGACACATCCTTGGACCTCTTTTTCTTCAACCAGACTGTTGCCCCTAAAATACTCCTGTACAGAAATTCTAGGATGGCTCTGGGAAGCACCAAACTTGAGCCATATTGATGGATAACAGAGAGAACTGAGGGGTTTTAAGTAGATCAAATCAAGGCGTAAAGCAGCAGTGTTCACTCCCGGAGTCCTGAAACACTGGTGGGTCTAAGTTTGTGTGTGAGATATGTACAAGACCTTTGTAATTACCAATGATTAAATTACAGTCTTTTTCAAAGGATTTGTTGAAACAAAATAAATGAGAGAACTTACCATAACATCACTCATCTTCATGCATGATGTGTGTGTGTATCTGTGTTGTGTGTGTATCTATATCCTATGCAATTTAGACACTTAAACTGTACAGTTTGTTGGGTTTTAGTATATTCACAGAGTTGCACGACCATCACCACAATTTTGACATTTTCATTTCCCCCCCAAAAAGTACATACCCATTGGCAGTTACTCCCAATTACTCATTCCCTTCTCAGCCATAGGCAACCACTCTTTTACTTTCTATCTCTCAGATGTGCCTATTCTGGACATTTCATGAATAGAAACACATACTCTGTGCTGTTTTGTGACTGGCTTCTTTTCCTTGGCATGATCTTCTCAAAGTTCATCCGTGTGGTCGCATGCATCAGCACTTCATCCTTCCTTATTACTGAACAATAGTCTGTTGTGTGGACATATCACATTTTGTTTATCCATTACTCAGTCAATGGACATTTGCGTTTTCACTTTTTGGCTATTATAAATAATGCTGCTATGAACATTTATGTACAAGTCTTGTGGGAGCACACATTTTCATTTCTCTTGGGTACACACCTCAGAACAGAATTGCTGGCCCCCGAGGGAACTCTATGTCTAACATTTTGGGGAGCTGCTAGATTGTTCAGCCAACCAGCTGCATAGGATTCCACTTTCTCCACATCTTTCTCAACACCTGTGATGGTCTATCTGAGGATAGCTGTTCTAGTGCATGTGAAGCTATCTCATTGTGGTTTTGATTTACGTCTCCCTGATGACTAATGATGTCAAGTGTCTTTTCATGTGCTTATTGGCACATGAAGAAGACATTTGTATATATATTCTTTGGGCGAAAATTCTATTCAGATTCTTTGCTCATTTAAAGAAAATGGGTTCTTTTTCATTATTGGGTTGGAAGAGTGCTTTATATATGCTGGATACAATTCCTTATCAGATATATAATTCACCAATATTTTTCCCATTCTGTGAGATGTCTTTTCACTTTCTTTTTTTTAAGATTTTATTTATTTATTTGGCAGATAGAGATCACAAGTAGGGAGAGAGGCAGGCAGAGAGAGAGAGAGGAGAAAGCAGGCTCCCTGCCAAGCAGAGAGCCCGACGCGGGGCTCGATCCCAGGACCCTGGGATCATGACCTGAGCAAAAGGCAGAGGCTTTAACCCACTGAGCCACCCAGGCACCCCTCTTTTCACTTTCTTGATGGTGTCCCTCGAAGTACAAAAACTTTAAATATCAGGGCGCCTGGGTGGCTCAGTGTGTTAAAGCCTCTGCCTTCAGCTCAGGTCATGATCCCAGGGTCCTGGGATCAAGCCCCGCGTCGGGCTCTCTGCTTGGCAGGGAGCCTGCTTTCTCCTCTCTCTCTCTCTGCCTGCCTCTCTGTCTACTTGTAATCTCTGTCTGTCAAATAAATAAACAAAATCTTAAAAAAAAAAACTTTAAATATCGATAAAATCTAATTTATCAATGTTTTCTTTTGTTGCTCATGCTTTTGGTGTCATATCTAAGATGGCTTTACCTAAACTAAGGTCAAGATGATTTACTCATGTTTTATCCGAAGAATTTTATAGTTTTGGCTCTTATGTTTTTGTCTACAGTTTGACTTAATTCTTGTGTATGGTATAGGGAAGGGTCCAGCTTCATTCTTTTGTATGCGGAAAACCTGACAATGAGTTTCTTTTTCAAGAAGAAGGGAAGAATGAGATTTTTGATGTTTGACCTTTCGCTATAACATTTAAAATTCAAATGGTTATGTTTTAACTTTCCCTGTGGCTCTGAATTCTTGCTCCTTCCCTCCCTCCCTCCCTCCCACCCTTCCTTCCTTCTTTCCTTCCTAGTTGTTGCCAACTTCTGTTGTGATTCTTCCATACAATTAACAAATAGTTAATAGCTGCATGCCCGGCACTTCACCATGGGATGAAGGGAATATGTACAAAACATAGACTCTGTCCTAAAAGAGTTTACAGTTCAGTTGAGGTAGTGAGTGTCACATATATTAAACATTAACCAATAACAAGGTCAATAACAACCTAAGGTTCAAACTGGTCCCAGAAATACAGCGAAATGTTTGTATTGTGGCAAGATGGCAAAACCACATATAGATCAGTGAATACAATGGAAGAGTTGTGGGTATCAGAGCACTCACAGGTTGCTGGTGGAAATGTAACATGGTGTAGCCACACTGGAAAACAGTTTGGCAGTTCCTTAAATGGTTAGGCATAAAGTTGCCAATTCTAACCCTAGAGAAATGAAAACATATCCAGATGAAAACTTGCACACAAGTTTATAGCGGCATTATTCATAAGAGCCCCAAAGTGGAAAAAAACCCCAAATGTCCACCAACTGATGAATGGATAAATAAAATGCAGTTTACCCATATAATAGAATATTATTCAGTCATTACAAAGAATAAAATACGGACACATGCTGCAATGTGGATGAACCTTGAAAAGATTATCCTAAGTGAAAGAAGCTTGTCACAAAAGAGCACAAATTATGACTCCATTTACAAAAAATGTTCATAATAGGCAAATCCATAGACAGAAGGTAGATGAGTGGCTGTTTAGGGTTGGGGGTTGGAGTGATAGGGATGTGACAGCTGGAGTTCGAGGTTTCTTTTCTTTTCTTTTTAAGATTTTATTTATTTATTTGACAGAGATCACAAATAGGCAGAGAGGCAGGCAGAGAGAGAGGAGGAAGCAGGCTCCCCGCTGAGCAGAGAGCCCGTTATGGGGCTTGATCCCAGGACCCTGGGATCATGACCTGAGCTGAAGGCAGAAGCTTTAACCCACTGAGTCACCCAGATGCCCCTCGAGGTTTCTTTTTGAGGTGATCAAAATATTTTAAAATTGACTGTGGTGAAGGTTGCACAACTCAGAGTTCACAAAAAATAATTTATCTGTAAGAATTAAATGAGTAAATTATACAGCACATGAATTATATCTCAATAAACCTGTTGTCAAAAAACAAACAAAGACACAAAGACAACCCAAGCCAAGGGATGAGGGAAAGGAAGAGAAAGGTGCAGGCTGGGAAGTCTAAGAAGGCTTCATAGCTTCATAGCTTTCTATTCCAGAAAGAATAGGCACTGGGTATGTACATGTGTCAGATACTATTCCAGGCACAAGGGATCCAGTAATGAATGGAGCAAAGCCCTTGCCCTGAAAAATAAAACATAGTTAGGAGAAGGAGAAAATGGAGAAGGGGCTACATAGCTGTGACTGAAGAAAGCCTCTTCTGGGAGGTAGTATTTAAGCTGGGACCTGAATGAGGAGTGGGAGCAAATTCTGCAGAAGCTCTGGCACAAAAGCATTCCAGACAGGGGGAACAGCAAGTACAAAGGCCTCAAGGCAGGAGTGTGCTTCTGTGTTGGAGGCAGAGTAGAGAGAATACCCAAAGTGGAGGGAATGAGATAAATCAGAGCCAAGCATGGGCCAGATCAAGGAAAGATTGGAAGCCACAGCAAGATCTTTGGATTTTTCTTCCTCAATGTGATGGGGGAGGGTTTTTTTTTAAGATTTTATTTATTTATTCGACAGAGAGAGATCACAAGTAGATAGAGAGGCAGGCAGAGAGAGAGAGAGGGAAGCAGGTTCCCTGCTGATCAGAGAGCCCGATGCGGGACTTGATCCCAGGACCCTGAGATCATGACCTGAGCCGAAGGCAGCGGCTTAACCCACTAGCCACCCAGGTGCCCCGGGGGAGGGTTTTGAAGAGAGATGATGGTATAATGTGGTTCATATTTTAAGAGCATCTCTATTAGTCCTGAGGAGAGCCTGTGAAGGCAAGAGCAGAGGCTTGGAGACTGGTTGGGAGGTTGCTGCTGCAAAAGTCCTAGGCAGAGAGAACGTGGCTTGGACCAGAGTGGCAGCACAAAGCTAAAGCTAAGAGGATTTGCAGGTGGATTGAAGGGAGGACTGTGGGTCAGATTTTAAAATGAAATGTTTTGGGGTGCCTGGGTGGCTCAGTGGGTTAAAGCCTCTGCCTTTGGCTCAGGTCATGATCCCAGGGTCCTGGGATCGAGCCCCATAAGGGGCTCTCTGCTCAGTGGGGAGCCTGCTTCCCCAGAAGAGAGAGATTTCTCTCTGTCAAATAAATAAAATATTAAAAGAGAAGAGAGAGATTTCTCTCTGTCAAATAAATAAAATATTTTTAAAAAATGAAATGTTTTGGTTATGTTTCTTCCAACATTCTGATTGTAAATTACAGAAGCAGAGCTTTCAAGCTAGTGACCTGCTGTGCATGTTTGTGTTGCATGTGTCTTAAGCAACTTTACTGAGGTGAAATTTACAATAGTAAAATTCACCGATTTCAAATGCACAGGTTTTTTCAAGTTTTGATAAATGTATACAGTTATTGCATATAGTGCAGTCATGTTATAGAACCTTTTAATCTTCCTAGAATGTTCTCTCATGCCCTTTGCCAGACCTAGCTCCTAGAAACCACTCGCCTGTTTTCCCTTCCTTTAGTTTTGCCTTTTACGGACTGTCATAGAAATAGAATCATATGTCTTTTGTGTCTGGCTTATTTCACTTAGTATAGTGCTTTTCAGGTGGATCCTCGTCGTTCCATGTGTCAGTACCGTGTATGTTTTTCACTGCTTTACAGTGAATGCAATAGACCATACTTTGTCATTTTGGGAAGCCCTAACAAAATACCATAGACTGGGTGACCTAAACAAGGGAGAGAGATGTCTTCTTGGAGTTCTAGAAGTCTGAAATCAGGGTGTCAGCATGGTCAGCTTCTTGCGAGGGTTTTCTTCCAGGCTTGCAGACGGCCAACCTCTCTCTGGGTGGGTCATCATGTGGGGCAGGGGGGAGGGACACATTAATCCCATCATGAGAGCTCCGCCTCAGAGCCTCCTTCACACACAACTA
The DNA here is from genome assembly GCF_922984935.1 of Meles meles. Lineage (NCBI taxonomy): Eukaryota > Metazoa > Chordata > Mammalia > Carnivora > Mustelidae > Meles > Meles meles. Next base: position 31,698,003 of record NC_060071.1, on the reverse strand, counting down.
CCAAAGGCCCCATCTTCAAATATCAAATTGGGGGTTAAATCTTCAACATATGAGTTCTGGGGAACAGAACTCAGTCCACGGCACAACTGAATATACCAGATCACAATTTGTTCCATGATTTGCCAGTGAATAGATGTTTAGATCATTTCCAGTTTGGGGCTGTGATAAATCAAACCATTATAAACATTTGAGAACAATTTCAACGTTAACTGCAAATAATCTGCTTTGGCTCTCGATTGATTACTGACTTGCTTCCTCACGTTCTCTTCTGCCCTCAAATCTCACAGTAGCAAACGAGTTCATTTTCTCTGGATATATTTTGTCAGCTGCTGCAGTCAGGCCCAATTTAAGTAATTCCCCATCAGTAACTGACCCTCCTTGTTCGGCTAACAAACCAACTACTCAGTAACTTCAGTTGCAGCTCACTTGTCTTCTCCACCATTTTGAAGAAATTCTGATGTAATGAGATTGTCTGTTTGAAATATTTCACGTAGATGATTTTCCCTTTTAAATTTTCTAGTTTTTCTGATGGTTGTTCTATTATGAATCGAGATGTTGTGTTGGGCGGTTAGTCAATATACATTGCATTTTTTTTTTAAGCATGGCTATCATGTCATTGTGTTATTGCATATTAAACACAATGCACTGTCCTCTAATTCAATAACAGAAGAATTCATATTCTCTTGGATTACTGTTCAGGCTAGCATATCAGCCCATGCTCTCCTTCTGCCCAATTCTGCTTCTGTCTCACCTTACACAGGTGTGGATCCTGACAGCACCCTCCTGCTTGTCCAAGAGAAGGGAGCAAGAGTGTAGGAGTGCTCTGAGAAAGCAGGGCATGAGATGGGATTTGGGAGCCATTTTTGCTAGCCTTGCTCTTGAGGACCCCTGCACTGAAGGGCCTGGAACACAGATAACTCTTAGCAGAAAGTGGTGGTCCGGGTGTGAAGACTTTCCCCGGTGGTGAACTGGGATGGTATGCATCCAGAAGGGAATGGACGAGGCACATGGGGAACATGGAGGTAAGGAAACAGCACGATGGGATTGTGGGGCAATTATTATGCTTCCTTGAGGCCTTACTGAAGAAATTATTTTAAAGACGAAGATCAGAGGTGCCTGGGTCAATTAAACATCTGCCTTCGGCTGGGGTCATGATCTCAGGGTGCTGGGATCGAGTCCTGCATTGGGCTCCCTGCTCAGCAGGGAGTCTGCTTCTCCCTCTCCCTCTGCTGTTCTCAATCTCTCTCTCTCTCTCTCTCTGTCAAATAAATAAATAAAATCTTAAAAAAAATAAAGACAAGGAGTTATAAACAGGCAGTTGTATAAAAGATAGAGGGCCTCCTACAGCAAAGCAACCTTCAAGGATCTAACGGCTCCCCATCCTTTTTCTGTTGAATTCACCAGTATTGCCCCTGTGAAAATCAGATGAAACCTAGAGGATAGCAGTAAACTACCACACACTCACCCAAGGAGTAGCCCTATGCAGCCCCCGCACCAGATTTCCTCTTTATTGGAGAAATTAACACGGCCCCAAGTATATTTCCTACAGACATTGATTTGATGAATGGGTTTTTTTTTTTTTTAAGATTCTTTTGGGTTCCTTTTTAATCCCTATGAGAAGCGTGGCCCAGAAACAGTAGCATTCACGTGAAAGATACAACAATATACGTACGAACATTTGCAGTCTTCCTCCAAAGCTGTGTTAACTTTCAGCCTGTCACAACATGGGCTGCAGAGAGAAGGAGCGTTTGAACATCCCCAAGAACATCGCACTGAATCTATTTCATTGATGACGTCATACTAATTCAGCCTGATGGGCAAAATGTGGCTAACCCATTAGAGGCCTTGGTGTGACACACAAACTCCAGAAGGTGGGCCATAAATTGTATAAAGTTCAGGGGCTGTCATATCATGAAGTGTCCAGTGTCAAGGGCATGCCACATATTCCATCCAAAGAAAAAGAGGAATTACTGCCTCCTACCATGAAGAAGGAAGCATAATACCTGGTAGCTCTCGTTGGATTCTGGACACAGTATATTTCACACAGGGAATATTGCTCTGGGCCACAAACCAGGAGATACAAAAGGCAACCAGCTTTCAGTGGAGCTCAAGGCAGAAAAAGCTTATTGAGCAGTTTCAGGCTGCAGTGCAAGCCGTCCCTTTATGCTTCTATGGATGGTATAGATGGTATCAGTGTTTTAAGTGGTAGAAAAAGATGCTGTGTCTAGTTTATGGCAAGTTCTGCTGGGAATCACAATGTTGGGGTGCTGGAGCAATGCTGTGCCATCTGTGGGAGAGATTTATGTGCCTTTTGAAAAAACCTGCTTGTGCACCACTGGGCCTGATCACAAGACACCAAGTGACCACATGTCAGAACTACCCATCATGAGGCAGGCTCTATCAAACCCACCAAGACGTAACATCAGGCTGGAGCAGCAATCCATCCTCTGATGGAAAGGGTGCATCTGGGATTGAACACAAGTGGGACTCAAGTTTGGCCTGAGGAGACAGCCCAGACACCAGGTCGTCATGCCACCATTAGACAAGCACCTCCTCAGCTCACACTGATGGTCCTTGCCACCAGCTGCAAGAGGAGGACAAAACCTGTATTTGGCTTGTGGAGAGTTGCCTCAGCATGTGACTGAGAATGGACAGCAGATATGATACAGCCCCCTCGGGGTGCCCTTGAGAAATAGGGTGAAAGAAGAGGTCAGTGGGCAGAACTTCAGGAGGTACACCAGGGCATCCACTTTGTGGACAGAGAAATGTCCCAAGGTTAGAATATATATGACATCAGGAGCAATGGTGAAAGGGCCGTATGGCTGGTAAGGGCCTGGAAGAAGAAATTTGGGAAGATTAGGGACAGGTGGTTTGGGATAGAGGCACAAGTATGGATAAGATGTATGGGAGTTGCTACAAGGTATAGAGATCTTTGTTTAAATAGTGTCCACATCCAACGTGGGGCTCAAACTCATGACCAAGATCAAGAGTCACATGCTCTACTGACCGAGCCAGCCAGGTGCCCTAGAGTGTGAAGATCACATGTTAACACCCACCAGAAAGCATCCACCATAGAAGAGGCGTTAAGTAACTAAGAAAGGCAAAATTCACTTGGTCAGGTGACCTTAACCAATCTCCCTCATCAGCCACCCAATGCTGGCACTAAGGACACTTGAATGAAGTAGCCACAGTGGCAGATATTGAGGCTAGTAGCCTAATAGCATGGGCTCCCACTTACAAGGACTATGGTTATCTCTGGTTGCTGCTGAATGTGTCCCCAGTATAAAAACAGTCCTCCAGGAGACCAGTTGGCCTTGTAGTGGCAAGTTGACTACACTGAACCCCTTCCATCCTGGAGGAGCCGTGATTCATCCTGATAGGAATTGACATATATTCTGGATACTGTTTGTCTTTCCTGCCCACAAGATCCTATCCAGTACCACTACGCAAGGGTGTTTGGAATATTTCATTCACCAGCACAAGATCTCACATAACATCATGTAAGATCAGGGACCCAACCCACCAAAGCGGAGGTTCAGGAAGGAGTCCGTGATCATCGGATTTACTCATCTCTTCATAGACTGGATCACCCAGAAGGTGCTGGCCTGATAGGGCATAGAATGGCCTCCTGAAGGCCCACGTGAAGTGTCAGCTTGGAGGCAATACTTTATGAAGATGGGGTTCATCTTCCAGGATCTTGCATCAAAGACCTTTATATAGTGTTGTGTCCCCAGTCAGAAGAATACATGGACCCAGTAACCACCAGGTAGAAGCAGGGGAGACCTACTACCATCACTCGCAGGGGGCACTTGTAGAATTTGGGCTTCCAAATCTCACAACTCTGGGCTTGGCAGGGTTAGAGGTATTTGTCCCCAGAGGCGGAATCTTCCACAAGAGGACACAGCAAGAGTCCTATTGAACTATAAGCTACAGCTGCTCCCTGAGCACTTTGTCTGTGGGGACCAACAGGCAAGAAGAAGAGTCATTGTCTTGGCCAAGAGTGATCTACTTGGGCACTTCTCAGTACTCTCTTGCTCAATTTTGACAATAAATGAACAAGTATAGCAGCCCCAAGCCCCTGAGAATTTGTGGCAGTCTGGGGCTCAGATCCTCAGGTAAGCCGCGAAGACTAGAGAAGCTGTTAGTTGAAGGTGAGGGGAATTTTGGATTGAAAACAAGTAGGGAGACAATGAGTATGAGTTGCGGCCCCCGGACAGGTGCAGTAGCTGGGTCTGTAGTTTGTCCCACTAACCCTCCTCTTCTAAGTTCCCACCAGGAACCTGGAGGAGTTGGCCTGTGGAGAGGAAAGAAGATAGTGACACATTCTCCAAAATAGACTGTAGTAGGCCTTCCATGGTTGACTGGCAAATCCACCCTCCCTTTCCCCACCCATCTCTTCCTCTTCTGCTCACTAAACATCCACAAACATGAACCAAGTAGTAAAAACCATGGGTCTCACTACCAAAGCATCTCATGACTGAGTGGGAAGGACAGACACCCAAAAATGTATACAGAAAATCTTCCAATATAGTGTTCACATTTTGGTAGTACTTGACCTCCATGTAAATATAAAACTCCCCCCCACCCCCCACAAAATCCTGAGGGGGCATCTCATGTGTGCTCAGGAACAGGTCTTGTCTGTTATCACAGACTTTGGCAATTTTCAGCCTTCTCCTCTCCTCTGACTCTGTTCTGCTAGGAAACACTCTACTCCATGGGTATTATGCCTTGAGAGCACAGATGCTGCTGATTCACGCAGCCTGGGAGGTGACAAAGCTGTCTCATGGGGGTGAGGTTGGGGAATGTTCTCCCCGCTTTTGTGTTTTGCTTTGTCATGGGTGGGGAGGCATGGAAGGAGGTTAGTTTGTGTACCTATTTTTGACATGGTTTTTAGTTAAATATCCCTTTCAGTTTTTACTAACTGTTCCCTCTTCCTTCCGCTTCCACAGGACTCAGATGAGTTAGCTGGGGACCAGACTGGGAGGCAAATGCAGGGATAAGTGGAATACTAAATTGTCCCCTCCTCAGACGATTCACTGGGGGGCGTCCAAAATCTCCAGTCTCCTCATGGGTACAGCCATCATCTATGTGGTTGCAACTTATGTTCAAGCTGAGTCCTCACCTCATTGTTCACAGAACCAGGAGGATGAAGAGGGAAGGATTCATATATCCTGGAAGATCAGGGAAGACCCTACAGAAAAAGTGTCCCCTGAGTGGAGTGTTAAAGGTGGACTAGACATGGGAAAGAGGAAAAGAGGAAAAAGCAAAAGCTGAGCACGGTGTCCTAAGAATGTTTGTTGACTCAAAGTTCTTGCTCCAAGAAGAACCTCGCTCCAGAGAACCTACATTCCCATGCAAGTAGATCAGCAATAAACAAATGAACAAAAATGTGTATCCTATTAGGTGGTGACAAATGCCAAGCAGAAAAATCAAATAAGAGGGACGGGTGCTATTTTAACCCAAGTTGTCAAGGTTGGCCTTCCTGAAAATGTGGCTTTTGAGAAGCAATCTGAATGAAGTGATAAAAAGAGTCATGTGGATCCCCAGGGAAATGCATTTCAGGCAAAGGGAACAACTAAAGTGTAAAGAGCCCTGAGATGGGAGCCACTTGGTGAGTTCAGAGCAGCAAGGCCTGTGTCTGGGGCACAGTAACAGAAGAGGGGTTTGAGCAGAGGGGATATTCAGTTTGCTGTTTGGGGAAGAGAATGCAGGAGGCCAGGGGATACACAGAACAGATAAGAGGCTCCTGCAGTCATCTGTGTGAGAGAAGATAGGGAAGGTGGTAGTAGTAGAGGAATAAAGAGGTGTTGGTAGAAGTTATTGATTTCTAAAGATTTTTTGAAGGTAACGCCAGTGGGATTTATTAGTTAGGATGAAAAAATGGTGTAAAGATAGGTGGTTGATAAATTGGGAATTGAGACCATTTCCGAACATAACACTCCCCTGCCTAAAAATTTTATGGTAAAGTTCAGACTTTTTTAACAAGTCCTTTTTTGGTTTGTTGATTCATTTAACAAATACTGATTGAATGCCTACTATGAGCCAGGCACTATGGAAGGTGTTGAAGACACAATTAAAAAAAAGAGGTAGGACATTACAGTCGGATGGGCGAGACAAAGAAGTAACCAGGTCATTACAACCCATATGACAATTTCAATATAGGGAAAGTACAGGTGAAAATAGGGGCAAACGGGAGAGGTGTTTCATTCAGTTAGTGGGGGGAGGAATGTCCAAGCCAAAATTTCAAAAATGAATAGTTATTAAACAGTTGAAGGAGTAAAGGAGAATGAGGAAGAGAGTGGGGAGGCAGAGTGGGTAGGGCATTGGAGGATATGAAGGAAGGTGTTTATGGCCGTGGGGGGAAGACAAGGCTCAAAAGAAAGGAAAGGATTAGCTCATGTAGGGCTTATATGTCATGTTAAGGGGTTTGCATTTTATCTTAAAAGCCCATGGTGGGGGCACTGAAGTGTGTTCAACAAGGGAGTAACATCACCAATCTACTCTTTTGAAAAAGCCCTTTGGTTGCAGTGGGAAGTGGATTGGAGGGTGAAGACTAAAAGCTGGGTGAACAGAAAGAAGGTAACTAGAGCAATCCAAACACAGAGTGGGGTAGAAGAGAGTCCTAGATGGATCTGGGAGCTGTTTGGGAGTGGAATTGCTAGAACTTAGTGACTGGTAGGATAAGGGAATGGAGAGAAAGGAGTCAAGGATGGTCCCCTTAGGTTTCTGGCTTGAGCAGATGGGTGGAGGTGGAAAGCATTCCTGAAAAAAGGGAATACAGGAGAATTAAATCGAGAAGGGAATGCAGTCAATTGCATGGGTTTGAGATGTTGCAGGACTTCCTGAGGAGATGCCCATATATATGTGGATCCAAAGGTCAGGAGAGATTTAGCAGCCAAAGGCCCTGAAGCCAGGATGTGGGTGGGGTGCCCAGTGACAGAGTGGAGAGAGGACAGAGCCAGGGTGGGCCCCAAGTCACCCACTTTCGAGGCCTTGCCTAATCTGTTGTTCCAGCCATTTTGCCTCTTTTTGCAGGCGGCACACAGTCCTATCCCTGTCCTTGAACCTTCCCCTTACGGGTTTTTGTCCACACAGTTATTTTTTCCTAGAACCTAGCTCAAATAGCAATAGTTTGGCAAATCCCTCTTTCCATGAAGGAATGATTGTTTCCTTCAGAGTCTGGTGAGGTCAGCACCTCATGCATCCTTTTATTATAATCCCCTGACCTGGAAAATGTGTTCAGCACGTTACAGGTGTAGCGCTGATATGTGTGAACAATGAGCGAGCAAAAGATATAGGAGTGCGAAGGCTGGGAAGCCGGGAGAGTGACGTCAGCATCCCAGGGGGTAAGTTCACGGTAACCACGGTGCCCACTGTGGGGCCGAGAGGCCTTTTGGGCCACCGTAACGTGCAATTCACCAGCTCCGCCAGGCATTCTGCAGCCGCACTTCACCCGCGGCCTCTCAGAGGAGCGTCTCACCTTTACCCTACTTCCAAGTCTGGTCCCTAACTTTCCGCCGTCCCCATTGGCTGCGCGACTGCCCAATGGGCAGACAGAAACCGTGAACTCGTGCTCTTTGCCTGAGGCGTTCCCGCTCTCGTTCGCGCGTCTCGCGAGCGTTATAGTGACTCGCTGAGGCGGCCCAGCTGCGCTCGGCCGCGGGTTGCTGCTGCGAGGCGGACGGGAGCGGAGGCCATGTTCCGAGCTGCGGCTCCAGGGCAGCTCCGGCGGGCGGTGAGTCCCGGAGGGGTGGGCCGAGCCCGGTGACGGGCTAGCCTCAGTGTGCCGTCCCCGTGAGAGTCTTGGCGAAGGTCACCGTCTCCCGCGGACCTGACCGACCTTACCAGCCGGGTCTGTAGCTCGGGCCCAGGGTTCTGGGGCCTGCTGTGGACTTCTTCCGGGTTGCCTGCGTGGGGGCGGGGGCGAAGTCAGAGGTCAGAGTGACCTCTATTAGAGGCTGCGCTTCTGCTTCCCACCTCCCCTCCGTGCTTACTCTGCTCTCTCCCAGGCCGACAGGTTCTCTACGTTGGCTGGGAGCCGGCTGTCACATCCCCGGGAATCACTAAATGAGGGAGGAAAATGTCGCAGCTGGGATGCCCACTGGGAAAGTTGGGAAAGAGTTTAAAACTTGAATTCTAAAACCTTTTTCTGGGCGCGTGGTGGCTGCTGGTATCCGCTCACAATCTGGGGGACGGAGGCTGGAAGGGAAGGTTTTGTGGAAACTTGCTCTGCTCCCTGGCTTTTGGGGCAGTGCTGAGTATAGGTGATTGTAGTGTTAAGTCAGTCATCCAAGTTGACAGCTTTAGCGTTTTTTTTTAAAGGCAGGTATCTTTTTATACTGCAGTAGTAGATTGTTGGCTAAAGAGCCAGGGAACTGTTGATAGTGGTTAAGTTTTTGATGCTTTCTTTAGTGACAAATCATGAGTTTACCACATTTCTCTCTTGGGGAAATACAGATAGAAAGTATATCTTTGTCTTTATGCTATGGGACAGTAGTATTTGCAGGTTGATGTAATTACAAATCAAATAACAATTTATATGGCGAATCCTGTAAGTTTCCCAATTTACAGTTAGGCTAACTGAAAAACAAGATTGTTAAACTGGGTCAGAAACCTTGCTGACGTTTTGTACTTTTCCTGCCTAGTTTTATGCCTGCATATTTTCCCATCCCACAGAGACTTTTCTCTCTGAGACATAGCTGGCAATATTCCTAGATATCTGTAGGCTCTTTTTCTGTGTATTCTTTGGTTCATTTAAAAAAGAAAAAATCCCGTGTGTCCCTCTTCCTTGTAAGAAAAGTTCAAATCTCCATCCTTCAAGGCAGTGTTCATTCTTTGTCCCAGGAGATTTTTTTTTTTCTCAGAAGATAAAGACATAAATAAGTCAAAGACATAAAGTCATGGATTTGGGAAAATTCCACCTATCAGTGTCAGACTGGCAGAAAAATAGCTACATAGTAATTAGAAGGTAGTTTTGTGGACAGGTTAGGAGTCTGGCATGAGTGAAATAATTTGGCACCTGGGTGGCTCAGTTGGTTAAGCATCTGCCTTTGGCTCAGGTCATGATCTCAGGGTCCAGGGATTGACCTTCATGTCTGGCTCCCTGCTCAGCGGGGAGTCTGCTTCTCTCTCTGCCCTCCACCCCCACTGTGTTCTCTCTCTCTAAAATAAATAAAATCTTTTAAAAAAAGTGAAATAATTTTAGTGGGGGCAATTTAGGACTCGGATGTTTTATAGATCGAATGGAAAAAATGGAATGATTAGCTTAAGTAATTCTTGTCAACACAATCTACTGATAGACGTTCACAGTATTTCCAAGTCTTTATTGTGGTTTGCCAAGAAGTTTGACCTTGACTTATTTTGAAAGTCTGAAGTCAAGCTAAGTAGAGTAGTTGCTCTAAAGTCATAAGAATGTTTCAGAATTGAATTTCAAGACTATAAGAAAGTGGTGGGAACACTTATAAAATAGATCCATAAATACCCATACATATTTAACTTTTTAAATTTTGAAATAATGTCAAACTTAAAGGAAAGCTGTAAGAATAGTGTACATAATTCTCAAAACCCTTTCAGTTTTACTAGCTATTAACAGTTTGGCTTATTTGCTTTCTCTCTTTTCATATATACTTATTATTTATCTTTTTCCCCCTTTTTTTAAAAAGATTTATTTATTTGAGAGAGGGAACGTGCACATTTGTGCTGGGGGAAGGGCAACAGGAGAGGGAGAGCATCCATAAGCAGGATCCTGCGTAAGTGTGAAGCTGGATTTGTGGAGCTGAGATCATGACCTGAGCTGAAACCAGGAGTTGGCTCCTCAACCAACTGAGCCACCCAGGTGCCCCTTGTTATTTTTCTGAACAATTTGAGAATGTGTTGCAGACATGCCCCTTATTCTTAAGTAAGTCGGTGTGTATTTTCTGAGAACAAGGAGGTTCACCTTTCATTTCCTTAGTAAAATTGGCAAAGTCAGGAACTTTAGCAATGATACAATACTGTTATCCAATCTGCAGACATTCAGATGTTGCCGCTTGTCACATTAACATCATTTATAGCAATTTTTCTAGCAGTTTGGTTTAGGGTAGTCCAGGATCATGCCTTGCATTTAGTTTTCATGTCTCATTTAGTCTTTGTTGGAAAAGCCTCTCAGCCTTTCTTTACCTTTGATGGCATTGACATTTTTGAAGAGTACAGGCCTTTTTTGTTGACTGTTTCCAGTTTAGGTTTGTCTAGTGTTTCCTCATGTTATTTTGGCAGGAGTTTTGCAGAAGTGATATGTGTTCTCAGCGCATCATGCTAGGAGGCTCATTATACTGATTTATCCCCTTATTGGTGGTGTTAACTTTAGTTGGCTTAAGTGTTGTTCACCAGGTTTTTCTACTAACAAGTAACTACTTCTACCTTTGTGATTTTAAACTAATTTGTAGGGAGATATATGAGATTATGTAAATCATTTGTTTCTCTCAGGCTTTCACCCACTAGTCTTTCTTTTTCTTTCTTTTTTTTAACATATAATGTATTATTTGCCCCAGGGATACAGGTCTGTGAGTCATCAGGCTTACACATTTAACAGCACTCACCATAGCACATACCCTCCCCACTGTCCATAACCCAGCTACCCTGTTCCTAGCCCCCTATCCCCCAGCAACCCTGTTTGTTTTGTGATTTATCTCCCCCACCATGCCATCTTGTTTCATTTTTTCTTTCCCTACTCCTCCCGATCCCTCCATACCCACTCTGCCTCTCAAATTCCTCATATCAGGGAGACCATACGATAATTGTCTTTCTCAGATTGACTTATTTTCGCTCAGCATAATACCCTCTAGTTCCATCCATGTCATTGCAAATGGCAAGATTTAGCTTCTTTTGATGGCTGCATAGTATTCCATTGTGCATATATGCCACTTCTTCTTTATCCATTCATCTGTTGATGGACATCTAGGTTCTTTCCATAGTTTGGCTATTGTGGACATTGCTGCTATGAACATTTGGGTGTACATGCCCCTTCGGATCACTACATTTATATCTTTAGGGTAAATACCCAGTAATGCGGTTGCTGGGTTGTAGGGTAGCTCTATTTTCAACTTTTTGAGGAACCTCCATACTTTTTTCCAGAGTGGCTGCACCAGCTTGCATTCCCACCAACAGTGTAGGAGGGTTCCCCTGTCTCCACATCCTCGCCAACATCTGTCGTTTCTGACTTGTTAATTTTAGCCATTCTGACTGGCTAAATAAAGATAGATGGTATCTCATTGTGGTTTTGATTTGTATTTCCCTGATGCCGAGTGATGTGGAGCACTTTTTCATGTGTCTGTTGGCCTTCTGGGTGTCTTTGCAGAAATGTCTATTCATGTCTTCTGCCCATTTCTTCATTGGATTATTTGTTCTTTGGGTGTTGAGTTTGCTTAGTTCTTTATAGATTTTGGGTACTAGCCCTTTATCTGATATGTCATTTGCGAATAACTTCTCCCATACTTTCAGTTGTCTTTTGGTTTTGTTAACTGTTTCCTTTGCTGTGCAAAAGCTTTTGATCTTGATGAAGTCCCAATAGTTCATTTTCCCCTTGCTTCCTTTGCCTTTGGCATTGTTTATAGGAAGAAGTTGCTGCAGCTGAGGTTGAAAGGTTGCTGCCTGTGTTCTCCTCAAGGATTTTGATGGATATCTATCTCACATTGAAGTCTTTCATCCATTTTGAGTCCATTTTCGTGTGTGGTGTAAGGAAATGGTCCAGTTTCATTCTTCTGCATGTGGCTGTCCAGTTTTCCCAACACCATTTGTTGAAGAGACTGTCTTTTTTCCATTGGACATTCTTTCCTGCTTTGTCGAAGATTAGTTGACCATAGAGTTGAGGGTCCGTTTCTGGCTCTCTATTCTGTTCCATTGATCTATGTGTCTGTTTTTGTGCCAGTACCATACTGTCTTGATGATTACAGCTTTTAATAGTTTGAAGTCTAAAATTGTGATGCCACCAACTTTGATCTTCTTTTTCAACATTCCTCTGGCTATTCGGAGTCTTTTTTGGTTCCATATAAATTTTAGGATTATTTGTTCCATTTCTTTGAAAAAAATTGATGGTATTTGGATAGGGATTGCATTAAATGTATAGATTGCTTTAGGTAGTATAGACATTTTCACAATATTTGTTCTTCCAGGCCATGAGCATGGAACGTTTTTCCATTTCTTTGTGTCTTCCTCAGTTTCTCTCATGAGTACTTTATAGTAGTTTTCTGAGTACAGATTCTTTGTCTCTTTGGTTAGGTTTATTCCTAGGTATCTTATGGTTTTGGGTGCCATTGCAAATGGGATTGATTCCTTAACTTTTCTTTCTTCTGTCTTGTTGTTGGTGTAGAGAAATGCAACTGATTTCTGTGCATTGATTTTATATCTGGACACTTTACTGAATTCCTGTATGAGTTCTAGCAGTTTTGGAGTGGAGATTATAATCTATTATTTTGGAGTGGAGTCTTTGGGGTTTTCCACATAAAGTATCATATCATCTGCAAAGAGTGAGAGTTTGATTTCTTTGCTGATTCGGATGCCTTTAATTTCTTTTGTATCTGATTGCTGAGGCTAGGACTTCTAGTACTACGTTGAATAGCAGTTCACCCACTTCTTAACATATATTGTTTTTTTTTTCCTCAAAGACTTTATTTATTTATTTGACAGAGAGAGATCACAAGTAGGCAGAGAGGCAGGCAGAGAGAGAGAGAGAGAGGGAAGCAGGCTCCCTGCTGAGCTGAGAGCCCGATGTAGGACTCCATCCCAGGACCCTGAGATCATGACCTGAGCTGAAATCAAAAGCTGGCTGGTTAACTGACTGAGCCACACAGGTGCCCCACGATCTTACGTTTTCTGATGCTCTCAAATTGTCGTATATTTCTAAAGTGGGAGTCCCTTCTTGCTCCTGTTTTCTTTTTTTCTTTTCGCTCCTGTTTTCTTGTGATGATGTGGGAAACAAAGCCAAAAGAAGAAAATTAAATTTCCTTATTGCCTACAGCCCAGTGACACGTCCTTGAAACAGGTAGAGTGACCTTCCTCTGGCAACTCAGCTGCCTCTATGATTAACATTATCCTGACCTCCAGGATCCTGTAATTCTTCTTTACACATACAAATTCCTTTGGAAACTTCCTTTATCTTTACCACCAAGATACATGTTTGAAATCATCCTCTAAGAATATGGCCTACTAATATACATCTGAAGGATCTCATGACGAAGGTTTTACTAGATAGTAATAAATGACCTTTCCCTAACAATGGCTAGCCCCTCAGAAGCTCGTCATCTGTCATAGCACCAGTGTAGCTCTTTGTGCCGTGGGTCCTGTCTCTGTGCTTTACTAAAACCACCCTTTTGCACTGAAGACATCTCAAGAACTCTTTCTTGGCCATCGGCTTTGAACCCCAACATTTATACATCAGTGATGTCATAAAGTCAAATAGCTTATCTGAAATCCCTACTTTTGAAATTTTAGAAAATTTATTCTGTAGCTAACCATGGATTATTTAGGAAGATACAATTCCATAAAAAATATTTTTAATAATAGATTATAATCTATTAAAAGATTATCTTGAACTGTTAACGATGTGTACGTAGCTAACCACACACTTAAAAATGATTAAGATGACACATTTTATAAGTGTAATTTATATCTTTAAAGAAAAGATATCTTAAATTATTAGAATGTAAACTAAATGACTTGCATTTGGTTTCCAAGTTCTGTTTCCAGTATTGACCTGATATGGGCCCTTGAGCAAAGTCTTTCATCTTTGGGGGGCTCTTCAGTGTCATCTGTTTAATGAAGGTGGTATTTTACATCTACAGTAAAGAACTAGAGAGCACATTAAGAGGAAAATAGGTAGGCATTTGAAATTAGTTAACATTCTTGTGGGGAAATCAATCTGAATTATGAGTATTATTTTATATTCATTTGCATTTGAAATTGATTTGTTGACTAATTAAGATACCAAAGATATACTTTATGTGGAGAGTGAAGCAACCCTTTTCAAGGGCATTTGAATGTTCCTGTTTTTGTATTCATTGCCACATGAGGAGGCATAACAATCACGATTCAGAAGCTGTGAAACTGGTGTGAAGGAACATAGCATTTTTCAGAGTCCATGCCCTATCATTGACAAATGAGATTGAACTGTGTAATTTGCATGCAAATTTTAATTTCTTTTGAAAGAAGAAAGAGAGCCAGTTTTGATTGTTCTAAAAGATTTATTGTATGAGGTGAATTCTGTAAAGTTATGCTGTCTGCTAGTGTGTCTGCTAAGGGTCTTGTCTGTTTTTAAAATGAAGTAAATTGAGTGTGTTTTTAATATTATAACCAATGTCATATGACATTTCTAGTCATTAAAAGCTACCATTTTTTATTATTAAAGAGGTTAAAGTAAGTTATCTAGTTTAAGTACAAAAATGTAATATACATTTTATTGTTATAAAATGTATGTTAAAATAAGGAAAGGTGATTTTAATTACATATTATTTATCTTTTTCATTAGAACTGGGAAAGATTTTTTAAATGTTATTTATTATTTGAGAGAGAGAGGGAGAGCACAAGCAGGGTTGGGTGGTGGGCAGAGGGGAGAGGGAGAAGCAGGCTCTCTCCTGAGGAGGGCACTGGACACGGGGCTCCATCTCAGGACTGTGGGATCATGACCTGAGCTGAAGGCAGATGCTTAACCAGTTGAGCCACCCAGGTGCCCCAGAACTTGGAAAGATTTTATAGCTTATTCTTGCCTTTTTATTTTTGAGTTAAGAAGCAAAAAAACCCTCATGCTGTCCTTCCCCTTACCCATATCTCACTTAGTTTTCAAAGATGGTGGGGTGGGGAGAGGAGTAGGTTAAAATTATTCTTACTACTTTAGGTTTGAGTGGGTTTGTAAGGGTAAAGTAGGGAGTTAGAATCCAGCTTTTTTTTTTTTTTTTTTAAACTCCTATGGTAGTTTACTACATGAACACAGAGTTGAAGTCATAGCAGGAACTCCTGAGTAGTAAATCTCTGTGGTTACACCTAAAAGACAGCATGGGACGCCTGGGTGGCTCAGTTGGTTGGGCAGCTACCTTTGGCTCAGGTCATGATCCCAACGTCCTGGGATCGAGTCCTGCATTGGGCTCCTTGCTCTGCAGGGAGCCTGCTTCTCCCTCTGACTCTGCTTGCCACTCTGTCTGCCTGTGCTCGCTCGCTCTCTCTCTCTGACAAATAAATAAATAAAATCTTAAAAAAAAAAAAAATCAAAAGCAGTGTCAACACTGTTAAGAGAAGGACCAAAATTTATCCATTGGTCTTAGCTATAACAAGGTTGTTAGTGACTTTGAGGAAACTGGATTCAGTGTTATAGTGGGTGTGAAAGCCAGTTTGCTGTGAGTTAAAAAGATAAAGATGAGGCAGTAATTGATGATTACATTATTTTCAAGAAGTTTGGCTCTGAAAGCGTGGAGAGAGAATGATAACCCCTTTAAGGCCTGCCCTCAAAAAGTATACCATCTCAGAAGGGCAAGTGAGCTCTGTGAGGTATGCAGTTGGTATGTGAAAGAAAACTTCACATTTTACTATTTTAAACTAAGTCTGGTCAGTTTTGGTAAGTTTCTGAAAGCATGATGGGGTATCTTCTGTAGTGATTTAACAATTTATATACTGTTCTTGGTAGGTAGACATGTAAGTGCTTAGATAATTAAGTTACCAGTGAGATACAAAGAGTTTAGTTTATCATTTTGGGGAAACTTCAGTTAGTCACTAAACATTCATTGAGTACCTGCTATGTGGCAGGCACAAAGCTAAGTACTAAATTCACTGTGGAGAACAGACACACCTAATTTCTGCTCACATGATGTGAGTAGATGAGGGAAGACAGGCGTTGAACACATTATTTTAAGTATGATCATTGTAACAGGAAGGTGTATAGGGTATTTAGGAAACACGTAATGGCAGGGAGGATAATCTAGTTGGGGGCTGGGGAAACTAAAAAGATAGCTGAAATTACTTGTAAACAGAGGTGCTTTTTAATTGTTATTGAGTGATGAAGTAATAAAGGTGAAGGATTTTCTTTAGGTAAAAAACATTTTTGAGTTTTGGCTATCTTAAATCATTTGTTTATTTTAATTTTGTTCATATTGTATGTGTTCTTATTTTGGTTTTTAAATGGATTATTTGCAGGGTTGAGCTAGAAACAGAAATAAAACATCAGTCATGTTAGTTTGATTGTTAAAACAAAATTGAAAGTGCATGTGAATTTTGTCCAAGGTAAGGTCCAAGAACATGCTGAAGGAGCCCTGGAACTTAAGAAAAAAAATAGCCCTGGAGTAATGACACAGTGTGAAAAGGAAGATCTGTAGCACCCTTGCTTCATTTCTGTGTAACTCTGAAGGGCCATCATAGCTCCAGGGCTCCTTGTGGGATCAGCTGAGATCTTTATTGTGACTGCAGTGCAGTCTTGCAGTTTAGCTTCTTCCACTACATGGTCATGTCTCCTTGATGCCTCATAGATGTTGTTTCCAGGAGTATTCCCCTATAAGCTTCTTGTACACTCACACACACAAAAGGAAGTTAATAAGTGTAAGGTGGCAACAAACATTTAAAGCACCCACTATATGCAATGAATTAACTTCTCTCCTATGTGTCTAGAATGGTCCTAGCTGTGTTCATTCTTGGGAGAATTAAGAGAACAGTCATTTAGACTTTCTCTGAGTTAGATGAGTAGCCTTGGAGAAAGGCTGATCTAGAGTTTTAAAGTTGTTTATATATATATATATATATATATATATTTTAAAGTTTTTATGTATTTATTTGACAGAGATCACAAGTAGGCAGAGAGGCAGGCAGAGAGAGTGGGGGGGACAGGCTCCCTGCTGAGCAGAGAGCCCCATGCGGGACTCTATTCCAGGACCCTGAGATCATGACCTGAAGCAAAGGCAAAGGCTTTAACCCACTGAGCCATCTAGGCGCCCTTAAAATTGTTTTCTGTAGCTCAGTGCATAGAGTAGAACTATTGAAAGGATTTTTTTTTTAAAGATTTTATTTATTTATTTGACAGGCAGAGATCACAAGTAGGCAGAGAGGCATGCAGAGAGAGAGAGGGGGGGAAGCAGGCTCCCTGCTGAGCAGAGAGCCGAATGTGGGGCTCCATCCCAGGACCCTGGGATAATGACCTGAGCCGAAAGCAGAGGCTTTAACCCACTGAGCTACCCAGGCGCCCCTCAAAGGATGTTTTTTTTTTTTTTTTAATATTTTATTTTATTTATTTGTCAGAGAGAAGGAGAGAGAGAGAGAGCACACAGGCAGGCAGAGAGGCAGGCAGAGGTGGAGAGAGAAGCAAGCTCCCTGTCGAGCAAGGAGGCCATGCGGGACTCGATCCCAGGACCCTGGGATCACGACCCGAGCTGAAGGCAGCGGCTTAACCCACTGAGCCACCCAGGCGTCCCTCAAAGGATGTTTTTAAAGCAACAGAAGATTTTTAAAAAATAGACTGTGTGAAAAAAAAATACACCATTTGGGAGAGCACTTTGAGATTCACCACAAAATTGAGCAGAAACTACAGAGAGTTCCCATATATTTCCCCCTGCCAGTCCCCACCTTTCTACACTATCAGTATCCTGCACCACAGTGGTATTTTTGTTCCAGTTGATGAAACCACATTGACATATTATCATCCAAAGTCCATAGTTTATATTAAGGTTCATTCTTGGTGTTCTACATTCTGTGGGTGTATCCCAAATGTACAGTGGCACATATCCACAGTTATGGTATTATACAGAATAGTTTCACTGCCCTAAAATCTGTGCTCTGCTTGTTTCCCTCTCACCTCTCTGCCTCCACTCCCTGGCAACTGCTGATCTGTCTCCATAGCTTTGCTTTTCCAGCATGCTGTCTAAGTGGAACTGTATATTATGTAGCCTTTTCATGGTCTGATATGCCTTTTTTTTCTTTTTTAAAGTGCTGAATAGGGGCGCCTGGGTGGCTCAGTGGGTTTAGCCTCTGCCTTAAGCTCAGGTCATGATCTCAGGGTCCTGGGATAGAGCCCCGCATCGGGCTCTCTGCTCAGCAGGGCGCCTGGTTCTCCCTCTCTCTCTGCCTGCCTCTCTATCTACTTGTGATCTCTCTCTGTCAAATAAATAAATAAAATCTTAAAAAAAAATAATAAAGTGCTGAATATTCTGTTTTCTGGATGAATTACAGTTTATCAATTTACCGACTAAAGGACTTTTTGGTTGCTACCAAGTTTTGGTAATTATGAATAAAGCTGGGGTAGATATCCATATTCAGGTTTTTGTGTGTAAATAAGTTCAACTCATTTGGGTAGATACCAAGGAGTACGACTATTGGATTATATGACAAGAGTGTTTTTAGTTTTATGAGAAACTGCCGCATTGTCTTCCACAGTGGCTGTACAATTTTTAACTTGTACCAGAGTTCCTATTGCTCCTCATCCTCACCAGCATTTGGTGTTGTCAAGTGTTTTGGATTTTCACTATTCTTTTTTTTTTTTTTTTAAGATTTTATTTATTTATTTGACAGACAGAGATCACAAGCAGGCAGAGAGGCAGGCAGAGAGAGAGGTGGGGGAAGCAGGCCCTCTGCTGAGCAGAGAGCCCTATGCAGCAACTGCATCTTCTCTGTGGAGTGGAGGGGAGAAAGCTGGATTGGGAGATGTTTGGAGTGATAGAGGAGAAGGATAATGACCTACACTAGGTGGTAGCGTTGATGATGGAGAGAAGTAAATGGATTTAGGAGATGCTGTATTTAGAAGGAAGAGTTGGTATGACTTTAGTAGTCTGTTGGATGTAAGGGTTGAGGGAGAAACTCAGCTATGACTCTCAGATCACGGTTTGGGCAACTTGTTAGAGAGTGGTACATCCCCTGAAGAACTCTGGAGAGGCAGTCTGGTAAGGGGCTAGAGGATCAGGGGAAAGATGAATTAAGATTAGGATCTGCTGAGTTGGAGAGTGCTTGATGGAGACCGGCAAGTTATTCAGTTGGATGTGCAGATGTAACTTAATTTTAGGTCTAGTACTTAGGAACAAGATTTAATATCTCTTCCTCTTTCCTCCAGTATATATATATATATGTGATTCTTATATAGGTGGTAAATTATAAATTAAGCCATGCAAATGAGAAGTGAGTAGTCAATAATTTCAAATATTCCTGAGAGAATAAGTAAGGTAAATCCTGAAATGTATCTGTGGGTAATTTTGGTGAGGACATAAACCAGAGTGCAAGTAGTTGAGGCATGAATGGAAGTTGAGGACCTAGAGAATTGGAGTGGAAGGTGGTGCTAGTGGGTTTTTAATTTTGGGCTTCTTTAAAATTGGGAGAGCCTCAAACATGTTTAAATGTTGATCAGAGGGAGCCCTGGAAAATGGGAGAGGTTAGAGATATTACTGAGAGATTATAGAAAGAAGTCTTCAACTAGATTTAAGAGGACAGAATCTAGAACTCAGATAAAGCTATCAAATCTAGGACCTGTAGTAGCTTCCATTTTGATAGGACAGGGACAGTAATTTTTGTTGGATATCAGGAAGGTGAAGCAGGTCCCCCCCCTTCTAAGGGCTTCAGTTTTCATTGTGAATAAAGTAGGAAATGGGGCTCTCTTCTCTGAGTAGGAAGCGGACTCTATTAGCATTTGAGGAACGTCAGAAGGGGTTATTTGAAATAGTTTCTATGGAGAGTGAGCTTGCCAATGTGGGTAACATAGTAACATTGTCAGGCAGTTTTGAGGGCCCAGGTCAGATGAGCCAGAATTTATGGTGACAGCCTCCTGCATTAGTAGTTTCAGTGTTTTAAAGAGGCTGAGATTCATTTCTGGGCTCGTACCTTATTAAGTCTTTCTATAGTTATCTCTGAATGTTTTAAAGAATTTGACTCTTTTCCCCCCATTAAAAAAGAGGGCCCTGTGGTTCCTGGGTGGCTCAGTGGGTTAAAGCCTCTGCCTTCGGCTCAGGTCATGATCTCAGGGTCCTGGGATGGAGCCTGGAGCCCAGCACTGGGCTCTCTGCTCAGCGGGAAGCCTGCTTCCCTCTCACTCTCTGCCTGCCTCTCTGCCTACTTGTGATCTCTGTCTGTCAAATAAATAAATAAAATCTTTAAAAAAAATAGATGCAATGGATCATAAGATAATAAAGTATAACTTTTGTTGGGGCGCCTGGTTGGCTCCGTCAAATAAGTGTCTGCCTTTGGCTTGGGTCGTCGTGGTCCCAGGGTCCTAGGATCAAGTCCCCGCATTGGGCTCCCTGCTCAGCCGGGAGTCTGCTTCTCCCTCTGCAGCTCCCCCTGCTTCTGCTGTCTTTGTCTCTGACAAATAAACTCTTAAAAAAAATAAAATATAATATAACTTTTGTTTAAAAACCTTTTCAGAAAAAAAAAAAAACACCTTTTCAGTATTGGACCTTTTTGAATCTTTAGTAGTTATCTATATTGCTCTGATACCTAAAGTAGGATTTTAGGGCTATAGAATGTTTAGAACTGGAAAAGAGGACTTTTACATCATCTTTTTTTGTTTCTGTTTGATTAATGCTATTTTTTAAAATTAGGAAAATATTTGGTAAGTGAAATCTTATAGGAGTGGCCCATCTACAGGTTTCCCCTGATACGCAAAATAGAGCTTTTGTATAAAACCTTTCCTAAGGGGGCGCCTGGGTGGCTCAGTGGATTAAGCTGCTGCCTTCGGCTCAGGTCATGGTCTCAGGGTCCTGGGATCGAGCCCCGCATCAGGCTCTCTGCTCCACAGGGAGCCTGCTTCCTCCTCTCTCTCTGCCTGCCTCTCTGCCTGCTTGTGATCTCTCTCTCCGTCAAATAAATAAATAAAATCTTAAAAAAAAACAAAAAACCTTTCCTAAGCTAAAACGGTGTAAAGTGAAGAAGCAGTTGCCTTTAACTTACAAGGAAACATTTTTTAGCGTTCTCAAACTCAAAAAATAACCTCTCTTAGGTTTTTCTGGTATCATAGGATACATTTTATTAATGGATGCACAAAATAAGACAAATCCCAGATGCTCACACAGTTCAAAGGTATGGTGTCTTGATGCTGAGTGTAGTTCCAGGGAAGGAGCTTGATGGTGCCCCTCTTGCTGCTTTGGGGTATGTGATGCTTTGGGGGTACAGCTTGCTGCAAAACAAATGCTCAGTGCTATTTTGGCTTTTCACCTTTTTTTTCATAAAAATGAAAATCCTCTTCATATTTCTTTTGGGTAGTGGAAACAGGTAGGTCCTTCATAAAAGTGAAGTGGCATAAAATGAGTTTTTGAAAAGCTAGGGATACCAGTATAAAACAGCTTAAAAATGATGGTACTTTGTTGTGAGCTAGTAATTAAAAACGCAAATTCTGGAGTCTGACTGCTTATACTTTTCCAAAAAAGATTATCTGAGAGAGAGAGAGTGTACGTGAGCAGTCATGAGCAGGGAGAGGGCAGGGAGAGAAATCCATAAGCAGATTACCCACTAAGTGGCTAAGTGTGGGGCTGGATCCCAGGACCCTGAGATCATGACCTGAGCTAAAATCAAGAGCCAGCTGCTTAACTGAGCCACCCAGGCCCCCTGACTGCTTACACTTTTAAACAGGCTCTGCTTCCTAGCTATGTAGACACTAAGCTCCAGTTTCCTCATCTGTAAAGTTAAGGTAGTACTAATACCTACATCAGAGAGTTGTGAACTTTAAGTAAGATATACAGTTGGATCTTGAACAACATGGATTTGAACTGCATCGGTTCACTTGTGTGTGAATTTTTTTTTTTTTTTGATAAATAACAGTGCAGTACAGTAAATATATTTTCTCTTCTAATGATTTTCTTAATATTTTCTTTTCTCTGGCTTACTTTAAGAATATGGTATATAATAATATATGTAACATACAAAATATGTATTAATTGACTGTGATTGGGAAGGCTTCTGGTCAACAGTATAGTATTAGTTTTGGGGGAGTCAAAAGTTAATGTAGATTTTTTTTACTGCATCAAGGGTTAGTGCCCTAACCCCCACGTTGTTCCATGGTCAACTCTCTCTCGCTCAATGTCTGTATATTTTGGTTTAGTTAATTTGGTTAAAGCAGAGCTGGGGAGTCATTCTGGCAACCCTGCTTGCCTGGTTTTTACTTTATCCTATGTAGTGGTTCCTCCATATAAGGAGTCAAGTGATAAAGTAATATAGCGTGCCTGTATGATGTAACAGTAATTAGTAAATATTGATCAGGTAGATAACTGAGTGGGTTCTTTTGTATGTTCTTTTGTTGTTGTTTACTCTTAAAATTTTGAATAGTCTTTTAAAAAGAATATACAATGTTCCCCCTAGAAGTTTAAAAAGCTTGATGATTCCTTGGGAGAACTGCCCAATTTATCTTATGCTGGAACTGTAATTTATGGCACGTATGGGCCTTCTGCCACCAAATCTTGGATTTATTCTTGAAATGGCGATGGAGATCTCATAATTTTTATAGTAAATGATGTGTGAAACATAATCAAAATATGGTATCTGACATATATTGGTAATAAGGAGTTTGTTACTGGCAATTCTTGTGAAATGTGATTTAAATAATAAATTATGCCATTGAGTCCTAATTAGAGTTCTTTGCAAGGTAACTGTGATCATCTGATTAAAATAGAGAAAATCCTCTATATTTCTACAGATGTAGATTAAAAAAATTGTACTAGGTTCTTTGAATAGGCATGGTATTTGCCTTTTAAGAACTTGTATTCCATCCCAAGAATTGTGAACTGTTGTGAATTGCTACAATTTTCTGGAGAACAGTTTGTGTCAGTCATTAAAAAATTTAAAAGTGTGCCTTCCTCTTGATCTAACACTTCTAGGAATTTGTCATAAGAAAAGAAGCATAAAATATGCATAAAGATTTCAAACCTTACTTTAACCACCTCGTTTTAGAAGACAAGTTTTTTTAATTGTAAAAAAGAATAAGTTATACAAGCAGGTACTTGATCTGGCAACAACAAAAGTCTCATTTCCCCCCTTTCCTTTCTTCCTTTGAATAAACAGAAAGGGAAGAAAAAGACAAGAAATGCCATCCATGATACATAATGCAACGATTCCTTCCTCTGGCCTATCCCTAGAGTTTCTGGTCCCCAGTTCTGGGATTGGTTCATCAAGGATAGAGGTGATTTAGAGGACTGAGGAGAAGGTTGAGGATGAACTGGTACAGGTAGACAGCTTAGGGGAAGAGGTCCCTATAGCTTGTTGAAGGTTGCAGAGAATCTGGCTTAGTCTTCTATGGAAGCAGAGCAGCTAAGGTCTGGTCAGGTTCCAGCCAGAAGGGTCTTTCTACACAAAAACAAACTCTGATTTATTGAGGGTGAGTACAAAGACTCAGCTATAAGGATGGTTTTCTCTGGATTGCTTGATTTTTATGCATTTTATTATTTTTTTAAAGTAATCTCTACATCTAGTGTGGGGCTCCAAACTATAACCCTGAGATAAAGAGTTTGATGCTCTACTGACTGAGCCAGCCAGATGCCCCTGCATTGTTTATGATAATAAAATTACGGGGGCACCTGGGTGGCTCAGTCAGTTAAGCATCTGCTTTCGGCTCAGGTCATGATTCCAGGGTCCTGGGATCCAGCCCCATGTTGGGCTCCCTGCTCAGCAGGGGGTCGGCTTCTTCTCTCTCTCTCTCTGCTGCTCCCCCTGAATGTGCTTTCTCACTCTCTCAAATAAATCAATACATGAAAAAATCTTTATAAACAATGATAAAAAATTACTAATTACCCAGATGATTACAGAACTGGTTAAACTGGTATGCTCATATACTTAACAGCAATAAAAACAGAATATTAAAACATAGCAATTGCTATTTACAGTATAGTAAATGTATTTTGTAAATTTAGTTGTGTAATGAGCATTATAGTCCCATGCCTGCCTGCCTTTCATTCATTCCCTCCTTTGTAAATATCCAGCTCTGGTGTAAATTTTATACCATGCTTTCCTCACTCCAGCTCCAGATCAAAGATTATTGCTGAATTAAGCCGTTACAACCATGCCATTTGATCCTCAGAGCCTCCTTTTCTCATTTCTCATTGTGATTTTTCATAAGGATAGTTCCTGAGTTTTCTTATTTTGTCACATCTGTGGTAGCCTTCCTCATGTTTTCATATGACAAGAACACCTAAATTTCTTCATTTCTTCCTCTTGATTCTATATTTCATGATCTGCAACCTCCAGCCTTTTGGATCTCTTCATTGATTAAAAGACTGTTCTCATAATTGTATGTAAACAAGTCGTATTTCCCTTAAAATCTTTGAGTACAGTGACCATTCTTGTTCATCTTTGTGTTCCTGGTGTTGGAAATTATTCCAGATGACTGTGAGCTATTGATGGTCTCTTGATAGTCCATAGTAGATATATGTGGATACTGGTTGTTTCCAAGATATGGTCCCCAAGCTTCCTTTTTGACTTCAGAAGCATGTTTAAACAGTTGGAACCCCAGCAAAATAACTGTGTGATACTGTGTTTTAAAGACAGATTTACATTATCAGTTATTTGGGTATTGAATGCATTTTGCCTGAAAGCAATAAAATCAACTTTAGTAATTGGTTTCAAACCCATTATTTCTGGATATACTGTATCTTTAGCAGTTGTGGTGCAAGCGGATGTAGTTAGTAATAGTTTGATTCTGAGTTTGATAGTTAATAAGTTCTACTTAAGAATTTTACATTTATTGGGGCACGTGGATGGCTCAGTGGGTTAAAGCCTCTGCCTTCAGCTCAGGTCATGATCCTGGGGTCCTGGGATCGAGCCCTGCATCGGGCTCTCTGCTTGGTGGGGAGCCTGCTTCCCTTCCTCTCTCTGCCTGCCTCTCTGCCTACTTGTGATCTCTGTCTGTCAAATAAATAAATAAAATCTTAAAAAGAAAAAAAGAATTTTACATTTATTTATTTATTTATTTGAGAGAAAGCACACGTGCCTGAGTGGGTGTGGGGGTGAGGGGCAGAGGGAGAGGAAGTGAGAGAATCTTAAGCAGACTCCAGGGCCAGGGCAGAGTCTGCTGTGGGTCTCCATCTCATGGCGCTGAGATGATGACCTGAGCTGAAATCAAGAGTTGGATGCTTAACCAACTGAGCTACCTAGGCACCCCTCAACTTAAGAATTTTAAATTTAGGGGTGTCTGGGTGGCTCAGTGGGTTAAAGCCTCTGCCTTCGGATCAGGTCATGATCCCAGGGTCCTGGGATGGAGCCCCATATCAGGCTCTCTGCTCAGCAGGGAGCCTCTCTCTCTGCCTGCCTCTCTGCCTATTTGTGATCTCTGTCAAATTAATAAATAAAATCTTTAAAAAAAAAGAATTTTAAATTTAGATGCAGTTGGCAATTTCTCATTGAACACATAATATTCAGAAACAGATTAATAGGAAATTTGTTTTGAAATAATTAAATTTTTCTGGTAGAATATAAATTCGCACTTTGTTTTTATTAAGAATATTAGTAATAGAATAATAGACACAAATAGTTTAATTTTTGCCATTGAGCAAGTACTTTATGAATACATTTATAGAACTGAGTGTTGTGTACATTTTTTTTAAAAAGCACACATGCTTAACAATTAGGCTTTTAAAAACCTATTTGTATTACAATATTCTGTTCCACCTTTTTGTTTTTCTTTAGGCCTCATTGCTACGATTTCAAAGTACCCTGGTAATAGCCGAGCATGCAAATGATACCCTAGCACCCATTACATTAAATACCATCACTGCAGCCAAACGTGTTGGAGGTGAAGTGTCTTGCTTAGTAGCTGGAACCAAATGTGACAAGGTGAGAAATTTTTAAGGTCAGCAATAGCAAATATAATCTCCATCAAGAGACAGGGAAAGATGGCAACAGAGAATTATGCTAAGGACTATAACCCAAACCGGGCTCTAATCCTCATTAAATGGCCAATGTCATAGTCATTACTACATGTGAAAAAGGAACTAAAAGGTTTGCTCACTAAGCATTTTGTCTTTTGAAATGAGGTAAAATACTTGATTTAGTTCCACTGGCACCATCGTGTGCTATCAGGTACCAAGTAGAATGATAATATTTGAGTCTCCTTAGAAGTTAGTAGCCGATCCCTTTTTTGTATTGATGAATATACTAGCTAATTTCTTTTAATTCCTGAAAGTGGTAAATCTGGAGTATCATGGATTTTAATTTTTAATTGGTATAAAACTTCAAATGTTAAGTACTATGCTTTTCAAACTATAGCTCTTAGTAAAAGGTGTTCTTCGTTTTGTTGTTGTTGTTGCAATGAGATAATGGCTTTGTGAACTAACTCTCTAGAAGGGTGCTAGAATATGGTTTGCAGGATCTGTACTCCTGGGCTGCAGTGTAGTTGAAATCATACTCTAGTTAAGTTGAGCTACCAGTTCCCTCCTGTACCATGCAGGAGCTGCCAGGTGTGAAGCTGGGGACTTGAAATGCTATTTTATTTACACTATTTTGAGAAAAATCAAAGCAGAAATTACTTTCTCTTTAGTTATGATCTCTTTTTGTCACAGTCTAATCTGAAAGAAAAATAGTACTTGTGTAAAGAAACCCTGTTGATAGCTTAGGCAAATTTCAATTTTATACTGTTTTTTTGTAGTTATTTATTGTAAGCAGTAAGTGATTTTTCTGTATAATGTCAGAAGTTTTTTCTGGTAAAAAAGACAGTTTTGATAGTACCAGGTAGTCTGCCAGTGAATACTTGGTTCAACAGAGGTACTTTTATGACCTTGGAAACTGTAAATATTGTTGCAGCCTTACCTTCCATTGAGTGGGGGCAGGAGGCACAGCTTTTCATGCCTACTCATCAGCGAACCATCGTGGAGGTGAACAAGAAGACAGAAACTATGATATGATATGATAGTTATGTCTCTGCTAAAGCAAAAGCCAGTCTTGCTGTAATTAAAGAATAAAAGGGATTCTACTTGCCTTCTGTATATAAGAATTGTGAGTAGTCACAAAATTTTCCCAGAACTTCATTCTGATTCCACACAGGAAAAAATGAGGAATTAAAATAAAATTTACTTTTCTTTATCATAGCTAAATATATGTAGTTGGGCAGGAACTCAGAAGTTGACAGTGGACCATTATATAAGATTTTTCTCTTGCCTAAATTCAATAATTTTAATGTCAGCAGAAATCATTATTGCTAAATAGAGTGCAGTGGCCTGTAAACCAGTGTGGTTAGGTCCTATTTTTTGCCTCTAGCAAACCCATTGGCTGTGTTGTTATTGTTTGTGTGTCTGAGAGAGAGAACTAACAATTGCCTCATTTTCAGCATTTCTAAAATGATGAATTTATACTTGAATTAATTGAAAAGTAAGAAGCATAATTTATAACTAAGTTTGAGTAGAGAGCTGTGCTAATTTTGGCTTATCAATTAATACTTTTCTTTTTCAAGGCAGGAATTTTTGTTAAAGATCATTGGTAGTAAGATCAATTGCCTAAGATTTTGTTGTTGTTGTTGTTGAAGAATTTTTGTTTTTACTTAAGTTGCTCTTTTTCTGTTAAGAACAATTTCCATAGTCTAAAAAACAATGATTTCTGTAGTTGGCCATCAAGATTTTATGTTCTGTGGATGTTTGTAGTGGTGGCTCTGTTTGTATCTTTCTGTTAGGTGGATAATTACTCTTTTAATTACAGGTGGTACAAGATCTCTGCAAAGTAGCAGGTGTAGCAAAAGTTCTGGTGGCTCAGCATGATACATACAAAGGCTTCCTTCCAGGTGAGCTTTTCCAGTGGAAAAAGTGTAGTGTCTGAAGTATGCTTGAATATAAGAATGTGAAAATATCACGAAGTGTATTTATCAAATGCGTTTAATTCTCAGAGGAGCTGACGCC
This sequence comes from Meles meles, assembly GCF_922984935.1. Taxonomy (NCBI): domain Eukaryota; kingdom Metazoa; phylum Chordata; class Mammalia; order Carnivora; family Mustelidae; genus Meles; species Meles meles. The sequence continues at coordinate 31,670,212 of NC_060071.1, read as the reverse complement.
ATTGATTCTGGCAACTCAGAAGCAGTTCAATTACACACACATCTGTGCGGGAGCATCTGCCTTTGGAAAGGTGAGAAGATCAGAATGTGGAATCTGATGTCATTACTTGGAAGGGTTGGATTTCATTATGCTGAAAATGTACAACAGACTCTGTTTAGGTAGCTAATCCTGGCTTTCTGAATTAATATGGTAATTTTGCTAAAATTTTTTCTCTTAAGACTTTGTTACAATTTCTTTAAAAATGCCAACTCCATGTTTTCAAATTTTGTCACAGAGACAAATCTGTTCTTTCAAGATTTTGTCAATTATTAGAATGCTACTTTCAGATTTTCAAATGTTGTCATGGAGAAAGCTAGGATCTTTTTAAAGATTATTTTTCTTTAAAAACGATGTTGAATTTTCTGTGTGTAAATGTCATTTTAGTAGTAACTCATCCTAAGCAGTGGCTTATTTGGGTGGCTGATGGATATTTATAAAGGCCAAATTCTGTCTCCTTGGAGAATTTGGAAGGGCTGTGTGGTAGTTAGAAACATCCTTAGGATGAAGAAAGCTGTAATCTGATCGTGTGCATTATGATATGTCTGAAGAAAGAATGTGCTATCAGATGGTTAGTTATCTACATGAAGTTTTAAAAAAGAGGGAGGTAAACTAAGAGGGGGGGCCCAAGAGAATTTGTCACTGGGTTGTTCTTGCTCTCTCTGTGGCCATGGGTATTCTAATTCCCTTTTCTTCTATCCCATTCTTAATAAGTTGCAGTTTTAGTTTTAAAGATTACAAATTAGGTTGTACACAAATACATTTTTATTAGAAAGGATGCATATAGTACAGTAGTATGCAGAGCAAGATATCAAAGTTCCCCTTTCTTCCCAACTCCCTCTTCCTGTTTCAGAAATACAGGTGTTAACAGTTGTATATTCTTTTAGTCCCTTTGCTATGGATTTTGAAATTATAATACCTGTACACATTTTTTTTTTTTACTCCTAAAGTGTAATAATATATATCATGAATTGTTTTGTGACTGGTGGTTTTTACTTAAGAGTGTGTCTTGAAAAATAAAACATGTCTCTCTTTTTTTTTTAATGGCTGCATAATATTCCATATTTAGCCAGGGCTGTACAGTTAGATTGTTTCTAATTTTTTGCATTTGTAAACCTTGCTGTAAGGAAATGTGCCTGTACATACATCCTTGTATACATGTATTTACTTAGACTAGAGTTCTAGAAGTGAAATAGTTGGGTCAAAGACTGTGTATGTTTAAAGTTTTGATATGTATTGCTAAATTGCTATCTTAAATGGAAGTCTCAGGTTGCATTCCATGAGTCACATGAGAGGGTGACTTGCCAACACCTGGTATTGTACATTTTAACATTTTTTTCCCCAATCTAATGGGTGAAAAACTATATCCTTTTAAATAGTGCATTTCTTTGATCATGAGATCAAATACCTTTTCATACAGTTACTGGTTTTTATTTCTTCTTTGAATTGTTTCGATTTGACTTTTTTCCTTTTACTGTCATAATTCTGTTGTAATTGATTTTAAAATATAAGTTTGAGGAATAAGATATAATCTCTTAGATCAACTAATTATGTTGAGTGACAATAACAGTGAGCTTCCAAGACCTTGATCTCTTTTTGTGCAAAATGAGTAGTGTTTGTGAATATTTATCTGTGGTGCAGTATTGCTTCTAAACATGAATCACTGCAACCCATCTAGAGAACTTGCAGAAAAACTCATGTAAATTGCTTTTAGTTTGTTTTTAACCTTTAGAATTATCAGTTTGAACTCATTAAAATTTTTCTTTTAAAGTTAACAGAATTTCTAGGTGTAACAATGTAAACACTTGAGTTTAATAAACAATTATCCTTCTATTATTAGGTTGTCACATTATAGACTATCATGAATTTTTAGTTTTTTTATAGAATTTAGTAATTGGTAAGTAAAGTAGTTCCACAGACCTATATGGCCTTAGGCTAGTCATTTTACCTTACTGAAGTCTGTTTTTCTTATATGTAAAATGATGCGGTTTAACCAAGTGATGTCCAAGATCTGCCAAAGAGAGATGTTAAAAAAAGGGGGTGGGTGTCTTCCCTTACTCTGGAGAAGATTAAGTCAGAAGATTAACATCCAACTTCTGTTACAGATGAGCATTGAACTAAAAGATCTTTGTGGACCATTCTATCTCTGAGAGTTTTGATTCAGTGTTAGATGAGTTAAATAAATTTCATGAGTCTTGAGTTTGTGGTGACAGTTCTCCAAAAAGATTATTAAACCCAGATAGGGTGTTTATTGCATCTAAGTAGCTAGATTTTAACAGTCTGACCTTGATTGCTGTGTTGTAACATATGAAAGTTGTTTTTTTAAAGATTTTATTTATTTATTTGAAAGAGTGAATGAGGGAGAGAGAGAGTGAGAGAGAGAGTAAGTGGCGGGGTGGGGGCAACGGAGCAGAGGAGAGGGAGAAGCAGACTCCCTGCTGAGCAGGGAGCCAGATGCGGGGCTCCATCCCAGGACTCCGGGATCATGACCTGAGCCAAAGGGAGACACTTAATCGACTAAGCCACCCAGGCGCCCAGCATATGAAAGTTTTGAGAACAAGGGTCACATAAGAGTAGCTGGTGCTGTAGCCTCTGAATGGGTTTGGAATGAGAAAGAATCCATTAGATGAAGCTAAGCAATCTGCTCTTTAACAGTCCTTTACTAACTGTGGTTTTGAGATAGCACACTTTTATACTGGTATGCTAGAATTTAAAAATCTGTCATCTTTTTATGTATGAACAAACACTCTGACAGTTGTGCCTCTCCTTTGAAACCAATGTGGTCAATCCTGCTTGGAGAGTATAGAGAGAGATCTGTTCACCATTTACCCTCTCAGGACATTTAAATGAAAGCTCATACCTGGAGATACATATGCCTTAAAGCACCATGGTCAGTTTTTTTCAAGATGTGCTAAAATGAGACATGGGATAATGGAAGTACAAAAGATATTAAGTTTCAAGCAATTTAGAAAGTTTAAAACTATAAAAAGACAATCTGCATAACATAATGTTTGTTAGAGAATTTCTTCAGCCAGGTAACAATATTCCAGTGGTATTTCCTGAAGAGTTAAAGAAGGTGATTTAAAAAAAGAGTTACTTAGTGAAGCAGGCTTTAAATGCTATCAAATTTGATTTATTTTGAAAGTAGGTATCCTCTAAACTTTGCATTTACCAAGTTAGAAGTATGTTTGATGGCATTTTAATTGTTTTCCCAAATGCTTTATTTTCTAAGAGATCTTAATTTTTTTCTAACTGCGGTTTTTATAAACTGTGGTAATTTTCAGTAGTTCTGCTGTGGTTGAAAGAGGACTGCTGTATAATATGGTAAAAATAAATAGAAAATTAGAAGATCTTTCCTGTTATAGATACAACATGGGGAAAATTGACTCAGACTGTCAACACTTGTTAGTGTCGGTATATTTAGAACCACTTAGTAGATAGAGGACACAAGAGGAATGGAAGACACAAAACCTCTACGCTAGGGGTGCTTAAGTTTAGTTGAGGGTCATTATAAGTATGTATATTAAAGTTATTTATTTATTTATTTTTTTTAATTTACAGACAGAGATCACAAGTAGGCAGAGAGGCAGGCGGGGGGGGGGGGGGGGGAGCAGGCTCCCCACTGAGCAGAGAGCCCGATAAGGCGCTCAATCCCAAGACCCTGAGATCATGACCTGAGCCGAAGGCAGAGGCTTTAACCCACGGAGCCACCCAGGTGCCCCATATTAAAGTTATTTTAAAACAAACTATGTGTTAGTGCCAATTAAATAGTGGAGTTGTACATGCGTGCAGGAGGATTCAGAATAAAGGAGTAATTAGAAGGTAATCTTGGGAGAATTCTTAGAGGATTTGGGGATGGAATTGAGGAGAGGAACTTAAATACTGTTATAGTGAGAGTTTGCTCTCACTTGGTTTCATGTACCAAGTTCAGGAGCTGCCATGGAATAAGACTATGTAGATAGTAGTATATAATTCAGCTATTTTTGTGATAAAAGCAACGCGGGGTGCCTGGATGGCTCAGTGGGTTAAGCATCTGACTTCAGCTTGGGTCATGAACTCTGAGTCTTGGGATGGAGTTCCAGGTTGGGCTCCCTGCTCAGCTTTGGGTCTGCTTCTCCTTCTCCCTCTGTACCCCCACCCCTGTTTATTGGCACGTGCATTTGCACTCCCTCTCAAATAAATCTTTAAATTTAAAAAAAATGCAACACTTCACTTTTTTATTATGCTTTGATGATGTTATCATCTAAGGAAACCTTTGAGACCAGAAGTATGGATATTCTGTCTTCACTAACTCTTTTTTATAGCCTTAGAGTCCTTGAATTTTAAGCTAAAACTAGGAATTCTCTTTCTGTCATTCGTGAGGTGAAGTAACTGAGACTTGGGGATATTGTGGCTTTCCCATTGATCCCCGCTAGTGAGGGTGCAGTTAGCGCATGTATCTATTTCAGAGATGTTATGTGCACATACAGGGAAAAGCATTTACATTAGTTTTGTTGCTCCTGAACATATTATATAGGCTGTGTCTCACTTTTCTCATTCTTGTTTGCTTTATGGTTATGTAGGATTCCAGTATGTGGATGAGCTATAATTAATAGACCTATCCCCTGTTGATGGATATTTAGGTTAGTTTTGATCTTTTTTAATGCAATACTGAGTTTTTTATTTTTTTTTTATTTTATTTTATTTTTTTATATTTTATTTTTTTTTTAAGATTTTTATTTATTTATTTGACAGAGAGAGATCACAAGTAGGCAGAGAGGCAAGCAGAGAGAGTGAGAGGGAAGCAGGCTCCCTGCTGAGCAGAGAGCCCGATGCGGGACTCGATCCCAGGACCCTGAGATCATGACCTGAGCCGAAGGCAGTGGCCTAAACCACTGAGCCACCCAGGCGCCCCAATACTGAGTTTTTTAAAAGGTGACAATGTCTGCTTTGAAATCTTTTCTTTCATATACATTAAGTAAATATATACATGTATAATCTGTTTTAGTATTTGAGAATTTTATTGCTCTTCTAAATATTTGTCTGTTTCACCTAAATTCAGTAATGCATAGTGGTCACACTTTGTAAGTGATATTCATTAAAGCAAATATCATATCTCATAATATTGAGTTAAGATGGTTTATTACTGTAAAACTCATAGAACTCTTAATGTAGTTATAGGAATGATAGACTCTTACTTAATCTCAAAGACTATCCAAAAAATTATGCTTGAAGTTATAGTATGTCTAACGATGCATGTGAAATATAAAAGATTTGAATTAAAACTTCTACAGAGTATGCGTTTCAAGAATGTTAAGTGTCGGCGGGCGCCTGGGTGGCTCAGTGGGTTAAAGCCTCTGCTTTGGCTCAGGTCATGATCCTGGGGTCCTGGGATCGAGCCCCGCATCGGGCTCTCTGCTTGGCAGGGAGCCTGCTTCCTCCTCTCTCTCTCTCTCTGCCTGCCTCTCTCCCTACTTGTGATCTCTATCTGTCAAATAAATAAAATCTTAAAAAAAAAAAAAAAGAATGCTAAGTGTCGGTAGTTGATAGCCATCCGTCAGTATATATTGTGTAATTCAAAGCTATTTTTGCCTTTAGAACCTTTTGCCCAGGATAGCAGCCAAACTTGATGTTGCCTCAATTTCTGACATCATTGCAATCAAGTCTCCTGACACATTTGTGAGAACTATTTATGCAGGTGAGTAACCAAGGAAAATAATCAACATGTTAACTTTTTGTGAATTTTAAAAGCAGAAATTAATTTGAAGATAGTATTTTAAACAAGTCGTGCTTTAAATGGACCATCTTTTTTTTTTTTTTTTTAAAGATTTTATTTATTTGACAGAGATCACAAGTAGATAGGCAGGCAGAGAGAGAGAGAGAGAGAGGGAAGCAGGCTCCCCGCTGAGCAGAGAGCCCGATGCAGGACTCGATCCCAGGACCCCGAGATCATGATCCAAGCTGAAGGCAGCGGCTTAACCCACTGAGCCACCCAGGCGCCCTAAATGGACCATTTTAAACATGTCTGAGAAAAGTCTTAATCCTAGATTTGCTGCTAGACCATGACATGACATTGTGTTTGATAGATCCAGAGCACAGTTCTTTCCTGCTTGGTTATTCAGTTTACAGAGCAATGAGATTTTTCAAGTCATCAATAAAAATTAGATTCACTATTCAATACATTTCATAAGTGGCACCTGGAGAAGCAAAACTTTTCCATTTAAAAAAAACAGTATTCTTCACTGCTTCTACTCCATTTCCATCTGCATTAAGAAATTCATTTCGGGGCGCCTGTGTGGCTCAGTGGGTTAAAGCCTCTGCCTTCGGCTCAGGTCATGATCCCAGGGTCCTGGGATTGAGCCCCACATCGGGCTCTCTGCTCCGCGGGGAGCCTGCTTCTTTCTCTCTCTCTCTGCCTGCCTCTCTGTCTACTTGTGATTTCTCTCTGTCAAATAAATAAAATATTAAAAAAAAAAAAAAGAAATTCATTTCAGTGTCTCTTTAGTTGATTGTTCTTCTACTAAGCACACTTAGTCTCTAGTGGACCTAGAGAAGGCAGTGGACTCTTTGTTCTTTCTGATTGAAGTTCTGTGTTTCAATTTAATGGTCAGTTCTCAAATTAGATCTTTCATCTTTGGTAGTGTTTGAGGGGAAATATTGGTCAAGTTTAGGTCACTCTTACGTGATTGCTAATCCATAATTTCTTTTAAAATCTTGGAGGATCACACCTCTTGTTCTTTACGCCCTATTATGTTTTCTTTCTTTTTAAAAAAAAGATATTATTTGAGAGAGAGGGAGCACCTGTGCATGCATGAGCAGGGGGAGAGGGAGTGGTGGAGGGAGAAGCAAACTCCCCATGAGCAGGTATCCTGATGTCAGGCTCAATCCCAGGACGCTGAAATCATGACCTGAGCGGAAGGCAGATGCTTAACTGACTTGAGTCACCCAAGTGCCTCTGCCCTAACATGTTGTCATTTATTTTCCTCTCTTAATAAGCCTAGTAGCTGTGTTCCTAAGTTGTTGCAGCCTCATACTCTTGAGTTACTGACTGTGTTTTGGAGAAGAAAGCTTTTGCTTATATTCCTTTTAGAAGAAGTGTGCCTTCTTATTGTGGGTGCCTAACCTATTCCATTTCTTGCTTCCAGGGGGGTCAGCACTTGCCCTGCTTTTAAAAACATCCAAGGTTATACAAATCTCCACTGAGGAATTTCTTCAGTGTTGTGGTACCTTTTCCTATACTTAGTAGAAAACAACTGGTTTATAGTTACTTCTTCCTTGTTTTCATGAAGTAAATTCTGAACCTCAAAGGATTACTTGCCTTTCATCGGTATTTTTAAAAAAATAAATTGTGTATTTCAGGAAATGCTTTATGTACAGTGAAGTGTGATGAGAAAGTGAAGGTATTTTCTGTCCGAGGAACATCTTTTGAAGCGGCAGCAACAAGTGGAGGTAGTGCCAGTTCAGAAAAGGGTGAGTGTTTGTTTGAAATTTGTTTTGTTTCTTGTTTTTCAGTTCAGTGATTATATTAGAATAAGGTATGGCCTCTGTTTAAATTTCTTGAACAGTGTCTGAGAGCTCAGTCTAAATAATATTTCCAAGCTTTCCAAAAAGAAGAAATATTTATAATGTGCCTTTTCATATCATTTTTGGTACTATTATAGTTGCTTTGATAGATCAAAGGGGTGTTGCTTAACTTTTTTCTCACTGTTTCATATTATAATACTTAGGAGACTTGGTGTAATGGAAGAATGTAATTAATAGTAAATGTATAGAGGGTGTTACTCTTTAATAGGTACTATGTTTGAACTTCATAGAGGGTTATTCCAGTTTTATAGATAGACTCAGAGAATTAAATGACTTCTCAAAGGTCATATAGCTAATGAGTTAAAGGCTGGAATCTTATCCCTTCAATTCTTAACAAAAATCTGAGAATGAATTTAGAAGCACAAAAAATTCACAGTAACTAAAAAACTTGAATTTCATGGAATGAATTCTTTATGTGTTTCTTTTAAAAATGCTATTATTAAATTTTAACTCACGGTCATTGTTTTGTTATCTGTATCAATGTGTGCAGCATCAAGTCCTTCCCCAGTGGGGATAGCAGAGTGGCTTGACCAGAAATTAACCAAAAGTGATCGACCAGAGCTAACTGGTGCCAAAGTGGTAGTATCTGGTGGTAAGTGGAATATTATAATTTATTAATTTTAAAAGATGTTATAAACTTAAAATTGATTTTATTAGTATTTATTATAGAGGAGTTCAGATTTTTTTTTTTTCAAATGTAAGAAATAGTAGGTTCCAAGTATTACTCCCATTTTACCAATTAGGAAAATGAAATCATGAGCTTGATAATACAATTTGGGCTCTCAGTTGCACATCTATATCACTGGCACCAGGGGGAGCTTGGTACAAGTCGTCTCTAAAGCTGTATAGAATGGAGTTTATGTTTACTTAATTTGTTTTTTCGGTTTTTTTTTTTCTTGTCATCTTCAATGAGGTCGGGGTTTGAAGAGTGGAGAGAACTTTAAGTTGTTGTATGATTTGGCAGATCAACTACATGCTGCAGGTAAAGGTATTTTCTTTAGTAGAAAAATACTCCCTTTTTGTTGGAAATATTTTTTCTTTATTATTTCATTTATATATAAGTCACTGAAGGCTACAGATTATTTTGCTTTCTCTGGTTTTCAACATTTCTCTCTGAAATGGTTTTTCTTAGTTGCCAAGTAAGTGGTATAGCATTCAGTGTACAGAGGGTCCTTGTACTTTTTTTATTGTTTATGTAACACTCATAAAGATGTGAAATCTTTGTTGTTTTTCCATTTAGTAATTTATGTATGTATTTATTTAAAGATTTTATTATTTATTTGAGAGAGAGTGAGTGAGTGAGTGAGAGAAAGAGGACGAGAGCAGGGTGAGGAGCAGAGGGAGAAGCAGACTGCCTACTGAGCAGGTAGCCTGATGCAGGGCTTGATCCCGGAACCTGATCCTGGGACTTGACTCAGGGATCATGACCTCAGTCGAAGGCAGCCTCTTGACTGACTGAGCCACCCAGGCACCCCTGTTTTTCCATTTAATAAAATCTTTAAATGTCAGCTTCATTGCCTACTTTAGATTTAGGAATGCCCTTGTTTTTCTCGTTCTTGGTAGTCTGATATCAATCTCTCATAAAAATAGAAGTTAATGTTATTTTAAAATTGTAGTTAACCATTTAAAGGAAAGATAGAATGTATTAAAAATGTACTGATGAGACTGGAATGGTTTTTGAAATCAGAAAATTGGAAATATTTTAGTTTTTAATTATAGAACTATTGCATGAATATAATCTTTTTACAGTGGGGCACCTGGGTAACTCTGTTGGTCAAGTGTCCAACTTTTGATTTGGCTCAGGTCATGATCGTCAGATGGAGCCCTGTTTCGGGCTCCATGCTAGGCTGGAGCCTGCTTAAGATACTTGCTCTCCCTTACTCTCCCTTCCCTCCTGCTTAAGATTCTCTCCCACTCCCTCCCCATCTCTTGCTCTCTCTCTCTCAAAAAAAAGTTTCCATTCTTTTCTTCCTTCCCCTTTTTAAGAGTTTTGTGTGTAACTTTCTAGGTTTTTTTTTTATATGATTTTATATTAGCTAATACGTGTACTCATAGAAACAATAATGTTTTTTTCTGAATAAATGCCTTATGTTGACTCTATAATCAGATGGTTTTCTTTGAGGGTGTTTATTTCCTTCATGTATTCTTTAATTGAACAAATATTTATTGAGTGTTTGCCGTATGTCAGGTATTATTTTAGGAGCTGGGAAATAGTAGTGAGCAAAATAAGCAGTCTCTCTCCTTATAGAAGTTACATTTATATTTGAGTGAGACTAGTATTAGTTTTCTGTGGCTACTGTAACAAATTGCTATTAAACTCTGTGGCTTAAAACAACAGAAAATTATTCTCACAGTTCTAGATGCCAGAAGTATGTTGAAATCATGGTGCTGGTAGGACCACACTCTGGTAGCAAATCTGTTCATTTCCAGTTTTTAGAGGCTGCCCCAATATTCCTGGGCATGTGGCTGCATCACTCCAATTTCTGGCTTTGTCTTCAAATCACCTTCTTCTCTGTGTATCTCTGTCACACCTCCCTCTGTATCCCTTTTACAAGGATACATGTGATGATATTTAAGGGGCCGCCTAGATAATTCAGGATAAGCACCCTCTCTTAAGATCCTTTGTATCGGGGCGCCTGGGTGGCTCAGTGGATTAAGCCGCTGCCTTCGGCTCAGGTCATGATCTCAGGGTCCTGGGATCGAGCCCCGCATCGGGCTCTCTGCTCTGCAGGGAGCCTGCTTCCTCCCCTCTCTCTGCCTGCCTCTCTGCCTATTTGAGATCTCTCTCTCTGTCAAATAAATAAATAAAATCTTTAAAAAAAAAAAAAAAGATCCTTTGTATCATATCTTTTGCCATGTTGGTAATACAGGGGATTAGAAAGTGAATATATTTTTGGAGGGGCTATTTTTCTGCCTACCACTAAATTAGCATATTATAGTATGTTAGAGAATAATAAGTGCTATGAAAAGGAGGAGGAGTTTAGAGAGGAAAGATGTCAGTTTTAAGTAAGATGGTCAGAGGAGGCCTTAATAAGGAGACATCTGAACAAAGGTTTTTTTTTGTTGTTGTTTTTGTAAGATTTTATTTATTTGACAGGGAAAGAGATAGTGAGAGAGGGAACACAAGCAGGGGGAGTGGGAGAGGGAGAAGCAGACTTCCTGCTGAACAGGGAGCCCAATGCAGGGCTCCATCCCAGGACCCTGGGATCATGACCTGAACCAGAGGTGGATGCTTAATGACTGCCACCCAGGCATCCCTGAACAAGGGTTTGATAGAAGTGAAGGAGCAAGCCATGAGGAGATCTGAGAAAGAGAATGTTTCAGGTAAAGGGATAGGTAAAGTACAAAGGGTCCAGCTAAGGGAGAAGCATGTCTAGTTTATGTGACAAATCGCAAGGAGGCCAGTGTGGCTGGAATGGAAAGTGCAAAAAGGGAGAGTAGTAAGAGATAAGATTGGGAGTAATAGACCAGTACACATAGGGCATTATGTGCTTTGGTAAAGAGATTCCTTTTTTCTTGATGAAATAGGAAACCATTGAAAGGTTTGAGTAGAAGAGTCACTTGACTGGATACTCTAGCTACAGTTTTGAGCACAGATATGTGTAGGGGAATAAGTGCATTAATAGGGAGATCAGTTAGGAGGCTATTTTAATCATTCAGGTGAGAGATACTGGTGGTTTCGATCAGGTTAGTAGCAGTAGATTTGGGGAGAAATAGTTTTAGGATATATAGTTGAAGGTAAAGAAACTGGGATTTCTTGACAAATTGGATATATATATTATGAGAGAGAGTTTTTCTCTGGCAGTTGGTACGATGAAGTTACCATTAGCTGAGACAGTGAAGACTCACTGGGCACAGTTTCCAGGGAGAGATCAGGAATTCCACTTTGGGCATATTAAGTTTTGAGCTAACAATGAAGAAACCAGTAGAAATGTCAATTAAACTGTTGGTATAGGAATGTGGAGTTCATTGGAGAAGTTTGGGCTGGAGTATAAATTTGGTAATCAGTAGCATTTAGATAGTATTTAAAGCCATGAAACTGGATGATATCACCAGGGGAGTGAGTGTAGATATAAAAGAGGTCCCAGGACTAAGCCCTAGACATTGTAAGATTAAAAGGCAGGGGAGAAGGAGAGAAAGACCAAAAGGACTGGTAGGTAAGGCAACAAAACCAGGACAGAGAGCGCAATGTTTTGGAATCCAAGTGAAGTGTTTTAGTCAGGTATTGTAGTAGGTCAAGAAAAATGAGGACTGAGGGTGACTAATTTAGCCATTTAGAGGTCATTGGTGACAGAGCATTTTTAGTGGAGTAGTGGGGACAAAAACCTGAGTGAAATGGATTTTAAAGAATGATCCAAAATGGTGTTTACATGACTACATTGACTTTATGATAAACCATTGAGCAGTACATGTAATTTGCATGTGTTTCTGTATGTGTGTTATGTTTTAATAAAGTTTTTAGAAATAGATTGGGAGGCTTGGAACTGGAATCAATACAGACAAATCTTTAGAGAGATTTTGCTATAAGGGAAAGCAGAGAAATGAACAGTATTTGGCAGGGGAATATTTTAAAGAAGGAACAAATAATAGCATGCTTCTATGCTGATGGAAATGCTCCAGTTGAGAGGGAAAAATTAATCATGCAGGAGAGGGAGGGGAGATATCTGGAGTGATATCTTAAGTAGGTAAAAAAGTATATAGACACAGCTGTGGGTTGATGGGTATATGTTAGTTGAAGCATATGGAAGTTCGCTTGTGATGATATCAGTTTCTTTTCTTTTTTTTTTTTTTTTTTAAGATTTTATTTATTTATTTGACAGAGAGAGATCACAAGTAGGCAAAGAGGCAGGCAGAGAGAATGAGAGGGAAGCAGGCTCCCTGCCCAGCAGAGAGCCCGATGTGGGACTCGATCCCAGGACCCTGAGATCATGACCTGAGCCGAAGGCAGCAGCTTAAACCACTGAGCCACCCAGGTGCCCCATGATATCAGTTTCTTAAGTGAAATAGGAAACAAGATCATCGGCTGAGAGTGAGGATGGTAAAGATTTTGGATGTTTAATGAGAGAAGAAAAGATACAAAGTTATAGTTTAGGAAGCAGAGAATTCAGGCCTATTTATTTAAAGTAAAACCCTGTGCACACAGCTTAGTGTTGGTGTTTTTCTCCAGTTATGCTGAACTACAGGGGGACAGGTATGGAAAATGTAGAGAGGTTGTTTATCTGTTAACTGTTTATCTGTTAATCTGTTAACTGGAGATGGAGTTTTTTTCAGTTGAGTGTGATCTCCAAGGCAAGGAGATTGAAGGCATATGCAATGAAGTGGTTAGGATCATTGATCATAGAATTTAAGCTAGGTTAAAGAGGAAACAACATAGTGGGAGAGAGGGTCATCCCAGTGAGGTCAGAGGATTGCTGGAGCTAGGTGCGAATGGAGTCAGCTAGAAAGAGGAGGTCACATTGGAGACTGAGATTGTCAAAGGATATTGATAATGGAAAGGTTGGGGATATGACCACGGGTGTGGCTGAGGACCCAGATGATTGGAGAAGAGTTTAAGGAGCCAAGAGGCTAGGTGTTGAGATCTTTCAGAATTAAGACTAATATTGGAGAAAGTGGCAATGGCCCAGAAGGCCATTGAGAAATGAAGGGTAATGGACTTGTGGTTAATAGCCAACACAGCAATAAATGGGTGAAATGATCTGGTGATGTGAGATACAAAGCTGAAGACTTTTAAGGAGGAAGGCGGGAGAACTTTCTGAAGGTGTCAGTGAGGAGTCCTACCTCCAGGACCAGTGGTATGAAGATGGTGGCAGACAGAGCAGCATCTGCTGGAAGGGACTGCAGGGGAATCATTGTCTTCAGGGAGCATCTAGACAAAGGGGAAGATGGGTGTAGATTAGGGAGTATGCAGGGCTTTATGGAGATTAGTTTGTAGATTATGAAGGATAACTCTTGAGTCTGGACCTTGTTGTAGTGACTGAAGTAAGTAAAGGGCAATATGTGACCAGTCCTTACTCAGGTAGTGTCGAGACTGTGTGTGTTAGGAGGTAGTGAGTACTGTCTGTGGCTTCCTTTTATCCTCTCTAGATGAAGATGAAGAAGACCTAAGACTCATTCTTGACCCTTGCTGTGAGAGGGGTGACTTCACTCCAAGTACAGGGCTCCCTTGTTGACATCTGCTGAAGGAGGATGAAAGGCTACTTAACTTTTCATTTTTTTTTTAGATAGGTTAAAACTTAACTTGTGTTATGTGTAACTTGTCTTTATCTGATCACAGATGATATCAAAAGTTGTGAAGTTATTGCATAAAGGGGCATTATATAATGGCGTGCCAAACAGATTATAATGTATGTTTTATGAATGCCTAGATGCCTTTTTGATAAAGCAAGCAGAGGACTTCAGCCAAATTTAAACTTTTAAATCCTTGGGTATAAATAGAAGGCATTTCTTGAAGTTTTGTGAATAAAATGCACTAGTGCTTCCTTTTAGAATTGATCATTGATAAGGGGATTTTTAAACAAGGCCTTTATAAAATAAATTTGTAAGTGCACTTATCAGTGTCTTTTTTTTTTTTAAGATTTTTATTTAATTGACAGAGAGAGAGAGAGAGAGATCACAAGTAGGCAGAGAAGGAGGCAGAGAGGGGGAAACAGGCTCCCTGCTGAGCAGAGAGCCCCATGTAGGGCTCAATCCCAGGACCCTGAGATCATGACCTGAGCCAAAGGCAGAGGTTTACCCCAGTGAGCCACCCAGGCACCCCTCGGTGTCTTTTAATACAGTTATTAGTGAATATCCCAACCAGCTGATGAATAGAGCTTAAAAAACATGACAAATATGTTTCTCTTTTAGTTGGCGCTTCTCGTGCTGCTGTTGATGCTGGCTTTGTTCCCAATGACATGCAAGTTGGACAGACGGGGAAAATAGTAGCACCAGTGAGTATTGCAATAAAATATGCAATGCAAAATTCTGTGGGGATAAAAAGTTTGTGTGTATATCTGTGTATATATATTTATTTGTTGAATAACCATCTCAGATACCGTTCAGTGTTATCTAAGCAGTTAACCATTACAGTGGGGAACATGTCCTTACAAGGTCTGTGGATTTCTTGGTCTTAGTAAAATGCTTAGCAGTTCTTAAATCTGGCATTGTCTCTCAGATTTTTTTTTAAAGTTTTTATTAAATTCCAGTATCTTGGGGTGCCTGGGTGGCTCAGTCGGTTAAGTGACTGACTCTTGATTTCAGCTCAGGCCATGATCTCAGGGTTGTGAGTTCAAGCCCCATGTCAGGCTCTGTGCTGGGCCTGGAGTCTGCTTGATTCTATCTCTCCCTCTCTCTCTGCCATTCCCCACCCTATCTCTCCCTCTCTTTAAAAAAAAAAGAAAAAGAAAAATTCCAGTCTTTTGGATTGTTTTAAAGCAGTGGAGCACTGTCAAATTCACATAAAATCTTTTTTTTTTTTTTAAAGATTTTATTTCTTTATTTGCCAGAGAGAGAGACAGTGAGAGAGGGAACACAAGAGGGAACAAAGGTCGAGAGAGTGAAGCAGGCTTCCCACTGAGCAGGGAGCTGGATGTGGGGCTTGCTTCTAGGACCCTGGGATCATGACCTGAGCCAAAGCCAGACACTTAACAACTGAGCTACCCCAGTGCCACTCACATAAAAATCTTTAAAAAATATACAGATTGCACACTAAATATAAAATTGGTGAAAATAACATTTTATTAGTAAATGGATTTTATAAGTTCACGTTAGCATTTATTTACCATAAAGCCTATTTACTATTAATAAAAACTGTATTAATGAACACAGAATCTTGAAATCAGGAGCTATGAATAATAGTTGTCTCATCCTGTACAACTACCTTCTCTCTCTTATTTTGTCTAGCTGCATGAAATTCAGAAAATTATGATCCATATAGATAAGTGATACTAGAATAATTTTCAGTTAAACCTATCCAAAACTTAGAAGATAAATATTGTGGTTTAAAAAGTTCAGTCATGGGCTGAACTTGGTGGCTCAGTTGTTAAGCATCTGCCTTTGGCTCAGGTCATGATCCTAGGGTCCTGGGATTGAGCCCCACATCGGGCTCCCTGCTCAGGGGGAAGCCTGCTTCTCCGTCTCCCACGTCCTTTGCTTGTCTTCCCTCTCTTGCTTTCTCTCTTTCTGTCAGATAAGTAAATAAAATCTTAAAAAAAAAAAGTCACTAACCATATCTAATGATTATTCACATTACACATTACATGGGTAGACATCTTCAGGCTTGAATTTACAAAAGATCAGTCCCACAGCGTTCCTAATTAATAATACTTCTACAAGAAATTCAGAATGCACTGAGGTGGCAGACAAACTTTTATTTAGTTTGACTGAAAGGCAGCACTTGTTAAGTAGAATATCTGAATGATGGAATGACCAGTGGCATCTTTATCTGTATTGAAAATAAATGTCATACAGTCAGTCACCTTTCTTCAACATTGCCATTATGAATATAGAATTATTTTAGTTGTTTTATAAGGAATTTAAATATATTGAATACTTTAAAAAGACTTTCTTTAACATAAATCATATAATCCCCAGAGATTCAGCTTCATTAACTCTGAGTCAGGCCTGGTCACATATGTACATATGTATTAGTGTGTGTATGCGTGCATGTGTTTAAGCTTTAAAACTTTTCAAACAATCTAGGGGTGCCTGGGTGACTCAGTTTAAATATATGGCTCTTGGTTTTGGTGCAGGATAATCTCAGGGTAGTGAGATGAAGGACCTCATTGTGCTCTGCCCTGAGCATGGAATCATCTTAAGATTCTCTCCCCCTCCCTCTACCCTTCCCTTCTCTGCTCATGCGTGCATGTGTGCTCTTTCTCTCTCCTAGAAGAATCCCCCCAAAACCTTTTTGAAACAATCTCGAGTGTACAGAAAATTTTTGAGTACAGACCAAAAACCTTTATCTTCGTGGGCCGTTTGAAAGTAAGTTGCTGAGATGATACTCCATCATTCCCAGATATGTTATGTAGAACTTTCTCCCATATAACCACCATTAAGCTTTTAAAATCAAGACATTACTGTTGATACATTAATTCCATCTTATCATAAGATCCCATTCAGGTTTTGCCTATTATCCAGTAATGTCCTTTATAGCAAAAAGCTTTAGCTCAGAATCACATGATGCCTGTAGTTGTCATGTATCCTTCCATCTTAAACAATTCCTGTCTTACTGTGACTTTCATGACGTTGGCACTTCTGAAGATTATAGGATAGCCATTTTGAAGAGTAGAATGTCCCTCAAATTGGGTTTGTCTTACTTCCTCACATGTATCTTTGACAAGATTATCACAGAAGTGTTATTTCATCCTATCAGGTGGTACACAATTTCATTTTGTCTTGTTACCAATGATTTTCACTTTGATCTTTTCATAAGGTGAAATCTGTGAAATTTCTCTGCTATACAGTCACTTTTCCCTTTGTAATTAGTAAGTGTTTTATGAAGAGGTACTTTGAAATGATGTGAACATTCCAATTTTCCTTAGACTTTCAATTCATATATTTATATCAGTATGGACTTTTGATTCCCATTTTACCACCAAGTGGGTGAAAATCCATCATCATCATCATCATTGTACAAATTGTCCCACATTTGGCCAGTGAGAACCTCTTAAAGGTGGCTTCTGTGTCTTTTTGACGTGTTCCCATTTTTCTTTGAGTGCTTTCTTACTTTCTAATAGAACACTATGTTCAGGCTCATTTTGTACTTTTCTTGTCTCAGCCCTGGACTCCATCATTCCTCTAAAGAGCCCTGGTTCCTTTTAGTGAACAATAGTAATTAGCAGCCAACAGCTGGATGTTAGCTGCTTTCGTCGCTATTGGGATGTTGTTATTCCCAGGACCTCTCAGTGAAAAAAGCTGGGGAATGTGTGTAGCTATGTGCATGTGTAGGCTCATACACACACATTTACATCTGTATTTCTCTATCAGTCTCTATTCCATATATTATTGAAAACCATAGTTTACTCTGATACTGCCAATTCCAGTCCAAAACAGCAGGATCAATTCTAGTTCTCTCCCTTTCTCCATTTGTAATGCCCTTTTCCTACTGAACAACCTGGACCTTGCCCTGCACAGATGCCCTCCTTGCCCCACTCAGATACCTTGCACTGAACAGTCCTTTCATATAGATACCCTCCCGCTTTGCTTGGACTCTGATACTCCTGTCTGGATAATTTCTTCCCAGAGTACAATTTTACATTCCCACCAACTATGTATTTGGGTTCCAGTTGCTCCTCATTTTTACCAACATTTGGTGTTTTCGCTGTTGAATGGTGAGTATGTAGTGGTGCATTATTGTGGTTTTAATTTGCATTTGCCTGATATCTAATGATGATGAACATTGCTGTGTTTTGGGGATTCACATGTTTTCCTCAAGAAGTGTCTGTTTAATTCTTTGGCCCTTTTTTATTGCTTGTCTTTTTGTTACTGAAATGTCACATATGTGTGTGTGTGTAAAATATGTATATGATTACTTTAATAACATAGTTATATGAGCTTTTTGTCAGATATGTTTTGCACATACTTCTCGCAAGCTAAGCCTTGCCTATTTGTTTTCTTAATGATACAGAGTTGAGGAACTTACCTTCTGTTCCCGTCTTGTTGAGAGTTGTTACCACGAATGGTTTTTGAATTTTGTCAAATATTTTTCTACATTTACTGAAATGATCTGTTTTTTCTCCTTTATTTTGTTAATATGATGAATTACATTGTTTGATTTTTGAATATTAAAGCACTTTGAGTTACTTGATCATGATATCTTGTTAACATTTTGCTGGTTTTGATTGACTGGTATTGTGTTAAGGATTTTGGGGTCTGTCTGGATCAAAATAATCTATAACTTTCTTTAAAAAAATATTTGTTTCATTTTGGTATCAATATTACTCTGGCTTCAGAAAGATGTTCCCTACTACTCTATTTTCTGAGTGGTTTGTGTAGGATTGGTATTTTTGTTTTGTTTTTTGTTTTGTCTTAAATGTGATAAAATTCACCAGTGATGCCATTTTGGCCTGGAGTTTTCTTTGGTGGAGTGTTTCACAGTTAACACAAGTTCTTTAATGGTTTTAGGGCTATTCTAAGTTGTCAAATGTATTGGATAAAGTTGTTTATAATACTGCCCTATTTTCTTTTTTTGTCTATCAGATCTGGAGTGATAGCTCCTCTTTAAATTTCTGCAGTTAATTTGTGTCTTCTCTTTTTTGTTCACTTTCTCTTCATCAGTCTAGTGAAGAGTTTATAAAATTTTTTTAAAAATCTCAGTGACCCAACATTATTATAATGACAGACTTATTGAGATATAATTCATGTACCATACAATTTACCAATTAAATGTTTAATTCAGTGGCTTTTAGTGTATTCACAGTTACACAACCATCATCTCACTTAGTGTTAGAACATTTTCGTTGCCCCCAGAAGACACATACCTGTTTTTTTCCCCAACTCCCCAGGCCAAGGCAATTAACATTCTACTTTCTGTCTATATAGATTTGCCTATTCTGGACATTTCATATTTATAGTTCATAATATTAATAATTATATAATAGGTGGTCTTTTGTGTTTTTTTTTAATTTAGCAAAGTGTTTTCAAGATTTATCCATGTCATAGTATTACTTTTTATTGCTTGAAGTATTCCATTATGTGGGTATACCACATTTTATATATCCATTCATAATTTGATGGACATTTGGATTGTTTTCACTTACTAGCTATTCTGAATAATGCAGATATGAATATTCATTTACAAGTTTTTGTGTGGACATATATTTTAATTTTTCTTGGATATATACCTAGAAGTGGATTTGCTGGATCATATGGTAACTCTTTGATTAGCCTTTAGAGGACCTGCCAAATTGTTTCCCATGGCAGCTACACCAACAGTGAGTCAAATTTTAGCTTTGTTAACTGTTTTCGTTGTGGGTTTTTTTTTTCCTCTTAATTTTCTCCTTTCTCTTTGGATTTACCTTGCTCCTAAGGTAGAACTTCATTTATTTTGTATTGTTTATTTTAAAAAAATTTTTTGACGTTTATTTAAGTAATCTCTTTACCCAGTGTGGGGCTTGAACTCATGACGCTGAGATCAAGAGTTGCATGCTTTTCTGACTGAGTTGGCCAAGCTAGGTATCATTTATTTTTTAATGTAAATACTAAAGGTATAAATTTCTGTCTAAGCACTGCTTTAGCTTACTCCACAAATTTTGATATATTGTATTTTTATCATTTATTTAAAAATTTATAAAATTAGAAATGTTTAATATTTGTGTTTTTTTTCCTAGAGGGCTTTCTGTTACTGATTTATAATTTAATTTTGGAGAGTATCTCTGTAATATTTCAATCTTAAAATTTATCAAGACTCATTTCATGGTGTGGTAAATGCCCTCTCTTGATGAACTTGAAAAGAATGTATTGTGCCATTAGACAGTGCAGGAAAAAAGAGTGAACTTGAAGATATGGTAGTAAAACTCCAAACTGATACACAGGGAAAAAATAAGAAAAAAACAGAAAAAAAATGGACAGAGCATTGATGAGCTGTGGGACAATTTTAGCGGGCCTATTATGTGTATAGTTGGAGTAGCCAAACTTTTTGGAGAAATAATGACCAGAAAATTTTTAAATTTGATGAAAACTGTAAGCATACAGATCTCAGAAGCTCAGCAAGCCCCAAGAACAGTAAACATGACAGAAACTACAAGGCACGTCATAATCAAAGTGTTTAAAGGATGATAAAAAGACATTCTTAAAAGCAGAGAAAGATAGGAGTTAAATGCTGCGGTCAAAAAGCAGAGACTGGGGGCATCTGCGTGGCGTAGTTGGTTAAGAGCCTGCCTTTGCGCCAGGTCATGATTCTGGAGTCCTGGGGTTAAGTCCTGCCTTGGGCTCCCTCCTTAGTGGAGAGTCTCTTTCTCCCTCTCCCAGCTGCTCTGCCTGCTTGTGCGCACGTGCGCTCTCCCTCTCTCTCTCTCTCTCAAATAAAGAAATAAAATCTTAAAAAAAAAAACAAAACAGCAAAACAGAGACTGTCAGAATGTGTAAAAAGTAAAACCTCACCTATGTGCCACCTATAATAAATACATTTTAAATATAAAAAAGATATATATTGGAAGGGAAAGAAAAAGATAACACCAGGGGTGCCTGGGTGGCTCAGTCCCTTAAGCATCCAACTCCTGAATTTGGCTCAGGTCATGATACCAGGGTTGTGAGATCAAGTTCTGTGTCTGGGCTCTGTGCGCTCAGCAGGGAGTCTGCTTCAGGTTCTTTCCCTTTCTCTTTGCCCCTCCCTGTGTGCACCTGCTCTCTCTCAAGTAAATAAATAAATAAATCTTAATCACTGACCTTTACCTTGGAAACTAGTAATACGTTATATGTTAATTAATTGAATTTAAGTAAAAATAAATAAATCTTTGGGGAAGTAAAGAGAAACAGATACACCATGCAAGCAGGAAGCACAAGAAATTAAGAAATCTGAATGTCTTTATTAGTATCATAGAAAGTAGACTTTAAGACAATGACTACTACCAAAGATACAGAGAGACATTATGTAATAATAAAAAGATTAATTTTCAGGAAGACAGAACAATCATGATTGTGGAAGTGCCCAAAAACATAGTTTCAAAATACTTCAAGCAAAAACTAAGAGAACTAAAGTTAGAAATAAACGATCTGTAATCATAGTTGGAGATTTTAACACTTTCTCCTAATAACTGATAAAATAACTAGACCAAGAAGTTCAGTAAGAACATAAAAGATCTAGACCAGTCAACAGACTTTATCTGTAAAGGATAATATAGCAAGTATTTTTTGTTCTACGGGCTATAGAATGTACAGCTATAGACAAATAAGTAAATGAATGACCATGGCTCTATACTGTAAAACTTTATATACAGAAACAGGGAGCAGTCCAGATTTGGCCTGTTGAACATTTATAGAACAGTGTGTCACCTATACTTTTACCCTGGAATTCCAGTTACACATATTTTAAATGCATATTTAAATAATTTCTGTTGGTCTATCATCAGGATCACTGACTGTTCCATAATTTCAAATTTGCTGTTAAAACCACCTAGGGAATTTCTTAGTTCAGATTTTTTTCAGTTCTAGATTTGCATTTGGTTCTTTTTATAATTTTAATTTCTCTGTTGAGATTTCTTATTTGTGTAGTCATTGCAGTTAACTTTTCTTTCACATTCTTCATCATACTTACAGTAACTGCTTTAAAAGCCTTGTGTGCTAATTCCAAAATCTGGGTTATTTCAAGGTTTATCTCCTTTGATTGTATTTTCACATTTTCCTGTCTTATTCTGTGTGTAGTACAGTGCTTCTCAAATTTTTTGTCTTAGGACTCCTAAGGCTCTCAGAGTTTTGTTAATGTGGGTCATTGTATTAGAAATTCAAATTGAGAAAAATTTAAATATCTTTAAATATTTACTTGAAAATAATAAAACCATTTTTCTTAATATAAGTAACATTTTGATGAAAATGACCGTGTTTTAAAACAAAAATTGATTTTAATGGGGATAATTTCATTGCTTTACATTTTTGACTTCATAGCTAGCTTAATAGAAAATTACTAGATTCTTATTTCTGCTTCCACTATGTTTTCTTTTATTAAAGTATATGAAGAAAATCTACCATCACATAGACACATGTTTGGGAAGAAAGGAGTATCTTAATATCCTCTTCAGAAAATTGTGGATGTCTTTCTTTTACTTTTACATTATACCAGAACTTGACAAGTAATAATTTTTTTTTTTCCCCAAGATTGATTTATTTGAGAGAGAGAGGCAGAGTGAGCAGGATGAGGGGCAAAGTGAGAGGGAGATAAGCAGGCTACCCGCTGAGCAGGGAGCCTGATGTGGGGCTTAATCCCAGGATCCTGAGATCATGACCTGAGCCAAAATCAAAAGTTGGATATATAACTGAGCCACCCAGATCCCCCAACAAGTAATAATTTCTTAAAGGTTATTTGTAGTGTGGAATGTGAAACCATATCAATGACCTTTTCATACTTTTATATGAAAATCCATTGGTCTATATTGCGCTTCAAATTGATCTTTTACCATCTTATACATCATACATTGTTCATTTAGAAAAAGACATATCTTGTTTTATTGTCCTTCTCTTTATTGCACTTCACATATATTCTGATGTTTGTTGTTTTTTTTTTAATAAATTGATGGCTTTTGGCAACCCTGCATTGAGGAAGTCTATTAGTGCTATTTTTTCAATAGCATTTCCTTACTTTGTGTCTCTGTGTCACATTTTGGTAATTCTTGCAGTAGTTTCAAGTTTTCCATTATTATATTTGTTATGGTGATCTGTGATCAGAGATCTTTGATGTTACTATTGTAATTATTTTGGGGCACCATGAACCTCACCCATGTAAGGCAATTAATTTAATCAGTGAATATTGTATTGTTCTGACTGTTTCACTGACTGGCTGTTCCCCCATCTATCTCCCTCTCCTCGAGTCTCCCTATTTTCTGAGACACAACAATATTGAAATCAGGCCAATTAATAATCCCTCAGTGGCCTCTTCAGTATTCAAGTGAAAGGAAAAATTGCACATCTCTCTCTTTAAATCAAAAGCTAGAAATGATTAAGCTTCATGAAGAAGGCATGTTGAAAGCTGAGACAGGGCAAAAGCTAGGCCTTTTGTGCCCAACAGTTAGCCAAGTGCTGAATGCAAAGGAGTTCCTAGGAAAGTGAAAGAGCTACTTCAGTAAACAGATGAATAAGAAAGTTGAAACGGCCTTATTGCTTATGGAGAAAGTTTTAATGGTCTAGATAGATCAAACCAGCCACACCATTCCTTTAAGCCATTTACTCCAGAGCAATTGTCTTCAGAGTAAATCTCTGCAATTCTATGATGCCTGAAAGGTGAAGAATCAGCAGAAGAAAAGTTTGAAGCCAGCAGAGGTTGATTTATGAAGTTTAAGGTAAGAAGCTGTCCCCAGAACATAAAAGTACAAGGTGAAGCAGCAAGAACTGATGTAGAAGCTACAGCAGGTTATCTAGATCTAGCTAAGATAAGTAATGAAGGTGGCTACACTAAATAGATTTTCAAAATAGACAAAACTGTCTTTTATTGAAAGAAGATGCCATCTAGGACTTCCATAGCTGGAGAGGAAAAATCCATGCCTGGCTTTAAAGCTTCTAAGGGCAGGCTGACTCTCTTGTTAGGGGCTAGTGCAGATAGTGACTTTAAGTTGAAGCCAATGCTCATTTACCATTCTGAATATCCTAGGGCCCTTAAAAATTATGCGGAATCTATTCTTCCTGTGCTCTATAAATGGAACAAGAAAGGCTGGATGACAGCACATCTGTTTACATATAGTTTACTGGATATTTTAAGCCTCACGTGGAGACCTCAGAAAAAAATGATTTCTTTCCAAATATTACTGTTTATTGACAATGCACTGGTCACCCAAGGGTTTTGACAGAGATGCGCAAGGTGAATGTTGTTTTCATGTGTGCTAACACAAGCATCCATCCTGTAGCCCATGGATCAAGGAGTCATTTTGACTTTCAAGTCTTAATATTTAAGAAATACATTTTGTAAGGTTTTAAGTGCCATAGATAGTGATTCTTCTGATGGATCTGGGAAAAGTAAATTGAAAGTCTTCCAGAGAGGATTCACCATTCTAGATGTCATTAAGAGCATTCATGATTCATGGAAGAGTTAGTACCGACATTAATGGGATTTTGGAGGAAGTAGATTCCAACCCTCATGGAGTACTTTTGCAGGATTCAAGACTTGAGTAGGGGAAGGAACTGCAGATGTGGTAGAAATAGCAAGAGAACTAGAATTAGGAGTGGAGCCTGAAGATGGGACTGAATTGCTCCTGGTGAAGATGCTATGAAGATTGTTGACAACAGAGGATTTAGAATATGACATAGAGTTAGTTGATAATGAATTTTGATAGAAGTTGGTACTGTGGATAAAATCAGAAAACAGCTATAGAATTTTCATTAAAGGAAGACTCGCCTGAGGTGACAAACTGTGCTGTTGTCTTATTTTAAGAAAATTGCCGCAACCACCCCAGTCTTCGGCAACTACCACCCAGATGTGAAAAACTCACATGATGGTTAGCACTTTTTAGCAATAAAGTACTTTTAAATAAAGGTATATACATTATTTTGTTAGACATAGTGTTATTGTACACTTAATAGACTATGGTACAGGGTGAGCATGTACTGGGAAACCAAAAAATTAATTTAATGTACTTTAATATTTTCTTGATTATGGTGGTCTGGAACTAAACCCACATCATCCCCAAAGTATGCTGTAAAGGTTTACTAAGTTTTGCAGATGCCCCAAATGTTTACATGTGTTATCAATATCACCACTCATCTCAGTAGATGAGTCTTTAAAGCTCATATTAATGGATATAAGTTTTTTTAGAATTGGTGCTGTAATGAAGCAATCTTGGAACACTTCATCAAAAACAAATGACATACTATATGGTGGCTAACATAACATGATAAAAATAGTAATAAAAACCAGAATTCTAATTATTACTTAAAAGCTCAAATTTTGGGGCACCTGGGTGACTCAGTCATTAGGCAGGTATCTGCCTTTGGCTCAAGTCATGATTCTAGGGTCCTGGGATTCCCTTGGGAAGCATACTCCTCCCTCTTCCACTCCCCGCTGCTTGTGTTCCCTCTCTTGCTGTGTCTCTGTCAAATAAATAAATCTTAAAAAATAAATAAAAATAGAAGCTCAAATTTTGTGATGGGCAACAAAAACTTTTAAGTTGTTTTCTCAGAATTGATAAGCTCATCTCATTTCAATAAAATGTCTGCTAAAACATCAAATACCTGCCACTTGTTCTTTGAAGTTAAAGTGTTATAAAGTGTCTGGTTCAGCTTGTAACTTGAACCATCACCCAAGTGATGTTCCTCATGATGGTTATTGTGCTTTGATATACAGTGGAAGTACCTTGTATACTTCACAGTTTATAATATGGAATTCTAGAACGTGTGTACTCAAAGGTCAACTTTGAATAAAACTAAAAATTTATACTGCTTCATCAAGAGCAATCTTAAGTGAAATTAGCTTTTTATTTTTCAGTTTTTTTTTTTTTAATTGTGTGGCCTTGAAGAATATAGTTACAACTAGTTCAGTTTGGTGCAGCTGTCCGAATTAATGCAAACAGTAGTTTTACCCACTATTGTTCTTTTTGTATCATCAGTGCAAAGGTCAATACAGTTTTTCCAGGATAAATAATGAGATTCAAAAAGTTATTTAATCCTGAGTATTTATTTCAGCACCATTCTTGTTGCCAAGCATTCACATAAAGGAATCCTTCCTTAATTAATTTGTATTGATTCTGGACAAATACAACTAAAACACAAACAAAACACAAAACAAAACTGAAAGTCCAAACTGTTTTCTCTTTCAGTACTAGCCAGACAACTAAGAAGCCACCTTTCACATCTCTAATATGGGGGTCACCAGAGTTTTAAGCAGAGTATATATGTAGAGTGTGTGGTTCTCTTTCTGGAATGTTTTCCTTCCTTTCCAGCAAATGTGGCAGCCACAAATTGTATGTTTCCTCGACTAATAAGACTGCAGGTTTCTGTCCGAAGCAACTGCTTTCTGATTGGCTTTTATCCCCTGTGGGAAATCTGCAATTGCCCCAAGGGAGGAAGTAGTGGTACAAGGTAAATTCATCTTATGCTTCCCTCCCCTACAGAATTCAGCCTTCTTAAGTGCTGTCTGTCTTGGTTGATCTCTAAAGTATTTACATAGTTCTTGTCTGTATTTTAACAAGTTTTCAAGATTTTTCTCTGCAGGAAGGTTTATTTAGTCTGACACAAGCAGTTCCCTCAGGACCATGTGCAGGAGTCCTAAGGCCAGAATCAAACGCATTACTTCACATGTACTCTGATGAGTACAGAATTAGATTATCGTCTTCCTAAATAATATTTTAATTAATGCTACTTAATATTGCATTAGGTTTTTGGCAGGCATATCCCAGTGTTGGCATGTATTACACTTGTGGACTTCCAAACTTCTCCTTCACCTCTATTGTCTATTAAACCATGTCTCCCCTGTCTAATAATAATGGGTTGTTCTTTGTGTTTAAAGCTGAACACTGTCATTATTAAATTTGGGTTTTTGTTCTCCACCATTGAAGTCTCTTGAATCTTTTAAAGCTTGATTTTTTTCCTATTCACATTCCTCTCAACTTTATATTCTTTGAAGATCCTGTGTTCTATTTTGTTGCCATTTGGTAATAGCTATGGGAAGCATCACTGTGGTTCTCTCTGATGAAAACAGTAAAAATTCCCTATTCAAGTAAGGGGACATAAAGGCAAATTTTGTTACCCTCACAAAAGTTTTATTACCAATTGAGAAAATAGGAAAATATATAATACCCAAAAGATGCCATGAGTTTAGTTATACTTGTAAATACATTTGTATCATTCACAGCTGTTTATACATGCATATGGAAGATAGAACAGTTCCTAGTATGTTTATGGATTCATGTTCCCTGCAAGAATTCAGACCTAGTGATGGGGAACCACTGATTTATAGCTTACTATTACAGCAAGTTCTTCTATATTAGTCTTTATTTTTTTTTTAAGATTTTATTGATTTATTTGACAGATAGAGATCACAAGTAGGCAGAGAGAGAGGGGGAAGCAGGCCCCCCACTGAGCAGAGAGCCCGATACAGGAATTGATCCCAGGACCCTGAGATCATGACCTGAGCTGAAGGCAGAGACTTTAACCCACTGAGCCACCCAGGTGCCCCATAGTCTTTATTTTTTAATTAACTTTTTATTTGGAAATAATGTCAAACTTACAAAAAGTTGAAAATTAAAAATAGTAGAGTGTGTATGTATATACACATAGGCACACAGGGTTTTTTTCCCCCCCGCCCCGAACATATGATGGTAACATCTTGATCTCTAAATACTTAAGTGTGTATTTCTTTTATTAATTTATTTGAGGGAGAGAGAGCAAGCATAGTGGGGGGAGAGGGAGAAACTCAAGCAGACCCCACACTGAGCATGGAGACCAGCGTGGGGCTCAATTCCATAAGACATGAGATCATGACCTGAGTCAGAATTATGAGTCAAACACTTAAGCAGCTGAGCCACCCAGTGCCCCTTTAGTGTGTATTTTCTAAGAATAGAAATATTCTCTTACACTCCAAAGTACACTTACATTCTGTATTTGGACTTCGTCAATTTAAATTATAATTTGTTTTCCATATTCTAATGGGATATTCCAGTTTTCTCATTTAATTTCGTAATGCTTATTGTAGTATTGTCCCATCTCCATACAGAATCCAGTTTAGGGTTAGGTATTGCATTTAGTTGTCATAGGTCTTTAACCTTTAGTCTCATGGTTGTAGTAAGGAGTAACTCTCACTTCTTTTTTTTTTTTTTTTTAAGATTTTATTTATTTATTTGACAGACAGAGATCACAAGTAGGCAGAGAGGCAGGCAGAGAGAGATGGGGAAGCAGGCTCCCTGCTGAGCGGAGAGCCCAATTTGGGGCTTGATCCCAGGACCCTGAGATCATGACCTGAGCCGAAGGCAGAGGTTTTAACCCACTGAGCTACCCAGGTGCCCCTAACTCTCACTTCTTATTTAACCTCAGTCTTGGGCAGGCCTTCTGTACCCTTCTTAGTGTTCCTACTCGTATTCCCCTACCCCGCATACCTGTAGTAACCAAACTGCCTTTGTCTCTTCAGGGGAGTCACTGGGTGACAGTTTGGTCTTGAGAAAACTCAGATAAACAAAGGTTGGAAATATGTTAAAACTGAGAGAGAGGTTTTAATGAAAAGAAATTCTGTATCATTCTATCTATTTGCAGATCTAGTCTGCAAATCTGGCACTAGGTTTTCTGAAAGCCAGTTCATATTGGGAAATAAGATCAGTGTCCTGATTTACAGTGTCCCTAAGGTTAAAAACAAACTTACTGCACATGGGAAGGATAATTTGGCCTGGTATCAAGATCAGAGAGAGAGAGATTTATCCCTTGAGCCCTTATGTAGAGGACACTATTGATTAACATCCTCAACAATGTCTTTACTATAAATAGGACAGTGGTTTCATAAGGCTGTGTTTTTTTGTTTTTTTGTGTTTTGTTTGTTTTTGTTTCTTAGATATATAATGTCCCTCAATGTCAGCCAATTGCCCAGTGTTTAAATGCATTTCCATAAGGAGCCAAAATTATTTGGTTTGGAGCTTGCTGCTCTGACCTTTCCAGGATAAAATTTCAGAGTAGTAGTGAGTTAGTTGTAGAACCCTTCTTCGGGTGAACTCTTGTCAGGAAGCCCTATGGATAATAGGAAAAGTGGAGTTGCAGTGGAGTGGTGTAACCTTAAGTGCTGCTAATGTAGCTCTTTTCTTTCTCGTTTTTCTGAAAGAGTCTCTATTGGCCCCTCTGCAGAATGACTAGAGCCCTCAGCACATTTTGAAAACCACTTGTCCAGGAAAAACTGATGGATTGCATAGCCTGACTTCTCCACAAATAGATCTCCTGAACTGAATTTTGATTTTGTCCTCTGTTGGTATATATGAGCATTATCTTAAATTGGACAAATTTTATAAACTCCTTATTTAGTACTGTTTCCCTTATACTCAGGCACTGATCTTTCCTTCTACTTCGCAAGTCACCTTACTGTTCTCTCTCTAAAAGCAAAACAATACATCTTAACTTACATACATCAAAGAAAGAGGTGAGCCTTTTCTGATTTAATGCTCATCTCTCTACCTATATCCTTGGATCTCATTACTTCCTACCTCCTTCAGGACAGTATTCCATTTTTTTACCCCCATGTTCTGGGTTCAGAACCTCTCCCTCTCTACTGGCTCCTTTTAAAAATAACCTTAAGAAGGAAAACTCTTGGGGCACCTGAGTAGTTCAGTGCGTTTAAGCCTCTGCCTTCGTCTCGGTTTATGAACCCAGGGTCCTGGGATGGAGCCCTGAGTCGGGCTCTCTGCTTGGCAGGGAGGCTGCTTCCTTTCTCTCTCTGCCTGCCTTGTGATCTCTGTCTGTCAAATAAATAAAATATAAAAATCTTAAAAAAAAAAAAACCTTCTAATTTAATGCTCATCTCTCTACCTATTTCCTTGGATCTCGTTACTTCCTACCTCCTTCAGGACAGTATTCCATTTTTTAACCCCATGTTCTGGGTTCAGAACCTCTCCCTCTCTACTGGCTCCTTTTTAAATAATCTTAAAAAGGAAAACTTTTGTCTATCCAGCAGCCTCTTTCCCTACTAGCTTTTCATGTCTCTTGGTAGGCTAACCTTCTTTTCTATTTACTTTAAAAAAAATATATATATATATATATATATATATATATATATATATACACACACACACACACACACACACATATACTTATATATATGTGTGTATATATATATATATAAAGAATACAGAATACACCTTTGTTTTTACTACTAAATTTAAGAAACAATATTATAATACAGTTTAAAGCCCCTGTGTACTTTAGTACATATCCTTCCTTTCCCTCAAAAGTAACTGTTACCTAAATTTGATGATGATTTCAATACTTTTACTGTATATCTACAGTTCCCCAAACAGTATATAGCTGAACTTTTCAACTTGAGTACCGTGCATGATTTACAGGTATGCCAAGATGCTGATCCTCTCAGTCTTTGGAACATAATAAAACATTACTGTGACTAGACTTGTTCACGTAGCCCAGGGTACCACATACATGCTACGTTCACATGCTATGTTCCATGATATAAAAAAATTGGGAAACACTGATAGGTTACATTGTTTTGTATACATTTTTAAAACTTTACAGTAACAGCATACTATATGTGTTCTTTATGTTTTTTAGTCTAATGTTTGTGAGATTCATCCATTTTAGTTTAGGTAGCACTTCTTCATTTGTGTTTCATTGATGTATGGTGTCCTGTTAAATAAATATGTCATA
Source organism: Meles meles (assembly GCF_922984935.1). Classification (NCBI taxonomy): domain Eukaryota; kingdom Metazoa; phylum Chordata; class Mammalia; order Carnivora; family Mustelidae; genus Meles; species Meles meles. The sequence continues at coordinate 31,639,648 of NC_060071.1, read as the reverse complement.
CTTCACCCATTTTCCTAATAATGGATGCTTATTTAGGTAGTCTATAATTCCTGCTGTTACAAATAATGTTGCTTTGAAGATTCTTATGTCTCCTTGTATGTTAGTGTTTCCCTAGGGAAGTAAGCCTGAGTGTAACACTGCTCAATTATAGGAAGTGTTCAGCTCACCAGATGTTGATGAAGGGTCAACCACAGTAGCTCTTTATATTTACCCGCAGTTAATAAAACTTATCTTTACTCCCATCCTCTTTGAACTTTGGTATTTTTGGTTTTTTAAAGTTTTGCGGTTCTGTAGATAGCAGTAATGGTCGCATAACAAGGTGAGTATACTTAATGCCACAGAACTGCTCCCAACAGTGATTAAAATGGTAAATTTTATGTTATGTGTATTTGCCGCAGTTGTTTTTCTTTTTTTTTTTTTAAGATTTTATTTATCTGACAGAGAGATAGAGGTCACAAGTAGGCAGAGTGGCAGGCAGAGGGAAAGTTGCTGAGCAAGGAGCCTGATGTGGGTCTTGATCCCAGGACCCTGAGCCACCCAGGCATCCCAAATATCTGTTAATGATTTTTTTTCCCTCTGAATTTTTGTTCATATCTTTTTGCCCATTTTGCTATTGAATTTTTTTCATATCAGTTCTTGGAAGTTTTTAATATGTTTTGGGTACTAGTCTTTTTTTGGTTATGTGTGTTGCATACATTTTCAGTTTTTAGCTGTCTTTCCCTTTTCTAAATTATGACTTTTGATAAACAGCTTTTAATTTTAATGTGGTTGAACTTATTTTTTTCCTTTTTAGTATCTGCCATATGTGTGTTAAGGAATCTTTCTAAGACAAGGTCATAATGATATTCACCTGTGCTTTTTTCCTAAAACTTATTTTTCAAGATTTTATTTATTTTTGAAAGAAAGAGCGTGAACGAGGTGGGGGTAGGGGATAGAGGGGGTAGCAGACTCCCTGCTCAGCAGGGAGCCCGATGTAGGACTCTATCCCAGGACCCTGGGATTATGACCTGAGTTGAAGGCAGATCCTTAACTGACTAAACCACCCTGGCTCCCTTTTTTTCCTAAAACTTGTAAAGTTTGCTTTTCATATTTTGGCCTTTAATCTACTTGATTTGTTTTTTATGTTTGGTGTGAAGTAGGTTTTCAGTTTTATCCTCATATAACTAATCTTTGATTATACGTTCTCTTTCTCCTCCACTGGTGTCTAGATTCACCTTGTACATGTTTATATACATGCACAAGCCTATTTTGGAGCTGTCTGTTTTGTCCTGTCAGTTGTTTGTTCTTGAACCAGTACTACACCTAAAACTGTAATAAAAAAATTACTTAGTTGGGCAATTTCCCTCTCCTCTCTTCTCCTCAATTGTCTTAGCTGTTCTTGGCTCTCTGCCTTTCTCTTGCAGTTTTAGAATTTGTCAAACTCCACAGTTGAACTTTTGATTAGAAATGTAGGTTGATCTTACTCAAATTTAGTGTGATTTTTGAAATTGTGTAGTTCATGAAAATTCAAATTTGATGAAAATCAAATCAAATCAAAGTTGATGAAAATCCAAATCTATTTTACTTTTTAAGAGAAAATTAATAACTAGTTCCCAGTCCACCCAAAACCCTTAAATAATAAAAATCCTCCAAGATTTTCAACATAATATAAAATATTTAAAATCAATTACTTAGTTGTTTCATACTTATTAAATTCATTAGTATCTTTCTGGACAGAATGCAGTGATATTGGACAATTTCTTCCATACTGCTCCAAACATGTACGAATTGAAATGTAAACAAATAATGAAAAAATATGCTAAAGATATATGATAAAGGCAAATAATTCTTAGCTAATAACCAAGAGCATTTAAAAATGATAATTTACTGATTGAGGACTTGCCTGGGTGAGATTTGGTAGCAGGAGTTGGGAGAGTTAAGTGGTGAGTTAGGGTGCACAGGAAGGAGTTGGTAAAGGGGCTCACATTCAGATGCTGAGAGGTGTTGGGCAGTTTTCTCTTCATGGCTCCCGAGACTCCAGAAGTAGGTGCTCTGAGTCATTGTCCAAAGACTTCAGTTAAGCAACAAGGTGAAAAAAAAAATCTCAAAATAGGTACCTCCTTGTGTTCTTGTTACTTACAGTTATACAGTGTGAGCCTGAGATACGATCCTTTCAGTTAAATAGCTGAGACACAACTGCTGAGTGGACACAGCAGCCTCTCTGAGATTCATAAGCACTTTAAATGTGCACTCACGCAAGTTCATTATAATTTTTTTAAATTATTTGATTAGTGACTTCTGGATTTGGAAAGGACAAGTTGTAGCAAATAGCAAATACTCAGAAGCAGAAATTCTTCAAGTGAGAAATTATGGATGCATAGATTAATTTGGAGAGAGTTGGTATCTTTGCAATATTTAATCTGTACAGCATGATTTTATTTCCTCCATTTATTTAGGTAGTTTTGTAATTCCTGTATAAATGTAGATAGACAAATAGGAATGTAATTTATGCTTATGTATTGCTTTTATTAGATTCTTGGGTTTTTGTACATACATAAATCATCTGGGAATAAGGAAATTTTGTTTCATCCTTTTGTTTAATTTTTTTTCTTATTACGTCAGCTGTGGCTCCCTGGACATTGTTCATGGAAGTGGTCATGATAAACATCCTGTCCCTTATTTTCCAGTAATTTCTAATAAGTTTCACCATTAGGTGTAATGTTTGCCATCTCTTTTTAGTAGATCTCTTTTATGAGATTAAAGTTTTCTATAATGGTGTCATATAAGAGTTGCTTGCTTATGTAACTTAACTTTCACTTAACTTCTGTGTACCACAGTTTTTTCAACTATATCATGGTGATGATAGTTATTCCCTTATGGGAAATTGTGAAGATAGAATAAGTATATGTAAAACACTTAAAACCAGGGCATATAGTGTAAGTACTATGTGTTAACTATTTTTACAGTTACAAATCCTTGTTTGCTAAGAGATTTTTTTGTTCTGTTTTGAAATCATGAACAGGTATTGAAATCTGATTTCTATAACTCATATTTGATTGTCTCATTGGATTATTAGGACATTAATTAGTATTTGTTGAGCTTAGTGGAGTGAAGTGTTTATGTTATGCCTAGAATTTAACTAGAATGACTTGGTAAGCCTTGGCATATTTAATGGTAGTTCTTGTTTTACATTTTTCTCTGGGTTGCCTTTAGAAGCTCTTTTTGTGACTTAACCTTCCTACTCATCCTAACATAAGCATACTGCAATCATTAAAGAATCTGTTACCTACTTGCTGGGGAAAGTGTTTTGTTTTGTTTTTAAGCTTTTATTTATTTATTTATTTATTTATTTGACAGACAGAGATCATAAGTAGGCAGAGAGGCAGGCAGAAAGAGAGGGGGAAGCAGGCTCTCTGCTGAGCAGAGAGCCCAATGCAGGGCTTGATCCCAGGACCCCGAGATCATGACCTGAGCCGAAAGCAGAGACTTAACCCACTGAGCCACCCAGGTGCCTCAGGAAATGTGTTTTCACACTTAGCACAACTTCTTAGTGGAAGTAGATTACTTTGTCTGTATTTTGGTGTTTTACTAACAGATCAGTGGTCTGTTTATAACTCTGAGAATAGATTAATAGTTACTAGGTGAACAAGCAGTTTGGGGGAATTTACCAATACAAGAAATTTTGTTTTGGGGTTTCTCTTCTGAAAATTGACTAATGTTGAAAAGTCTCTGTAGGGACAAACTTGATAGAGTTATTTGTATACAGCTGGGACTGACTTTATGGACTGCTTTTCTGACTTGCTAAAAAGCTAAAGATTGACAAGCCCTTTCATACTGCATTATCCAGCTTGGCTTTTAACTCCAGGAGAACTGTGTTCACAAATTGATGCTCTATTCCTTTGGGGTTGGGATAGAAGCATTAAATTGTACTAAAATATTCATATGTGAGTGCATTTAGCTGAAAGCAATTGATGTTTTATTCCCAAGAGGGCAGAGAAAACTGCTGTATGGACCTGCAGTCCAGAAAACACCCTAAGCATGCTTCTTAAAGGTAATTACGTGGCCTGGATGATCCGAGTCCTGACAGTGAAACTTAAAATGACAATGGAGAAGTTGTAGAATTTATAAACTGGGGTTAGGCTATATAAATTGTTCACTTGTGCAATAGTTAAAAACTTTTTTGCTAAGAATTTATTCTGATTATATCTTTGCATTTAGATTGTAGCTTTGATTTCTTAGCTAATTTTAATTAGACTGATTCTTTAAACATTTATTCCAGAGGACCAATATCAGTGAGGTTTTTTTATTCATTACCATTTTACATATAAGGTTGAAATTTTTAAGTTTTTGGAGAGTCTTGAACTCTTTTTCCATATATAACTGTTTAAAAGCATGCCACTGTTAATGATAAATTGACATATCATATAGGCAGTCAATCTAATTTAACAGCTGGCATGAAAGTCGATCAGAGTAGACAACAGATCTTTATCTTAGCTATCCTTGTGTGGTAACTGGAAAGGAATAAAACTATTCTAAATTCTTATTCTTACTGTATTTTTGGTTCTTTCACGTAAATGCTAACTTATTTTCTCAGGTATAGCTTCAGATATGATAAACATGCACATGAATGTCAGAGAACATAAGACACTGTAATAGAAGGAAATGTTTATTTAATGGATAATTGATCATTTAGAATATGTACTTCAGACCTTTTGTTCACTTTAAGGCCAAAGATACGAATACTTGAAATCTTGTACAAAAGAATATTTGAACAACCAAGTCTAATTATATATATATATATATATATATATATATATATATATATATAAAATGTTATATATTGATAGTAACCAAATTTAGTTTGAAAAGGAATTTGGGAAATGTTACGGTGTTTGGGACAAAAGAATGTATTCCATTTCCTTGAAGTGAGATTACTTAGAAGGTCTTTAGTTAGGTTTGATGAACAGTAAATTTATTATTTTCTTATAGGCACTTTCTTTTCCCACATTATTAGCACTGCTAAAATTCTTAGAACTTTAGGGGCCCCTGGGTGGCTCAGTTGTTAAGCGTCTGCCTCCAGTCCAGGTCATGATCCTGGGTTCCTTGGAAAGCCTGCTTCTCCCTCTCCTTCTGCTTTCCCCCTGTTTGCTCTCTCTCTCTAATAAATAAGTCAATAAAATCATAAAATCTTTAAAAAAATTCTTACAACTTTAGAAAGTACTAAAAGGAGTCTTTGTGTAACTTGGGCCGAACTTCACAACTCCTGTTGCCTTTTTTTTTTTTTTTAAGTAAACTTTACTTTTGAGAACAGTTTTGGCTTTACAGAAAATTTGCAAAGATACTTCAGAGAATTCCCATAAATCCTGTACTTGGTTTCCTCTGTTATTGTTGTTATTTTTTTTAATGTTATGTGAACTGTTTGTTTTTGATAATTGTCAAAACACAAGATTCTAGAACTTTAAGTTTTTTGAAGGTGGAGAATTAAGTGAAGGCTTCTGTCAAGGGTGATAACTTTCTAATGACTATTTTATTGTAAAATTTAAAAAATTTGCCATTTTAACCATTTTTGAGTGTACAATTCAGTGGCAATAATTACATTCACAATGTTATACAACCGTCACCATCTATGTCCACAATTTTTCATCACCCCAAACTAAAACCCTATATCCCTTAAGCAGTAACTCTCCATTCCCCCAATCCTAGTCCCTGCTAATCTTTCTTTCTTTCTTTTTTTTAAAAGATTTTGTTTATTTATCAGATAGAGATCACAAGTAGGCAGAGAGGCAGGCAGAGAGAGAAGGGGGTAAGCAGGCTCCCTGCTGAGCAGAGAGCCTGATGCGGGGCTCTATCCCAGTACGCTGGGATCATGACCTGAGCTGAAGGCAGAGGCTTTAACCCACTGAGCCACCCAGGTGCCCCTCATCTACTTTATGTCTCTGTAATTTTTGCCTCTGCTAGATATTTCATAAAAGTGGAATCATAACAGTATTTATTCTTTTGTGAATGTCTTATTTCATTTATCATGTTTTCAGATTTCATTTATATTGTAGTATGCATTAGAACTTTATTCCTTTTTTATGGCTGAAGAATATTGCATTAATATGCCATGAACATTTTGTTTATCCAGATGCAGGTGGATACTTGCATTGTTTTGTTTTCACCTTTTGGCTATTGTGAATAATGCTTCTATGAACATTCACATACAAGTATATGTTTGAGTCTTTGGTTCTTTTGAGTTTATATCTTAGAGTGGGATTGCTGGGTAATTGCTTATGGTAATTCTGTGTTTAGCTTTTTGAGGAACTGCCAAATTGCTTTCCTTTGGTTACTTTGTAGCTCTCATGAGGTCCTTGGAATAGAAGTTATCTTAAGAATTTTAGAATAAAGATCAAGGAATATTATGCAGAAGCAATGACCTAACTCTTAGTAATTTTAGGAGAGAGGCAGCTTGGTTGAGGGAAAAGAATATTGCTTGGAAGTCAGGTCCTAGTGCCATGTTTGTTTTGTGGGGCCTCAGTTTTTTCATTGGTAAAATAAAACAATTACATAAATAATGTCAGAGGTGCCTTACTACAAAATTCTATGTAGAACTATATAATTTAGCATGTTTTAACTGATTTCAATTAAAAAACCTTGCTGACAAAAATTTGATAATCGAAGTTTTTATTTGACCCGCTAAAATACAAAGCTTTGTAATAGAGTGATTCTATATCTAAGTGTTTTGATGGCATATTCCCAAGTGTTTCAGTTTAATCATCTGAATAATTTTAGCAGAGTATGTGATAATAAACTTGGTTTTCTGTTATTCCAAGTATGCGTAAGGAGTATTTTCCCACAGTGGGAAATCTGCAAATTAGCGTAGAAGTGAATTAGGTAAATGCTGCACATTTAATTGTAAAAGAGCTAAATATTTAAAGATTATATTTTATTTAGTTGAAATGAAATGAAAATGAGAGAGATTGAATGAGTGGGGAGAGGGGCAGAGGGAGAAACAGACTCCCTGCAGAGCAGGGAGCCCGATGTGCGACTCATTCCCAGGACCCTGGGATCATGACCTGAGCTGAAGGCAGACATTTAACCAACTAAGCCACCCAGGCACCTGTAAAATTGATGGTACTTTTTAATACATAAACTTAAGATAGCTGTTCATTTCATCTTGTGTTAGTGATTTTTCTCTAAGATAAATATATTTATTGCAGTTTTATAGACTAGTGGCTTCAGTTAAAGCATATTACCAGTACTGTCATAATATTCAGTTATCTGTGGTATAGTAGAAAAAAGTACTGAATTTAAAATCAAAGGAATTGAGTTAAGAAGCCAGCCTTTTACTAGGTACACTGTACATAACCTTGGACACATAGCCTGCCTGAGCCTGTGCTTTTCTCTTCCATAAAATGGGAGTAATTCTTATCCTATAGAGTTGTTGTCATAGTTACATGAGATAATGTTTGTAAAGTACAACGTAGTTACCAGAATATCATAGACAATTTGTGTAACTGTAATGATTCGTATGCCATCTTGACTCCTGATAAAAACCTGAGCTAGTCCTAGTACCAGGAGCATGTCTAAAGGCTGGGCCATATGTTCAGCTTTAAATCAAGAGTATGTGTAAAGTCCTCCATTCATGTAAAACTCAGTTTAGCCATAATCCTTAGAACTTCATAACACAGGCATAGAGCTCTTGGAGAAAAGAGCCACAGTGAGTTGTGCTTTGTGTTTTGGGGCCTCTTCCAAAAAGAGAAGAGACTTAACACAATTTGGCAAACAGAAGAAATAGTTTGGCCTTTTAAATGAGCAACAGGATGAAATATAGCAATACTAATGCACAGGAGACTTGCAGTAATTAGAAAATATAGCTCCGTTAATCTGCTTCTCAGAGACATTCATTATTTGCTATGATAAATTCCATCTAACTCCTAACCTGGCATTTGTCCGATATATGTGTGTTGTGTTTTAGCTGTAACAGTTGCTGTTTAAAGTAATGCTTCTGTAGTCTTCTAAATAAGAAGGTTGAGAAAGCATTTGCCATTTTATAAAACTGTTGTCCTATCTGAAGCCATTATGAGGTTATTGTTATTCGTTATTGGATCTCCAAGCTCTAGAATTACTTACAGGATGTCTTTTAAAATTTCTGTCTTTGAAGAAATGTAGTTTTTATGTTCCTTCCCCAACTCTATCTAGAAAGGGAAACTGCTGGTAGAAAAGAAATTTTAAACCTGATTTTTAAAGAGATAAAGCAATATTGGCTTGGCTTTTCTGCTCTGAAAACTTCAGATTTAGCTACTCCACTCATTCATATTTCATATAAACAAAAAAGTGAATGTTTAAATCTTTCTACTTTGTTTAAAGTAAAGTAAATCTGAAGTTGCTGCAGGCAGAATACTGTCCAATTCCAGAAAAAAGTGAATGTATGAGTTTACGACATAAACTCATGTAATTTCAACTTCATATATATGTGTGTGTATATATATATGGATTTTGTTTTGTTTTGAGAGAGAGAGAGAACATGCAAGTCACGGGTAAGGACAAAGGGAGAGGGGGAGAGAGATTCTTAAGGTGGAGCCCAACATAGGGCTTGATATCAATACCCAGAGATTAGGATCTGAGCCAAAACCAGGAGTCACCCAGGTGCCTCATATATACGTTTTGTATAACCAGTATGATATGTCTTGGTATCTGAATCTGGGGTATATATTTCTATATAAGATTGTGTTAGACTCTTGGAAAGAAATTTACCCCAATTTTCTAAGCCAGCCAGCACTATCTAGAAAGTTGGGCAGAATTTCCAACTTTATTGCCAGTACTATATGCAGAGAAACTAGTAAGTATCAGTTAAAAGAAATTTTCCCAGTGCATTATCCCAGAAGAATTATATCAAATTAATAACAACTTCCTTGAGGTGGTGGTTGCCACATCAAAGTGGAATGTAGATAATAGTTGGCTGTCTTTTGCCTTCTAGTTTAAGGATTTAGTTATCATTTAGTAGTAATAATAATAACATAAGTATTAACATCTAACCTATTTTGAACACTTCACATACACTGGGTTATTTAATGATCACAACAGTCCTATTAGTTACAGTTTATCTCCATTTTACACACAAGATTGAGATTCTGAGAAGTTAAATAACTTGCATGAGAAGAGAGGGTATGTGGAACAGTCAGGATCTGAACCCATCTCTGATCTTATTTATTTAGTTATAATAGTGATTGAGTAAATGTACTGGCTTTGTATACTTATTTTCAACTTTTTAAAAAAAGATTTTATTTATTTATTTGAGAGACAGACAGTGGGAGCATGAGCAGAGGGGGAGGGGCAGAGAGAGAGGGACAAGCAGACTCCCCACTGAGCAGAGAGCCATGTGCAGAGCTCAGTGTGGGACTCAGTCCCAGGACCCTGGGATTGTGACCTGAGCCAAAGTCAGATGCTTAACTGACTGAGCCACCTAAGTGCCCCTCATTTTCAGCTTTCTTGAATTAAGATCTTAGCTCATTAATTTTCGATAATCCTGTTTCCTAATACAAAAATTTTAAACATATAAATCTTTTTTTGTATTACTTTAGCTGCATCCTACAATTCTGATAAGCTTTGCCTTTTTTGGTGTTTCATTCCAAGTATTTTTAAATTTCTATTTTAAAAAATTGTTTTTACTCATTATTTATATACTTTTTTTGAAAAAATGTGTTTTTAAGGATAGATTTTTCAGGTTCTTCCAGAGTTTTAAGAAAAATTATAACCTACAAGAGGGTAAAATTTAATAGTTTCTTTTCAGAGTATAAATTTACCATATTAAGCCAGTGGTTTTCATCTGCCTTTGGCTTTCCTGTAATGGTCCACACTACCTAAAATTTGATGGACTTTTGTCAACTATTTGTGATTTATCTGTTGGGTACCCTCTTGTTTAATCCTGCTGTTTCTCACACTGGTCTTCAGCTTTGTTATACTGCTGACTTTCCTTTTCAGTTCTCTCTCTGAGTTTAAAACAACCTCTAAATGATCTTGTCCTGAGTCAATCCAAGCAAAGCAGATACATGAGACTAATATCATTTTATCTTTAGATCCACTGTCAGACCATGTAGTATAGTACCCTTGTAGAGTTTACAAGAAAGCTGTTCTTTAGCTTATTCTAAAATTATCTTGGATTTGTGCTGTCCAGTATGGTAACCACTAACCTACATGTGGCTCTTGGGCACTTGAGATATACTTAGTCTGAATTGAGATTGCATTATTAAAGTTAGTTTTACTTTTTTGTTTTGTTTTGTTTTGTTTAATTAAGCTTAGTCAGTTAAGCTTCTGGGTGATTCAGTCAGTTGAGCTTCTGCCTTTGGCCCTGGTCATGATCCCAGAGTCCTAGGATCAAGCCCCATGTTGGGCCCCCTGCTTAGCAGGGAGTCTGCTTCTGCCTCTGCCTCTTCCTCCACTTGTGCTTGCTCTCTCTGGCACTGTCTCTCTCAAATAGATAAAATCTTTTTTTTTAAATTTTTTTAGGGATTTTATTTATTTATTTGACAGAGAGAAACACAGCAAGAGAGGGAACAAAAACCAGGGGAAGTGGGAGATGGAGAAGTAGACTTCCTGCCGAGCAGGGACCCTGATGCGGGGCTCGATCCCTGGACTCTGGGATCAGGACCTGAGCTGAAGGCAGATGCTTAATGACTGAGCCACCCAGGCACCCCTCAAATAGATAAAATCTTTAAAAAAAACTTTTTAAATTAAATATGTGGCTCACACATTTTATATATTTTTTTGTATCTAACAACAGCTTTAGACAAAAATCACAATGTGCAAGTAAGAGACCACTTTTCTCCTTAGCTTGTGCGCTAAAATCCTCTGGAGAGTAGGACTCAGATAATATCTTTTAGAATTCCAGGTTTCCTGTACGAGGTTTGGGTTAAGCAGGAGTGATGTTCCTTCTTTCCGAAGAAGGTAACCAAAACTCAAATCACCTATCAGAGAATACTCTGGCCATGTTGATTCCACAGGTTGGTTAAATTTCTGTAAAAGTAGTTAAGGTTTCATTCCAGTCATCTTTCTATTTATCAGACATTCAGGTTTATCATTTAGTTAGGACCAATAAAACCTGCTTTTAAAAGCGTGTCTTGAAAAAAATAAAAGCTTGCTTTGTCTGAAAGACTAAGGAGCTGTAGCAGATGGGATAAGCTGCAAAAGTGGGCTTCTGTTTGGCAGAGAGTAGAAATGACTACAGAGGAATGTCATCCCCTGATCTGCTTCCTGCTTTCAGAGACCTTTCCACTTCTCAGTGGCAGGTACTGAAAGCATTTACACAAGAGACCAGAGCTCTGACATACTTAGATTTTTTTCCCCAGATTGGATTATAGACTATTATTATTTTATCTTAACCTATGTTGTTAGACTGTGAGCTTCTTGAGGACATGGGACAAAGAAACAGTGTCTTTATATAGTCCCTGTAAGGTACAACAGTATCAACAACAGTAAATCATAGTTAGTGTCTCTCAACTTTTTCCTGGTATGGCATACTTAGAAAACTACAGTGTTCTTGTACCACAGAGGATTCTGGCTCCCCTGTACTTCTAGTCCATACAACTTTTTTGTACGAATTAGGAGAAACGTACCTCTCTCTCAAGTTACTTTACTGCCATCTGTTGGAAAATTATTGTAATAAAAATGTGTTCTGTGATATCATGATGTAAGTGACACCTCCCTCTGGAGCTGTTCAGTGTAGTAGCTCAGCTGTGTGTGGTGGCCTTGAGGCCACCCCCAGGGGCCTAGTTGGCCAACCAGTGGGCTGAGAGAATCAATATTTGAGCAAACCTCAAGGCACATCACTATCTTGGGAAACTGGTTACTATGCTAAGGACTAAAGCCTCACCATACCCTTCGAAGTAGGGATACTTATAATCCCAGTTTTTCAGATGAGCAGGCTGAGGCATGGAGAGATTCAATAGCTGGTCTACAGTCCTGTGTCTGTCAGGTGGCTGAGTTGGAATTTGAACATAGGCGATGAGATTCTAGAGCCTAGGCTCTTAACCTCAGTAATATATTCCTCTTGCGAACTGGATGCAGCAGTTTCCAATCCCTTTTCCTATTTTCATCTCAGCCCACTGTAAAGCGTTTTAGAGCCCTGCCTCTGAGTTCTTCGGAGGAGTCTACAGCTGTAGTCTTTTTAAGTTGTTATGAAGGAAGAGGGATTTGTGCTTTCTTCTGCTGGTCCTTGTTTCTGTTGAAGTAAGAGTGCTGTCCCTTCTTTACATTTCAGAATAACCTCTGGTCCTCTTACAGCCCTGGTGGCTTTACTACTTCCCACCAGTCCCCTTTCTTTATTTGCAGAATGATCAACCAGAACTGCTGCCAACTCATGTAGGCTGATCTAATCTCACTTCTAGATTCCTTCCCTTAAGGCTCCTAGGATTGTATCTCCAGAACTTCCCCTCCTTACTTCTGCTCCTTTCTTTAATCCTACCTTTTTTTGAACCCTTAATTGCTGCCTCCTCCAAAATCACCTCTCATTTTTCTATCCAAATTACCTTACTTTCTGATTTTAGAAGGTAAGTACCTCAGGGCAGGGATTGCCTTGTTATGTTGTGAAATGGTGTCTAAAGTGCTCCATAAATTAGCATCTGTAGAGAGTTTTATACATTCTAATTATTATTATTGAAATACAGAAATACTTTCTGAGCCATAAGGAAGCATCTTAAGGTAATAGTCTAATTGCCTGTACATGTTTTTTAAAAAAGAAAAAATTCTCTCTTCCTGCCAGAGAGAGCTATCGGATCGCAGAACAGATCTCAGAACAGCAGCCCAAATCCCAGGACTCTTTCTGGTTATTGTTTTAATGCTTTTATATTTATTCAGAGAATCATGTTTGTAAGACAGTAAAATGAGGGCCTGTTGGTCATGTGAACCCATTTGGATTACTTAACCCTGGTCAGAAAAGCAGGAATGGCCCTTCGGTTTGCGTTGGTCCAGAATCTTTAATTTCCTTAGTGACATTTATAGTTAAAGCCAATGGTATTCATTTCTCAGGGGATGTAAAATAAATTTCATTTATATTATATTTATGTAGATGTTTATTGCCAGAATGATCAACGTTTTTTATTAGCATTTTATGATGCAAATGGAGCTTTTAAGACTTGTTGAATTTTAATGTAGACATGTATGTTAGAAGGACTCATTTACAGAACTATTGATTTTTTCCAGTGCTTGCTTTGAGAATGTACTTGGAAGAGTGGTTAGTGAGACAGTTTTCTGAGTCCTCTGAACCTTGAAGACAAACCTTTAGGTTTGTTTTTTTAAACAACTTGCTTTGAAAATCTTGTTGGCCTGGTTTTCCTGAATGTGAGATTTAATAAGTATATTTTTTTGATTAACAATTTAATGATTGTCCCTTAAATGAAAGATATGCCAGTCAGAATAACTGAAATGATGTTGAAATTATCAGTTGAAGTTACCTGTAAGTCTTAAATAAAAAATAGTGGTGCTTTTTCAAAGAAAAGAAGCTTGTTTATCACTTATGGTAGTGACCATGCTTGATGAAGTATGACATTGTCCAAGTGTAAGTGGTCATAACAGACTCACTGCGTATGTTTGAGAGGGAATCATGGAGTTGGGATTTTTTTTTTTTTATCCTTACCCGTACGTTTTACTTCCTACAGCCTAAGAACATCTTTTTAGGTCAAATTGTACCTACTTATATTTAGGCTTTTGGTGGTAACTAAAGAGCAAGTTGAATTGAAAAACAAGCCTACCTCATTTTTAGATGATTGAACTCACTTTGGGGACTAGGTTGTCTCCTTTCCCAGGGTATATAGTGGTATCTTGCTGCTTTAGAAGTGGTTGGACACTTCATGCCTTTATTTTTTTTTAAAAGATTTTATTTATTTATTTGACAGAGAGAGAGTGCACTAGCTGGGGGGAGGGGCAGGTAGAGGAAGAGGGAGAAGCAGGCATCCTGGTCGACGTGGGACTCAATCCCAGGACCCTGGGATCATGACCTGAGCCAAAGACATATGCTTAGCCAACTGAGCCACCCAGATGTGCCCACTTTATGCCTTTAAAGATAAAGCCTGAGTATATAGCATCCCCTGGCCTGGTCCTATCGGAGTTATAGGTTTTAAGCTGCATAAGAGCTGAGCGATCATCTTTCTAGTGGTTCTTAGCTCTGGCTGCTAGAGTATCCTGGGAAGCTTTTTAAAGAATCTCTAGTTTGGGGGCTATACCCCGCTCTGTTTACAATTGAGAAACTGAGAGAGGAGGAAATTGACTTGTATACAGCCACACATGTTATGTGTTACGAAAAATCATAGTATTATTTACTGACATTATCCTCAAATCTTGGTTGAAGTGCTCTCACATTTTGGAGCAAGCAGTTGTTAAATTAAATCATAAGCAGTGCAGAAAACAAGGTGGGACCACCTAACACTGTCATTGACTTTAAAGTATCTGTTCTGTAATAAAACTGAGTGTGACAAAGCCACTTTCAGTGCCTTCCACCTTATTCGTATTGAGGAGAAACTGCTGTCAGTTGTGGCAAATCCGTAATGTCAGTTTGGTTATGTGGTAGATGAACCTCCTACCCAAGGCCAGACTTGGTCAGTTTATGTGTGGGGAAAAGTTTTTCAGTTAAAGCTTGAATTATACTAGTAGACAGAACGAAGCAGCTAAGCTCTTTTGAATTAAGCACTTAGTAGTTTTCCAAACATGAACACTTTAAATTTTTCAGGTAAGGGGCAGAGAGCAGTAGTCAGTAGTCATTCTCTGTTATTACTAGGGGCAGAGGGCCGGGGCAGGGAGTGCAAATACTGTCATCAACATTTGCTCAGAAACTTCAGTCTGGGGGTCCTTTTATAAACCTTGAAATAGGCTTAGCCTATTCCTTCAAGAAGTTTGTATTTCTTAGGGAGATTGTGTGTGCATGTGCACATGTATGTGTGTCTGTGTTTAGAACCTCTTAAGGCTGTTTTGTACTTTCATTTTAAATATGAAAGTTTAATGAATATATCTTACCATTTTAATAAATACCCTTTTATGAGGAGGCAAACAAGTCAAAATATATTTTAATACGTGTGTGTGTTTATATGTACATTGTGTATATATTGTGAATGGGTATATATGGATATGTATTGTATGTGTATGTATCTAGTGAATGTATGTGTGTGTGTATATAGTGAATATATACAGAGTGATGAATTAAAATGTGGTATCTAAATGAGCAGCCCAGACAAAAGTGCTGCCTCACAGGAAATTATGAGATTGAGTGAAACAGTTGATGTCAAATGCTTAGCACATACTGCTCATTGATTTTCATTATCTGCATATTTATTATTATATCACCATTAGTATAGGAATTCAGAGGAAAAAGAAGACTATTGGTTAGATCAGGAAAGGAAGAAAACATGATTTAAGTAAAACATATTGCATCTATTTTATTTAAAATATTTTTAACCTAAGACTTGAATTGCTAATACCAATATTGTGGAGGATACAATACAATACATATAAGTACATATTAATGATATGGTTTCTTTTGTTTCAGGAGCTTTATATTGCTGTAGGAATATCTGGAGCCATCCAACATTTAGCTGGGATGAAAGACAGTAAGGTAACTACACAATAATAATCCTAGAAGAAAAATTATCTTATTTTAAAATTTTGGTTTCATTCGTTCCATATAGTTACAGTGTGTATATTCAACCATTCAGGTTAATATTCTGTCTAGGAATAGAAAGAAATATAAGATGCTGTTCATGGTTTGAAGCTGTACCATTGGTAGGAGAGGCATTGCTATGTCATGGAAAGAAGTGTGACCCTGAATCCCAACTCTGCCCCTAGCTTACCACATGATGTGTCTTGTCTGCACCTCGGTTCTTTGCCTAATACACATATTTATTGATGATGTTTAAGGTCCCTTTCAGCTCTGACCATCTATGGGGAGAAAATTTGGGGTGAATAGAGCTTGATGAGGTTCTGACCATCTAACTATTTTGTGAAGTTTCTGATCCCTGATTGTCTGCTTCACCCTGGTCCCCTTAAAGTCCCACCCTTATATGGCAGCAAAGCTCCTCTTCTCAGGTTTGTTACTAAGGTGTGACAGAAACATTTAGGGTTGGAGCATCTCCATATCTCAGTAATTATTAGCAATATAGTGTATAGAGGAAACCTGGATGCTGATTTGCTACTTTGGACTGTATTGGGAAGCCCTGTGTAAGGATTTTCTGAGCATATATTTCAGAATATGACACATTAATTCATGCATACCAATGCACACTTTGAATTATGAACTTAGTCTTTCATGAAGACAGAGATGCTTCTGACACTCCAGCTTTTATCCATTCAGATGGAAGTTTGATCTAAAGGTAATAAAACTTTTAACAGGTTTAACTTCTAACTTGAAAAAATGCATTTACTACCTCCTTGTAACCTCTAAATGAATTGGCTCAAAACCAGTCAGATTTCACAGTTGGATGGCAGGTTTCTTTACTGAGCTATGAAAACAAGCAGTGCCAGTGGGGAAAATGTTACTGCTGCATTAAGGGGAAAAAAAAAACACTCCCAACACCAGCAACCTTAAAAAATATTTTTAGCTGGGCGAGTTCAGACATATCTAGAATTCTGCTTCTCAAAAGATTCTGCCTGCCAAGAAGATCCTGGTAAAAATTGTCATGCCATGGCAACAGGACTGGATTAGGGGGGAGATGGACTAGCTAGTATGTTAAAGCAAAAAAAGGGAACAATTAAAGTAAGGAGACCAGTGTTGGGAATTGTTTATAAGAATAAATTTGAGCCAAGATGTTGTCTCTTTATGCAGTCAACAAATATTTATTAAGCACTTACTTTTGTACTAGATGTGGGAGATGCTTAAATGAAAAAAACAGCTCTTGTCATCACCAACTTGTATAGGAGATGCAGCAATCTCTGGTTATAATTTTGGTTGAGGTCTAAAATGGAATATTAGAGTAATTGGCTTAAATCTAATAATCACACTGCATACAAGTTATATTTTAATTAACATCGTCACATAGTTTGAAGAATATGAGATTTGGTTGTTATATGAAACAATTCAATGTAATGAGAGTACTTTCTGGACTATATACATATTAATATCATTGATTACAATCTGTACTTTAAAAACTGTATAAGGAAGAGGAACATGAATTTATAAGGACATATTAAGAGAACTCTAGGATGCAAGCTAGATTTTATGATACTCATTTACAGTTGACAATTCAGGAATATTCTTTTAGTAATTTGAAAAACTGTAACCATCCCAAATCTTTCTTCTTAAATACTTTAATGGTTCCTTGTCCACAGTTGTGTGATTTTGCTTTAAAAATAACTTTTATATGGTTGGACTGAAAAAGCTTTCACATGATTAAAATGTCAGATGTTTGACTAGGTGGCCTCCAGGAAAATCATTAACCATCATTAATTAAATAAATCTCTGCTAGTTCCTGTGAAGCAGGCTTACATATTCCCAGAAGAGAAACACCTCGATGCAAATCAAATGCCTGTGATTTGAAATGTTTGTACTTGTGACTTTGGATTTGAGGCTCATACTGAAACCATCATTTCTTGTCTCTGACCACACATCTTTTAATACATATGGCATGTTTGACTGGAATAGTAGTTACTTGGACTACACTATGCTTCAGTCTCAGATATTCTGGAATATTTTCATCTTTTTGAGAGACCCTAGGGGAGTTACACATATGTCTTGTAGCCTATATATTAAGTCAGACTGTATCAAAATTCTCTTAATCTCTTAATTTCAGCTATTTTCATGTGATAGAGTAACAAGCAGGTAGAAACTTAATTTTACTTCTAGAGAGATAAATCATCATACTGTATTAAAATAACACCACATAAGGATCAAATATTATAGTCAAAACTTTAATTGCAGTGGTGTTTGAAGCATCTGTGGAGGGTGCCTAGGTGGCACACTTACTTAGTAAAGCATCCAGTGGCTGGTTTTGGCTCAGGTCGTGATCTCAGAATTGTAGGGTTGAACCCCACCTTGGGCTCTGTGTTCTGCACAGAGTCTGCTTGAGACTCTCTCTCCCTCTCCTGCTGCCCCTCCCCTCTATATGTGTGCACGTGCTCTCTCTCAAATTAATAAAGAAAATCTTTTTTTTTAAAAAAAAGGGGGTGCCTGGGTGACTCGGGTTAAGCCTCTGCCTTCGGCTCAGGTCATGATTCCAGGGTCCTGGGATCGAGCCCCGAATCGGGCTCTCTGCTCAGCAGGAAGCCTGCTTCCGCCTCTCTCTATGCCTACCTCTCTGCCTACTTGTGATCTCTCTCTGTCAAATAAATAAATAAAATCTTAAAAAAAAAAATCTGTGGAGAATACCAAACCAATTGTAATATATAATCTGTTACTAATAAAAGAATAATTGGTACATGTAGCACTGTTTTTAGGGCTATTTCTCCTTAATTTGCTCATCTGTCATTATAATCCTTCACATAAAAAATGTTATAGGAGATAATAGGATCTTTTGGTAGTTTCGTGTGGGAGACATAGTAATTTACTTGTTGAAAAGGCTATCCTTTTCTCAGTAAATGATTTTGATACTCTAGTCAAAAAATCATTTGACCGTATATGTGAGGGTTTATTTCTGAGTTCTCTATTCTTATCCCCCCAGTCTATATATCTGTCTTTATGCCAGTACCACCCTTTTTTAATTCCTGTAGCTTTGTAGTAAGTTTTGAAATCAGGAAGTGTGGGTCTTCCAGCTTTGCTCCTTTTCTAGATTGTTTTAGCTATTCAGGGTCCCTTGAGAGGATGGGTTTTTTAATTTTTGCAGAAAATGTCATTGGAAGGACAGTTTCAGTGGATATAAGACTTTTGGTCAACGTTCTTTTTTTTTTAGCATTTTGAATGTATCAGCTCACTGCCTTCTGGATTCCAAAATTTCCGAGAAATCTGTTGATATTCTTATTGAGGATCTCCTGTATGTGATGAGTCACATGTCCTCATTTTCAAGATTCTCTTTTTATCTTTGGCTTTTGAAAGTTTGATTATGTGTCTTGATGTGGGTCTCTTTGAATTCATCTTTCTTGGAGTTTGTTTAGTGTCTTGGATGTTTATATTCATGTCTTTCATCACATTTAGAAAATTTTTAGCCACTATTTCTTCATTTGTTCTTTTTGCGCCTTTTTCTTTCTTCTGGGACTCCCACAGTGCATATTTTGTTTTGTTTGATGTTGGTCCACAGGACCCCTAAGTGCTCTGATTACGTTTCTTTAATCTTTTTCTTTCTATTCTAAAGACTTGATAATTTTCATTGTCCTACTTTCAAGTTTGCTGATTCTGTCTTCTGATTGCTTAAATCAGCCTTTGAATCTTTACAGTGAATTTTTCACTTCAACTTTACATCTCCAGAATTTTCTTTTTGGTTTCTCTTTAGGTTTTGTCTTTTGCTATTTCCATTTTGTTCATACATTGTCTTCTTGACTTCCCCTACATCTTTATAATTCTTAGACCATCTTTAAAATGGTTGTTTTAAAGTCTTTTTCTCATTGAGGTGCCATCAGACCTTTCTTAGAAGCAGTTTCTCTTGATTTTGTTTTCCTTGAGTGGTCCCATACTTTCCTGTTTCTTAGTATTTTTTTGATTTTTGATGTTTTTAAAAACTGGATATTTGAATCTAATAATCTATTCCTGGAAATCAGATTCTCCTCCTTCCCCAGGGTTTGCTGTTTTGTTGTTGTTTTTTTTATTTATTATTATTGTTTTTTGATTGTTGTAGGTTGTATCTGTGCCAAAGATTAACCTGAGGTATAAACTTAAGATCTTTTCTGAGCCTATATGTGAGGTTAGTTTGTAATTTCCCCCATATATCCAGTTGCTTTTAAAAAGTGCCCTAGTCTTGAATGTCTGGCTTCCAAAAAGGGAAAAGAACATTGA
The DNA here is from genome assembly GCF_922984935.1 of Meles meles. Classification (NCBI taxonomy): domain Eukaryota; kingdom Metazoa; phylum Chordata; class Mammalia; order Carnivora; family Mustelidae; genus Meles; species Meles meles. Next base: position 31,619,787 of record NC_060071.1, on the reverse strand, counting down.
AGGGAGGCAGAAGTGCTTTGACATTTTAAATCCCCTAGAGGTAACTTTAGCCAGAGGAGGGGAGGGGCTTCTAACAGTGGGGGAGGTGCAATAAGCAACATCTTTTTTATCAGTAGCAGCAATCCAGAATCAAAGCACAGGTCCCCAGTCCCTGGAGGACAAGGTTCTTTTTGCCCACTCTGTCTCCTGCAGGCTGTGTACAAGCAGCTGCAAGAACATGTGCACAGCTGCTTGCCATTAGGGTGGGGAATGAGTACCTGTTACTGCACTAAGAGCTACAGCTCATGCAAGCTTTCCCCTGGAAGTTGCAAGCCTTCAATAGACTCTAGATTTCCAAAATGGTTACATTAAACAGATTCTGCCAGTGCTGTTGTTAACAGTATAGGTTAGGAAGACAGATTCCTCCTGATGCTTCCTACTTTGCCATCTTCCCAGAATCCTCTCCTCTCATTTGTTACTTCCTAAAACATTGTTTTTCATGTCAGAAATGAACTTAGGAAAATAATGGCTTAAAACCTTTTTAAATACTGTAATGGGCTAGTGGTGGTATGGGAGATAATTTTATGTGCAAACCCAGAAATTCCTAAATTTACAGTATTGGCACAAATGAATCAAATTAATCTTATTTAGTAAACATCTTTAACAATATAAATTTGTTGGGAGTGTTAAAGTAGAAACATCAATCTGTGGTATATTTTTTTGATAAAGACCAAAGTCTTTGTTTTTATTTCACAGACAATTGTGGCTATTAACAAAGACCCAGAAGCTCCAATTTTTCAAGTGGCTGATTATGGAATAGTTGCTGATTTATTTAAGGTAAGCTGGCCTTGGGAGAGATGTCTGTTACCTAGCTTGTCATTCAAGAACCTCTTAGAGTTGGTCAGAGAGGAAGCCATTATAGGTAAACATTGTGGGTTTGTTTGTATACCTGTGTATCTGTCTGTGTATGTATTAATATTTGTACACAGTTTTGAACTAACTGTGAAGTTGTCCTGATAAATACGTGAAGTTTATATAGAGTATAACTTTACCTTTAAGGAGTCCATATTGTCTTTAAAATATCCACATGGCTTTTGGCATCTCGTGTTCTAAGTTAGCACACAGTGTGAAGTGATTCGAGTAATTATGACTGAGAATCATGGCAGGTATCTTAAAAAAATTCACATCAAATACCCTTACTCAGCGATTTGCCAGAAATGCTACAGCTTTTCTTTTAACTTTTATTTGTTTGAGTAATCTCTACACCCACCACGGCACTCAGACTCAAGAGTTGGATGCTCTTCCGGCTGGGCCATCCAGGGGCCCCCATGCTGCAGCTTTTCAAGGGAAGACTGGGCACTCAGGTCCAGCTTATCTGACTCAACAAGCATGCTCTGCTTGCTGTGTTTGAGAATTAAATGCCTTCCTAATGTGATATATGTAGCGGAGAACACTTACTCCACATTCTCCTACTCTTCACGTTTTTGAGTGTTCTTTCTACCCTGCACCACCCCCATCTTTGCCCTCCCCATGAGCAAAATTACTTTAGTGATACTGATGTGCACCATTTGGCCACATTTAAAGGTTCATAGCTCATGCCTGGCCTGGTTTATTTCTGTTCCTCAGGGCTTGCCTATAAACTTCCTGATTGCCTTGTGCAGAAATCACTCATGAAGCCATTGAGGCTCTGAAAGTAGCACCTAACACTGGGAAAAGTAGGTGGGTTTGCTAGAGTGAGGAACCCCTCGCACAGAATTTCAGCAAGTTACTGTGAGCCTTAATAGAGAGGCTGCAGCCTGAGAAGAGAGCCAGGGTGGTCCCCTTAACAAGAGAATTGGTCCATTACCATGACTTCACCAGCACTGCATATGATCTAGATGAACTAATGAATGTACTTTGAGAGCCCATCTGTACTTTGAAGTTCATGCTCAAATATATGTTCATGCTCAGTGAAGATGGACCCTTCAACTGCTCATACAGAGACGAGAATGGGGCTATTGCCCTGGATCAGCCTTCCCCTCAGCACCCCCTCCCTGCCTCTGGCCTCCCAAAGAGCCCATATCTTACCCTACGAAGAATGCAGCCCCTCTTCAGTGATCCTGGGGTCCTGTAATTGAAAGTTAAGACTTAGGTAGTTCTGCTGCTCCTGTTACCTGGCCCAGCTGTGTAAGAACAAACAATATTTAATGACAGTCATTTGACCACTACAGTATACCAATGGGAGGAAAAGTTAGTATGAAAGAGAAATTTTAAATTTCTGTACAAGGATAACTTTGTTCAGGTTGCTAGCATTTAGCTACAGTGAGAAGCTTAAAGGAGTAAAGACCTTTTAAGCAAAAAAAACACCTCTGAACCCTCACCGTGTATCAGGTTGATGTGTTTGGAAACAGACATCTACTGTAGTTGCCTTATATTTTTCTCAAAGTGAATATTTAAATAAGTTTACAATTTTGCTTATTTTATGATACATTTTTCTGTTTTCTTGTGTACTGTATATTGCAACCTACAGAGTGGGTTTACTTGATAAATGGATGAAGTGTTAGACAATTGGAAATTTGTGAGGTTTATACAGTGGATGCCTGCCTTGGGGCAGGACCATCTTTGTAGCAATTATTGATGGAATGGTGTCATAATGCCTCTTGCATTAAGGCAGCTCCCAGGTTGGACATGAAAGAGAGAGTATGCGAGCGAGTGAGGGTGTGTGCACGTGTGCGTGCTGAGAGAGGTATTTTGGTGAGAGTCCTAAGACAGTAGAAGTGGAAAGGGACCTCAAGAATCAGCAGATTTCTAACCAGAGATTCTCGAGCTATTTTTGGTGTTTTAAGAAGCCCACATTTGATAATGTGTTTGGACTAAGACCTAATAACATTTATTTGTTAATAGCTAGAATTATATTAAGGTAGTGGTTACCTCATGCTCAGAAGTTCTGAAGCACAGGTATATATACCTTTTGATTAATATAAAGGGAGAAAAGTTAATCCTTTAAAAAGCAGTCTGGGGAGGAAACGGATTAGATAATGAAAATATTAAAAATCTGCTTGGGAGCGGCTGGCTAGCTTGGTTGGTAGAGCATTTGACTCTGGATCTCAGGGTTGTAAGTTCAAGCCCCACGTTGGGTGTTGAGATTACTTAAAATTTCAAAACAAAACAAAAAAAAACAGTGCTGCTTGAGTTGTAGTCTCCCGGTTGCTACTACATGTATAAGACAAGTGATATGTTCTTTTTAGGTTATCTGTTTTCCCAGAAAGCTGTGATTTGCGGAAATAACTCAGCAAGTTTTGGGCACAATTAAGCCAGGCTCCTGATTCTGTTCTTTTACTCATCACCCTGCCTTTCTAACTCATCAGGGACTCTGGCCAGGTGGTTCACCAGAACTCCTCTACCCTTGATAAGTTGCAGTAAAAAGGACCTCACCTTTAGCAGACTCTAGGAACCTAGACAGTATCTATCAAATTGTTTTTTCAGTTGAAATTAGAATGAGTATGGCACAGATGAATATTACTAATTCTGACTGAAGAATGGATAAGGTGCTGTAATGAATATGCTCCTCAGGGCCATGCTCTGTTTTTTAAAAATCAAATATTTAAAGGTATAACAGCACATAAAAATATGGCTATGCAAATTATGAATGAGTTAGCATTATCTATTTCAGATTAAGATTTTAAAGAAAATAGTTTAAGTCAGGGGCACCCACCTGGCTCTTGATTTTGAGATTTTTTTTTTTAAAAGATTTTATTTATTTATTTGACACACAGAAATCACAAGTAGGCAGAGGGGCAGGCAGAGAGAGAGGAGGAAGAAGGCTCCCCACAGAGCAGAGAGCCCCATGCAAAGCTCGATCCCAGGACCCAGAGATCATGACCAGAGCTGAAGGCAGAGGCTTTAACCCACTGAGCCACCCAGGCGCCCCTGATCTTGGGATTTTAAGGTTGAGCCCCACATGCTGGAGGTAGAGATTCCTTAAAAAAAGTAAATTATAATAAAATCTTTATTTTTATTTTTTTAGAGAGGGAGGAGGGGTGCAGGGGAGAGAGAGAATGTTAAGCTGTCCCACACCCAGTGCAGAGCCCCATGCAGGGCTTAATTTCACAACCTTGAGATAGGAGTTGGAAGCTTAACAGACTGAGCTACTCAGGCATCCCCCAAAATAAAATATTTAAAAAAAAGAGAAAGAATATCATAAGTCACATAATAGTTGTGTAAAAGGGACTTTTTAAAACTGAATTTCTATGTAAAAATTTTAAATTTCAGACTATCACATAATAGACTAATAATGCTCTGAATTGGTATCCACCAAACTTTATCATGTCTGTAGTAAAAATGTATGGATTTTAATTTTTAATATTTTTTTTACCTCATCCTTTCACAATCATGAGTTAGAGACACGAGGCGTTTTTTTTTCCTTTCTTCATATAAGGAAAATAATACAGTACAGTAGCTAAGAGCTTTAATTCAGTTTTTGTCTTGGCCACATACTAGTTAAATTATCTTGGCCAAGGTATTTAATTTTTCTGAATGTAAGCTTCCTCAAAAGTAATATAAATATATTACATACCTTACAAGGTTGTATTGAAGGTTAAATGAGATTATACTGTACCTAGTACAGTCTGTGTTAAATATTAGGCTCCCTATTTATATTTCCTTTCATACAGGTATAGTAAGTGTTCAGTAAATGGTAAATATTATAATCAGAGTCAGAGTGACAGAGTATTGGACACTACGTTGTTTTTTTTTATAGCTTTCCTGAGATTTAATTCATAAATCATAGAGTTCACCCTTTTAAAATGTATAGTTCAGTGATTTTTAGTATATTAGGAGTTATGCAACCATCAACTGTCTAATTCCAGAACATTTTCATCACACTGAGAAGAAACCACAAACATATTTTCAGTCACTTCCTGTTCCCCACTCTCCCCAGACCCTGGCAACAACTAATCTATTTTGTGTTTCTATGGATTTGCCATTCGTGGACATTTCTTATAAACAGAATCATGTAATATATGGTCTTTTATAGCTGGCTTCTTTGCATAATGTTCTCAAGATTCATCTGTGTTGACATCTGTATCAGTACTTTCTTTCCTTTTATTGCTAAATAATATCCGTTGTGTGGATATGCCTCATTTTGTTTATCCATTAATCATTTGATGGACATTTGAGTTGTTTCTACTTTTTTTTTCTATTACAAGTAATGCTGCTATGAGCATTTAAGTTTTCATGTAGATATATGTTTTCATCTTGTGTGGGTACATATATAGGAATGGAATTTCTGGGTCACTTGATAACTCTATTTTTAACATTTTGAAGAACTGCCAGCCTGTTTTCCAAAGTGGCTGCCCTATTTACATTCCCACCAATAATGCTGTTCCCAATAATAATGTTTCTTTTCTCTTCTTTCTTTCTTGTCCTTTCCTCTCCTTTCTCCCCTCCTTTCCCCTCCCCTCCCCTCCATTCTCTTTTCTCTTCTCTTCTCTTCTTTCTTTTCTTTCTTCGCCCCCTCCCTCCCCCTCCCTTCTTTATTTATTTATTGTATTATCGACTTCATTAAACAAGTCATGTATCAGACAGCATCCCATTTAGCAAGTAGAGGGGAGCTCCTGTCTTTTCACATTCTTGATGTCCTTTGATGCACAAAAGTTTACATTTTGTTGAAGTCCAGTTTATCTATATTTTTTTTATTGCTTGCCCTTTAGTAGGTGCCATTATTGTGAAACTTCTGCCTAATCCAGTACAGTGATTATATGCCTACAAGTATCTGTTCAAGTCCTCACTTTCATTTCCTTTGTGTGTATGCCTGTGGATTGCTGGGTAATATGGCAATTCTGTGTTTAGCTTTTTGAGGAACTTCCAAACTGCTTTCTCTAGTGGCTGCACCATTTTACATTCCCACCAGCAATCTACCGGCCTTCCAGTTTTTCCACTTGTTACTTTTTATTTTTCAAATCAGAGCCATCCTGGTAGGTTTGAAATGGTATCTCATTGTGGTTTTGACTTGCATTCCTTAATGACTAATGACGTTGAGCATCTATTTATGTGCTTACTGGCTATTTGTGTAGCTTCTTTGGAGACATGTTTATCCAAATCCTTTGTCCTTTTTTAATTGAATGTGTGTCTTTGTTCTTGAGTTGTAGGAGTTCTTTATGCAGTCTGGATATTAACCCTTACGAGATACATAATTTCCAAATATTTTCTCCCATTTTGTAGGTAGATTATCCTTTCTCTTTCTTTATAATTACCTTGGCACAAAAGTTTTTAATTCTGATGAAGTCCAGTTCATCTATATTTGCTTCTGTTGCTGCTGCTTTTTGGTGTCATATCTGAGAATCCATTGCCAAATCCAGGGTCTTGAAGCTTTAGCCCTAAGTTTTCTTCTAAGAGTTTTATTTTAGCTCCCATAGTTGCGTCATTGATTCATTTGGGATTAATTTTTGCATATGGTATGAGGTGAGGTTCCATCTTCATTCTTTTGCATGTTATCACAGCACTGTCTCTGTTGGAGACACTCTTATTCCCATTGATTGGACTTTGCATACCACCTATTTTTTAAAACTTTTTCTACTTCTTCCTATCATAGCTGTCCATCATTCTAACCCCTTATGCTCGCTCTCTGGAACCTGCAGGGTTTATCTCTGTCTGCCTCCTCAGTTTTTGTCCAGAATCCTTTTCTCCTCCATGTTAATGTTCTGATTTTTCTGAGCCCACACTTAATCTCTTCCTTAGAACCCCTGGATTTTTTTTTTTTTAAAGATTTTATTTATTTGACAGACAGAGATCACAAGTAGGCAGAGAGGCAGGCAGAGAGAGGGAAGCAGGCCCCCTGCTGAGCAGAGAGCCTGATGTGGGGCTCCATCCCAGGACCCTGAGACCATGACCTGAGCCGAAGGCAGTGGCTTAACCCACTGAGCCACCCAGGCGCCCCGAACCCCTGGATTTTGAGCATTTAGTGCCGTTCTTCCCATCTTCTTACATTACAGTGTAAGATGGGCACATTTTTGGTTGTGTGGTTCATAGACCTCTGTCTTTTCTCCCCAACTAGGGGGTAGAACTCCTTGTGGGCAAGAATTAGGCCTGAACTTTATTTCCCAGGGTGCTTACCCTGGGGAAATACTAATTAAATGACTAGTTGTGTTGTGATTTCTATCAGAGATAGAAATCTATCTATCATAGATTGTCTTACTTTAAATGTAAATTCACTTTCATCTGGTCTTACTGACTAGAGAGCTGGGTCTGCACTATCTAAAATAAAAATAAGAATCCGGATCTCTGAGTTAGTGCTCACGCTGTCAGACATGCAGTGAACTTGAGTGGCATTTTTCTTTTCCTTAACTGATAAGGCATTGTGTAGTATGCTTGGAAAGTCTGAGGTTGATCTAATAAGAAAGGATATAGATGGTGGACAAAATGCCTTCAACCCTTTTTGGGGGTTGTGGCAGGGAGACATTCTGGAAGATTTTTTAAAATTGTATGTTCTAAATCAACTTAATGTTTCGTTTAAAAGAAATTGGGCTCTAGCCTATTTTTCATGAAACACATAGGTCCCACAAGAGGCCTCTTTAGCGTGTCATCTGTGTGACTGGCATCAGCTCATGGACTCTCCACTGAGCAGAGCTGGGAGAAGTGGTGCCAGCACTTAGTGCTGCCCCTGAGCTACTGCCCACTGGCTCCATGGTAAACATGGGCCTTTAATAGGCTGGAGACAAAGTGACATTCGGAAGAAACAACATGTTGACAATTTCCTTAATAAATTTTGTACGAACACATTATTTCCACCTAATGGAAATGTAGCTCTCTTAAATAATTGAGAGGCTGTATTCATCAATGGCGAGTTCAACTGGGATCTCTCCGAGCTAGGACAGTCGACAGCCCCGTGGAAGACTGGGTAATTGATATTTTACACAGTTTTCAGGTGGGCTCCATGTGACACCACCTGCAGTCCCCGTGCCCAGCGCGCTTGTGCTGTCAGGCTACCCCAAAGCAGCTCCGTGCTGAAAGCTCCAGTTGCAGCCACTGAACTGCTGAGACTAAGAGTTAGTAATTCATCTTTTTTTTTTTAAATTTTATTTATTCATTTGAGAGAGAGAGAGATCACAAGTAGACTGAGAGGCAGGCAGAGAGAGAAGGGGAAGCAGGCTCCCCGCTGAGCAGAGAGCCCGACGCGGGGCTCGATCCCAGAACCCCGAGATCATGACCTGGGCCGAAGGCAGAGGCTTAACCCACTGAGCCACCCAGGTGCCCCAGTAATTCATCTTTTTTAAAATGGGAGCCAGCTTGGTCAGTTTTCCCTCGCTGTGGTTTCTTACTCTGTCTGCTGACCAGACTCCACATTAGCACAAGGCCTTTAACAGAGAATGATGAAACTGAATGTTCAGCATGCAGCTCATTCTTATGTGCCAAAAGATAGGAACGTGTGCTGAGGAAGCAGCTACAGTGTTTGTGGAATGACAGATGTGTAAGCAAATGAGCAATGAGAAAACAAGTGCTAGAGCAGGTTCACAGGGTCATGTCTGAACAAGAGATTTTGGTGTGGACTTTGAAGGAAACGCAGGAAAGCAGTAAGGGAAGGGAGAATACCCAGAAAACACGGAAGTAAAAAATACACATTTCTCTCCTTACAGAAGAAAAATTGGACTCCTGTTTCCTGTGGTGCCTTTCTGAGGTTTATGATTATGTCACAAAGTTTCCTAGTCAGGGCGTCTGGGTGGCATGGTCGGTTAAGCGTCTGATTCTTGGTTTCGGCTCGGCTCAGGTTATAATCTCATGAGGTCAAGACCACCCCCACCCCCCCCACCCCCGCCGCGGGGCTCTGTGCTCAGTGGGGAGTCTGCTTGAGATTCTCTGTTTACCTGTGCTCCTCCCCACTCATGCTCTCCCCTCTCTCTCTCACTCCCTAAAGTAAATAAATCTTTAAATGTAGTGGTCCCACAGACCCCACATTCCCACAGATAACAGGAGAGCCTAGAGGGATGGGGACACACCTTGAGCCTCAGCAGCAATGCGCATAACTTCTTTTGGCTTCTGTATACTGTTTTAAAAAAGGTTTTATTCATTTATTTAGAGTGAGAACAAAAGAGAGAGCATGAGAAGGGAGAGAATCTTCAAACTCCCTGCTTGTGTGGAGCCTGACTCAGGGCTTGATCCCTTGACCCTGAAATCATGATCTGAGCTGAAATCAAGATTCACATGCTCAACGGACAGAGCCAGCCAGGCGCTCCAAGACTGCAGCCTTTGAAGGGAAGACCACCTGGACACAAGGCTGGCAGGACCAGCGGCACACACACTGCCTCAGTGCCCCTACCTCTGTGTACTTCCTATGGAGCTGTGACCATATCACACTGAATGCTCAAGTTGTTTAATTACTTTTTTTGTTTTAATTTGCAGGTAGTTCCTGAAATGACTGAGTTGTTGAAGAAGAAATGAGTTACAGTGTTTTAAGAAGGAAAATAAATCAAAGTATTCAACTGAAATAGAAATTCATGGCTATTACAGTAATCATTGGAAAGTATGGAGAGCTACATACCATAATTTGAGAAAATTCTCACAGATGCCAGAATGCTTTTTTTATGAGCCTGTTACTATATTTCTTTTAATTATTTGTGGTTCCAAGTAATTATTTTTTAAAATTTTCTAATTCTGTAAAAAAATATAATAAAACATTTACACAGCTTTAAAACTACTAACAGAAATATGCCTAGCTTTATAAAGAAAGAAAATTGAAGAAATGGTATGAAAATTTATTTTTTTTCTGCCTGTCTTGTTCATGGAGAACTCTGTGGTTTTTTTGTTTTTTGCTTATTTATTTATTTATTTGACACACAGAGAGAGAGGGAACACAAGGAGGGGGAGTGGGAGAGGGAGAAGCAGGCTTCCAGTGGAGCAGGGAGTCCGACATGGGCCTCGATCCCAGGACTCTGGGATCATGACCTGAGCTGAAAGCAGGCACTTAATTACTAAGCCACCAGGTGCCTGAGGACTCTGTGTTTTGGGCAAGATTGTTGGGCAACATGATTGATCTCTCCAGACTAATCATTTAATTTAGTTTTTGAGAGAAGGGACCTAGATTGGCAAATTCCGAGTAAAAAAGCATGGCCACAAAGCATGAATATTAACTTAAATATACTCCCGTCTTCAGAAAACCATAACTAATAGGACCAAAGCAGACCCGACTTAAACCTGAACTTGCTGAATGAATTTAGTTGGCTTACATTAAATTTAATTTTCCATTTCGTTTCAGAGTTTTGTCAGCTTAGAGGACTTTGTGTCTCTGAAGGAGAGGGGAGAAGGAGGGGCTGTGGTGATGCAACATGGCCTCTTATGCTAACAGATAGTGTGATTAATATAAATGTTTAAATCCCGCTCAGAGAATGCTTTGGCTTTTCTCTGGCCCTCCTGATGCTTCTTTTGAGCTGTCTTAGAAAACAGCCAAGCATGTGAGATGACCATATGTTTGTTTAGCTTTGGCACTCTCCCTCTGCTGCCCTGAGGCATGACTGAGATGGAGAGTGTCACAAGGGCTAGAAACCAGTGTGCATGCAGGCCAGAGAACAGGGGCTGGGGAGGCTTTGGTCTGTCCTGCGGGAGGGTGTCCTGGAAAGGTCCTGGAAAGTACGGGGTCAGCAGGTGAGTAACATGAAGACAACTGCCACCTGAAGCAGATCTGCAGAAGGTACAGTAGTTAACAGACTAAGGAAAACAGCGGGGAGGAGATAGGAAGTGACCAGTGGTACAAGAGGGGAGGGGGGCAGAGGTGGTCAGCCTGTCCCTCTCTGTGGCCATCCTGGGGCTTGGCTACTTGAACTCTTTGATTTTGTCACAGTCACTTGCTTTTGAAACACTTTTGGAAGTTAAATGTCTGGGATTTCAACCTTCTTGAACCTAATAGGATGAGAAGATAGCAATAAAATGAACGACAGCATCCTAGAGTGTCAGAGCCGAGCATGACCATCTGGTTCAGCCCCCTGTTCACAAAGAGTTACTGAAGCACAACCAAGTGACTTGTCCAAGGCCATGTGGTTTGAACCACTCTTGTGAACATAATTCCCATATCATATTGTTGTGTTTGAGGCTCTTCCCAGGGGAACTAACCTTGCTTATCAGGGCCTTCTCCATTTACCCTGTTGGACACTATAACTTGGGGAGAGGAGAAATGCAAAGGTGACAAGGCAGAGGTACCCTGAATCTAGGGTATGCTGGCTCAGGGAGGACCAGTCCTGGGTGGTACATTTGCATGGCTCCTAGCCTCGAAGTGGAATTGATGGGTCTTTCTCTCGGTTTCCTCCTGTCATGACTGCCATGTCCCACCTTTAGGCAGTTCACTCCACTGTTTTACTGGGTACAGCTCAACATCACAATAGCACTGAGCGGCACTTACTGTGTGCTAGGCGCCACAGTAACGCTGTACATATACCGAAACCCTGCTGTCCACAACACCCTTGAGATTGAGGCTGTGATTACCATCCCTGTTTTACAGACATGGAAGCTGAGGCGCTACAAGTTCTGTAACTTGCCCAAATTCAGATCACCTGTAATGAGAGCTAGGGTTTGAAACCAGGAAGTCTAGGTCAGAGCCATGGTTTTACCAGTATATGTTTCTACCTCACCTTGGCTCAAGGAACAGGGAGAGTCGCTGTGCAGTAACCTCAGGTAAAAGGCACTAGTGCTTGGTGCCGGTGGACAGGGCACACATTCAGGATCCTCGCTGGGGAGGAGACCCTGTGCTCTGGGCTTGTCTCCAGTGGGATTTTACTCAATTCTAAAAGCCCTTCTTAATTCTAAATTCTCAATTCTAAAAGCCCACATAGAGTTCATCTTAAAAAGGCAGCTGTGTGAGGTGGAGGCAATTATTAAAACCATAATACATGCCAGAAGGTGCAATTTGATGTGTTCTTTTTATCCCTGTGCCAAACTCTCAGTTCCTGATGACTCTGCTCCTGCCTCGGGCTGGGGGACCCAGAGCCTCAGCTGGAAGCAACGTGGGGAGAGATGTTAGGGGTAGCTTTCGTTACCGTGTTTGCGTATCTTTCCTGCTTTTCCCCTAGTTTCTTGAAGTCTTTGGTTAACCTCATACAGGCCCTGGGAGTTTGGTGGCCTGGTTACTCTGGCCACGTTTGGGGAAAGGCAGCCTTGTGAGGGCAGAGCTGTATTCTGGTCCTTGAGGCCCGCTGTCTGGATCAAGCAAATGCCCTCCTTACTCTATGGACTGAGACCCAGTCAGGGTCTGGTCGGAGCTTCTCAGTAGTTGAGAAAGCACAACATCCAGCCTTTTCTGTGGTCCTGGTTCTCAGCAATACTGTGGGGGAATATTCCCTGCTGGATTCACTGGCTAACTGGTATTTCTGTGTGGGTCTCCGCCCTGCAGGAGTCTGGCCCAGCCATTGCCCTGAAGCAGCATCCTGCTGGGCTCTGAGAACACAGGCCTTTGGAGGCACAGCCCCTGCCCCCAAGATTTTGCAGCTAAGGTGTGATTAGAAAGGGGACTTGTATGAACAGTGTATACAGAGAGAGCTCCCTTAATGGGCCAGCAGCAGTCATTCCTTCTGGCCTAGAGGCTTTGATATTTACATGTGGGGCAGAAGTGGAAACAGCTCACATGAATGCTTGAAGCGGTGAGGGGCAGAAACTGGGGGCTGAGGGTGGTAGGGTGGAGGCCACCGACTTTTAGATGAGCAGTTTGGCCTTTACCCCATTGGTCAGTGGTTCTCAAACTTTGCCCTCAAGGAATACTGCCATTTCAGTAGCTAGACCGGGAATGATACTGTGAAAATCCTTTTCTGATTTGCAGGGAAAATTAATAGAATTTTCTCAATCCTGAGTCTTACACACTTTCTTCCCTCAAACTTTGGTGGCTGCTGTCCCTTGTCTTCTTAGGAATTTTAAGCAGATTCCAAAGTGAAATAACAAGTAGCAAATGGATATTAACTAAGGAGGTAAGCAGCATTGACTCCCTGCAGCTTTTGTTCAGTGGACATGTGTAGAATTCTTAAAAATACCTTCTTAATAGTTGCTAGTTGTTCCTTGTTTGCATGTTAGAATAAATATGTCTGTATATCCAGAATGTTCCGTAAGTGCTACCTGACTTCTCAAGGCCTTGCTACCTGAAGAAGTCATAAGCAACCTCCTAGCAACAGGGAGCGCTTGACTTTTTTTTTTTTTTTTTTTTTTTTTTGAGGAGAGTCCCATACCCTAACCTTGAGGAGTAACTTGAGCTGGTGGTGCATACAGGATGGCTAGAGGGAGGAGAGGGCAGAAGGGATTGGGAGGCAGTTGCAGGAATCTTCTGGCCTTATGCCCCAGATGGCTTTGGCTGAAAGCTCTTTGGTTGCAGAATGAGTCCCTGGAGACTGTGGAAATGGGTCCAGCGCTGTGGGCGAGGCTGGCAGAGAGTAGGGGCTCTTCCTCCCGGGACAGTGTGGGAGCCTCACTGCCGGCAGCGCCTGGGCTTGTCTGCACGGCACTGGAGGCCTTGAAACCCCAACCGTAAGTGCGCTCGGCTGCCTTTCTGAAAGGGATCATCAGCTTGGTTGCATTTCATGCTGCCTCTCACGAGGGATTTTTGTTTTGGTCTACATAAAAGTGGGCTTAAAAGGCTGGGAAACCCTAAGAACACTATTGATTACAACAGATGGATTTGGTTAGCTGTTGCTGAGGGGGCTTAAAGGGGGCTTGACTGATAACCTTGTAAAAAGCCTGTATCGGGTGATATATGGCCACAATTTTCATGTAGCCCTAGGTTTTAAAAAATGTTTTGTGAGGAGCACAAATGAAAAGTTGCTGATAACTATTGGTTTATAGAACACTTTCATCTAAATTACCATGTCAGAGGTGAAAAGGGTAGGAAAGGTGAAGAAATCAGACCCTCAGAAGTGCCCCAAGTCCGCCTGGGTGGCTCAGTGGTTTAAGCCGCTGCCTTCGGCTCAGGTCATGATCTCAGGGTCCTGGGATCGAGTCCCACATCGGGTTCTCTGCTCGGCAGGGAGCCTGCTTCCCTCTCACTCTCTCTGCCTGCCTCTCTGCCTACTTATGATCTCTCTCTGTCAAATAAATAAATAAAATCTTAAAAAAAAAAAAAGTGCCCCAAGTCATAAAGCAAATGGTAAAACTAGAACACAAACCAATATTTTGGCAAATATTATTTATTAAGAATCTACTAGGGGCATTATATAGCCTTCTGTGATACAACAATCCCTAAATGGGTATCATCACCCATACCTTCTGGATGAATAGGCAGGTTGAGAGGTAACTGACCCGAGGGACGCAGTCAGTGAGATGTGCGGCCTGAATGGGATGCCAGGTCTGGGGAACTTGGCCCTTCCACCATACCAGGCTGCCTCCCAGCATCTCCCAGCTTCTCCAGGACTCTCGGGCTGGTGTTACCTCAGAACAGCAGCCTGTCATTAGAAGCACGGTACAGAAGTGGAACTGGGAATTTATTGGGAAGGAAGTGGCATATTACTTTCTATGGTGCCTGGATTGGTGAGTGGCCAGGTCCTCGTGAGGGTTCACTGACCTGGGTTTCACCTGTATCTCCCACAGCTGGCCGTGGGAGGGAAGGCAGGTTTCCTACTGACTTTTAGTACACCCACCTCCAGCCAATGTGGGGGCTGCATGGCGACCACTGGGGTCTGGGACCTGGGGACACTGAGTGGGCTGGTGCCAGGGACACTAGTGCTCTTATCCTGGTTCTGTTACTGCCTCAGGGGCAGCCTATTCATGCTCCTTCAGGCTTCATTTTCATTGACTGTGAAATGGCAAACTGAACTTAGTGATCTCTCAAGCTGTTGTCAGATTTCACCTGTGAATGTGTTGGCAGATCTCAAACAGCTTAGGTAGGTAGATACAAAAATTATTTTTGAGAGCTTCTTATGCCCACAATACTCGACTGAGCCCTTTACATCCATTACCTCATTCAAGCCTCCCACCCTACGAGGCATAGCAGTAGTCCCCACTCTCCAGATGAGAATGCAGAGTCTACAGACCTTAGGACACATGCCCACGGATTCACAGCTGGTACATGGTGACCTTAGGCCAACATCTACTCTCAGCCACATGTCCTGTCCACTCTGGGATTACAGTGAACATACCTAATGAATGCAGTCTGGCTGAGGCAAGCTGAATGGAGAGGCTAGATGAGGCTGCTAAGCCAGGTTCAGAAGAAGCTGCAAAAACAACCAATCAAGAAGTGCATCTCAGGCAAAAGGCTCAGCAAGGACACAGAAACACCAAGAATATGACAGACCCTGGCCCCCAGTCCTGAGTCCCCATCTAGCCTGATACTCCTCCATTCTGAACCACTCTGTTCAGGGAGGCAGGGGTCTTTGTACTAGAATCTGGATCTGGTCTGCACACTGGCTCCCTTTCGCAACATGGAGCAAAACTGGCTCCCAGAACCCCACGCCCCTTCTTTATGCGGCGGAGGCAGAGGTGAGCCTACCTAGTTACGAGGCCTAATTGATGCTGAGGAGGCTTCTAGAGCGCTTGGTGAAAGGTGCCCCGTAAATCTCAGACACTGAAGAATTCTTCCACATTCATCACAGTGTTTAATGTCCTGATTGATCTCCAGGGTAGTCAATTTCATTTGCTTGTTCAGGATGAATAGGCAGTCTGCTCCCCTATGCTGTAGCCTAGGGCTCTGCATAAAATTATGCTAGCACAGTCTCTTTGGTAGCTTACAATAAATTAAGCAGCAAATGTTCCATCATTTTATTTGGATAATTGAATTAACTATTCACCAGTACATGATATCAAACTTTTCAGTGCTGGAGTGCGAAAAAAAAAAAAAAAACCTCGCTCAGTTTGTGTCAGAAAAACAAAGGTTTTTAGCTTGTACTGGAGAAGGGAGAGGAAGGCAGGTAAGGTGCCTCCTGTCTGGAGAACAGTGCTCTCTTGCCTAACTCAGGCTGACTCCAAGGCATTATTTACAGA
The DNA here is from genome assembly GCF_922984935.1 of Meles meles. Classification (NCBI taxonomy): domain Eukaryota; kingdom Metazoa; phylum Chordata; class Mammalia; order Carnivora; family Mustelidae; genus Meles; species Meles meles. The sequence continues at coordinate 31,603,893 of NC_060071.1, read as the reverse complement.
GGAACCAGTGGGGTTTTGCCAGCAGGGAGAGCTTGGAGGAGCAAATAGTGCCTTGGCTGGCCACTGGGGCTGGGGGCAGGGCCCTCATCCTCCTAGCACCCATACACCCCACTACCATCCTCCCCACACACACTCTGCTGCAGCCGATGAAATAACTAAGCATATCCTGCACAGCCTTCCCCAGAAGTGCTGAACACGGCAGGCAGTGCAACACCCCGGGCATTTATTATAAATAAGGATGGTTTCTGTGTCTCCCTTGAAACATTCTCAAAGGGATTTCCCTTCCATTATGTCATTAGCTATCCCAGAAACCCTCATGGGAGCAGGGGGCCCAGGAGTTATTCTTGCTGTATGGGGGGTGGGCCCAAGGATTCACTTGGAGCCACATAAATGGAAACGGGGCTGGGCTGACGATCCAGTTGCCTGGACTTTGACACCCTAGGTGCATAACAGCGCCTGAGGTGAAGGTTGGCAGAGTGATCCTGACTTCTCTCCAGCCCTGAGAAGTCCATTCGAAAGCTGGGGTTAGCCGTTCCAGTCCCTGGAGTTGTTGGGTGTCCTTGCTAGGCAACTCTACACAAGTACCCTGTTGACTAGTTAGTAAGATACTCTCCTTTTAAGAAGGCTTCCTTGGACCTTATCTCGTTTGAGGGCCCCATAGCTCAGAGAGGAGGGGTCCCACTCCTAGTGTTTCTCTTTAGAGATGAGGAAGTTGCCCCAGAGAGGAGCATGGAGGCAGCCCCAGGACAAGAGCTTTAGTCAAGAGCAGTCCTAGAGTGAGAAAGGAGGGCCTGAACTGTGGTTGTGGATGGATGAAGGCCCACCACTAGCCTCTGATCATGCAGGATCTGTGAAAAATCTCACAGTCGTGGACTGGATCTGAAAAGCCAAGGTTTGGGTTTCAGGCCTTGGCCGGGGCTGGTTGGAGAGGAGCCAGTATGTCATTCAGGGAGGGCCTTACGGGTCCCCAGTCCTGGGGAGATTTTGAACCAGGTCTGCAGGGCTCCAGCCCAGCTCTGCTGTGAGGTGACCAATAGCACTCCTAGCTCTGAACCTTGTCCTTGCTGTCAGATTTGGCAGTCAGGGTGGCACCTCTTCAGCTCCAGGGGCAAGACTGAGTGGGAAATCTGGCTCTGCAAGAGAGGCCACCAGGCTCTGCAGACACAATAGGCTGGTCCCTCTAGACCGAGGGGGCCATGTGGGCTGATGGATGGATGGCCTGGGGGCCAGAGTCCTGATTTGTATCTCTGGCTCCCTTGATGACACCTGGTTTAATTCCAAGAAGCTCATTTCAGCATAGCCAGCATGGCATGTCACCCAGATAGACCTGGGTTTGAATCCTGCCACTCATTTACCACTTAGCTCTATGTCCTTGGCATATCATTTCATCATTCTGTGCCTGTTTTCTCTGGCAAGCAGGGAAAATAGCACCACTTTGCAGACTGTGATAAAGAGGAAAGACTGCAAAGAGCACCTGTGACACCAGGAAGTTGATACATGGGAGTCATTATTATCACCCCCCCCCCCCTTGTTGGCTTACAGGATACAGGGGCTGTTACCCAAGCTCTCCTGCCTTGTGGGAGAGCACCAGCGTGAGTGGGGTCCGTGAGCAGGCAGACGAACAAGAGGGAGCCATTTCCCAGAGCTGCAAACCTCCCAGCGAGTGCTCAGGTTCCATCTCCACAGACTCCCAGCTGCCCACCAGCCATAATTCTAGGCTATGGCCCCTTGGGGAGCAGTGCGAGCCAAAGCTCTCTACCTCCTGCATTCCAGGCCTTGAGGCTCCACTCCACGCCTGTCCCCAGGCAGGCGAGGGGCTTGCTCTAACTGGGTGCAGCCTCCCACACTGTAACTGTGGACTCTGCCCTCTGAGAGCTGGGGACCACCTCTTGGTCTCTGTCCTGTTTTAATTGGCTCATGGGGCAAGTCTAAACTGGTCCTGCCTGTTTGGGCACAAAGCCAACATCGAGTGCTCAGGCAGAATTTCACATCACAGGGGTTTGTAAATTCCCTCAGAAATCAGCTTTCAAAAGTAGAGCTCTTCTGTGAACCCCATTTCTAGGTGGGAAACTGAGGCAGAGAGCAGGTGCCACTCACCTAGCCTCTTACCCCATTGCCCTTCTTCCTGTCCTGTGGTTTTCTCTGAAGAAGTCCAGAGCACAGGTGAGTGCCCGCTGGTGGCTGGGTCTCAGCGCTGGTGCAGGGCAGGGTCCCGAGCCAGTTGGAGTAGCCAGCATGAGCATCAGAGCTAGACTCATGGGAGCTCAGCAAGTTAGGCCTGGCTGAAGGCAGCAGCGGCTTCTGGCCCAGCAGACACAGACCACTAATTACAGGCCCCTGTGGCTTCCACCCTAGAGATTAGCAAACCTAGAGATTAGCAAGCCTAGAGATTAGCAAGCCTGTAATGCCCTCCACACCCATCAGGTGACCACCTTGCTTCCAAAAGCTTGGCACACTACCAGGTGAGTGTGGGCTCCAGTTCCGGTGCTTCTCCTGTTAGGGTCTGATCTCAGGGAAGTCTCTTAAACCTCTTAGCCCCAGGTTCTTCCATTTGTAACATGGGTCTAGAAATATCTGCTCACAGGATTGCTGGCAGGATTCAAGGAGCCCGAGAAGAGGTCTTAGTACAGTGCTCAATATTGGCAGCTGTAATGATGCCGTTGGTGACTCGGAATGCCTCCAGTTTCTCCCCTAAAGGCTCGGGTGGAAACTGCTCATCGCCCCGTGAATCAAGGTGCGGCTCTTTGCCTGCATGTGGAAATATCTTCCAATTTAGCTATCCTTCCCAAGTGGCTCTGGAGCCCTGCTTTTGAGGACCAAGGGAAGGCAGGCAGGAAAACAGATGCTGACCAAGCCATGGGATCACTGCACTGTCTCAATGAGCAAGGGGCCACAGAAGCCCTGAGGACACCCTGACCTATAGTGAGAGACTAACAAGACACAGAAGCACCCGAAGATGGAGGGGACAAAGAACAGGTTGGGAGGATAGCCAGAGAGACAAATAAGCTAAGGGGTTGTGACCATTCTGAATTCAGCTGTGACAGTGGGAGTCCATTAAATTAAAATGAAGGGTTCCCTTTGGTGTAAATATAGAAGAAAACATAGGGATTATAAACACAGAACCCTTGGGAGGCTCTCTGGCAAGGGAGACACTGATTAGGTTCAGCTTGGGAGGAACTACTCATGGGACGTGGAGTCAGAGGCTACACAGGAGCCTCAGCAAGGCTGTGATGAGGTCTAAGACAGGTGCTCTGAAGGTCAGAATGGCCAGGATTCATGACTGCTTATGAGGGATGAGGAGGGAGTCAGGGACACCAACGCCATGCATCTTCATGGCTGGGTGGATGATGGTGCCCGAGCTGGGAACCTGGAAGGCAGAGCAGGCTTTGGGCAAGATACTGCACTCAGCCTTGGACCTGTGGAATTTGAAGACTCCAAGAAATGGAGTCTTGGCTCAGGGAGCTGAGTGTGGGAGTTTCAGCAAGGAAGGCAGAATTCTGAGCTGTTTCCTCAGGAAGATGAAGAGGTGGGGAGGTGGAACTGGGGCGGGATGGGGGGTAGATAAGGGGGGTGAAGAGTGGGGGGAGAGAGCAGTGCAGTCGCTTGGCCAGGCAGTGCGAGAGCTTCCCGCCTGGGGTCCACCGCTCCTTCTTTGGAGAAACCTGGGAGCAGCGGGAGGGGGCTGGGGCCTCCCTGGGTGGCTCTTCATCAGGCCAGGCCAACCCAAACCCAGAAGAGTCACGCTGGCTTCTTACCTGGGCCAGCAATTGCAAAGGAAAACCTCAGTCAACCAGAAGTCTCAGTGCAGTTGGTTTTTATTATTAAAGCCAAGATTGGAAAACGGCTGTCCCCCCACCCGCTGTAACCCTCCCACCCACCTCCAGATTCATTCCCTTATGTCCTATGAAGGTGAAAACTAGATTTGTCTGGAAAAGACTCTGAAATGCTCATGCCAAATGAAAGAATGAGGACGGACGAAATAGGCTCAGATGGTGGTCTTTGTGATCCTGTCGGCTCCACCCAGGATTCCGGGAAAAGACGGCTTGGGGATGGGGCTAATTAGCCCCTGCTCACAGTGCTGTTCCCAGGGGTCCAGGGTGGGCGCCAGGAACGAAGGCAACGGAAGAGGCTGGGCTGCTCCCTGCGCTCTACCCTGCTGAAGCTGGGCCACAGGCTGGTTTTTGTAAAAATGGTTTAAAAAGACCCCAGCCAGGAGCACCACCCTCCCCTGAGCAGGGCCGGAGGAGATGCCAGCTCTGGGCTCTGAGGTCTGAGGCATGTGGCCCCCTGGCCTGGTGACACCTCCCCGGAGGCAGGCAGCACCCTGAAGGAGGCCAGGGGGGCTCCTGGGCCCAGCATGTGGCCCCTGGCGGCCTCCGGGGCCCTAGGAGAGCATCCTGATCACTCTCTGCCCTCCTCTTACCCTGCCCACCTGGAGGCTCTAGGCTTCAGGGACCCTGTGCAACTTTGGCTCTTTGGATTCCAAAGATCTGAACTTGTCCTCCAGCATGGGTGCAGCAGGCTGGAAGTGGATGACAGGCTTGATCTGAAAGACTGTGAAGCCCTCCTGATTCTTCTGGTTGAAAAGACTTACCCTGTGCTCCAGCTCAGGGCTGGTCTGGGCCGAGCCCGCAGGGCTGGGCCAGGCGAGAGGGGCTGGGTCCAAGGCCCTCTGGGAGGGGCAGGGGTCCTCGGACAGGGAGGACAGCAGGTCCTGGACCGTGGCCTCTGCCATCTGCTGCTGGGGTGGTGGCGGCAGTGGCCGAGGAGAGGGGCTGGGCTCTGAGGAGGGCTCCTCTCGGGCGGTGCTGCAGTCTGTGGAGGAGCCCAGTGTCTGGCTGCTATCGCTCAGGGCCCGGGTGACGGAGCTGCGAGCGGAGCGGGAGGCGCTCTCGGACGTGGCACTGGCACAGGCGCCGTCACTGCTGAGCTTCAGGGGCACGTCGACGGAGAAGAGGTCGGAGGAGATATTGGGCTGGTGGATGTCTATGGCAGCTGTGGTGACGACGCACACGGCTGGCTCTGGGACACCACTGTCTGCAACAAAGGAGGGGATGCTGGTCACACCTGGGCCTCCGCTACACCTCTGTAGGCCCTGCTGGGGGCGGCTCTGACCCAAATGGCAGGCAGGGAGTGTGTGCAAGCTCTACAAGGAGGGGGTGTGGGGGTAGGGAGGTCTGGTTCTGCTGTCCCATCTGCCTGTGTCTGCTGCCCCACCCCAGGGAGGGTTGTGCCCGGTCCTCCTCTTGCCACATTCTCCAGACATGTGACACGCGCTGGCCAATCATCCGTGCAACTGATCAGCAGCGGCAATCAAAACAGCCGTGCTCTGCCTGTAGTGAGCAGTGTTTCAGAACAGAGGGTAGCTGTTCCACCCCCAGGCGATGGAGGAAAGATGACAACCCAGCAGCAGCGTCCCTGGCTCATCCTCCATGGACCTGTGTTGATTTAAACCACGGAGATGTTGGGATTATCTGCCACTGCAGCATAGCCTAGCTTATCCTAACTCAGAAAGCCTGAGGCACCAGGATTAGAATCTGGGCTTCATGGTGGAGTCATAGATTTAAATGGGGCCAACTCGAGAGTGACATGATCAGAACTGTGACTTCAGCAGGTTGTGTCACCCCTGTAGGATGCCTTGCAGGGTGAGGACAGACGACACTCCAGAAGGTTTTGAAGGAAGTACCAAGGGGCTGCATGACAGTGGGTATAGTGGGGGCAAGGTCTCTCCCCAAAGTGGTGGGGAGAGTGCACTGGGGGTCTGAGCTAGAGATGGTGGTCTCTGATATCAGCAGATTGGATGCAGCTTTGAAAGAGAAAGAGAGAAGAGCTCTTTCAGGATGACACTGTAGGAAAGAGAACAATCCACTGTATTATACATCACACAATGTAACACTCTAGCCTCATAAGGGAGTATATGAGGGTTCACGGACTGTCAAAGACAAATTACCAGAGTCAAGACATTGGCTAAGGAAAATGGGGTATTCCTGTAAAACTCAACCTTGCCCACAAATGAAAACCACTGAGACTTCTTTCTAGGGCATGAACGAAACAAATCAAGCAAGGACACGCCCCTTAACTGTTGCTTCTCAAGCCCAACTCTGCTGTTAACCTCACCCCATCGTCCTTATGCCATGAGGGGCGTGGGTTGAGAGGCACTGAGGTCTCTTAGATTTCTAGATTCCAGCCCCCTTTCCACATGAGGGTCCCACATGCTGTCCTCATTAGCGATCACAGAGCACTCCAAACTCCACATCCATAGCCCTGGCGCTGGACTGTGCTGGGAGCCAAAGCTACAGGTATTTGAACCTTGAACTCTGTTTGCAGTTATGGGCCCACAAGCACCAGGGGATGGGCACGCCAGGCCAAGCTATCCTCATTCTCAATGTTAGGGGTTGCATGGGGGCCACAGAGGTTCTGGTGTGTGTAGAGTGGCCCCGGACACAGACTCACCACTGCTGGGCCCGTTGTAGTATTGGCTGACGTAGCAGTTCATGTCATCTCTCACTGCGGCACCTTCACAGAGGACAGAGAAAGGGCAGTGTGGCGGCATGCCAAGAGTCTGAGAGCAGGCTGTAGCCAGTTTGTGCCCCTCCCTCCATACTCCCACTCCTACCCATCACCACGAAAGGAGGCCCTGGTCTTCCTGGAGCTCTCTGCAGCTTCCCAATCCTCAGTGGGTTATCTGCCCCAGGGCTGGGCTGCACTGGGCATCAGAGACCCAGGTCCTCATGAAGCATCTGGCTTGACACAGGACATAGGCACGGCCTTTTCCTTCTCCGTCCTCAGTTTCCCCATCTCTGAGATGAGGGATAAGGAATAGTTCCTCAGGGCTTTTCCTGCCTCGATGGCCCAAGTGTCTGAGTCTACCTGGGGCTCTCAGGGTGACTGGAAGCACTGTCCCTACAAAAGTCTCAAACCCTTGTTAGTGGCCCCACACAGCCAGCTGCAGAGGCTGATTCTTCATGATAGCCCCCTGGCTCATCTGTCAGAGGACCCTGTCTCCCACACAGTACAGGGATGGACTGGGGGCTGTGCTTCCCTCCCCCTCCCCCGACCTACACAGTTCCTAGCAAGCAGTGAGCACTCAGTAATTCATTATTGCATGAATAATGCATGACAAGGTGTAAAGCCATCCAAGGAGAGAACATGGGAACAAGAGTCTCAAGGAAAGGTTGGTTTGTCTTGATAGGAGTAAAGAAGCAATGGGAGAAAGAAGAAGTGAGAAATTCCAAGTGGCCTGAGAATGGGAGAAAAAGCAAATGACCAGAGACCCCAAAAACCATCCCAAGGAGCTTGGCCTTTTTCCAAGTGCAGTGAAGAATGACAGGAAAGTCTGAACATGGTCAGGTGTGACTCACTCCCAAGGTTGTGGGAGAGTAGTTCAGAAGGTGCCAGACTTTATGCAGGAAGACCAGAAACGATGCCCAGGTGAGGCTGACAGGTTCTGAGGTGGGGATGGGTGGTGATGCCTGATGAGACAGAAGGGAGAGATCAGGGTCAAGTGATAATTAGAAGGAACCTGGCAGGGTTTGGACAGTGACAAGATGAGGACACTTGACTCCACTGATTCAACTTGTCAGACTGAGCTCAGGGGTTGCTCCTTAGCAACTGGTCTTCCCTGAGTCCTAGCGTCCTGAAAAGGTACTAGAATCAGACCTGATTTCAAACCTCAGCCCCACCACATTTTAGCTAAATGGTCTTCTCTAAACCTCTGTTTGCTTTCCCGTTAAGGAGGATAAAGTGGCTAACAAATGTCAGACTTCCCGAATGGGGTCAGGCCCACAGAAGGCCCTCAACACATGGGAGTCTAGTCCTTCCTCTCCTACAGAAGTCTGAGGGAGCCCACACCCGTGGGCGCTTCTCCCAGGGGTGGTGGTCTGTGAATGAATGGGCCAGATGCTTTCTGTGGCTGCCTTCTCCGGGCACACCTGACATCACTGCAGAAGCCAATCAGCACAGACGCTGGGAGGCTGCGTGGTGACAAATATAGACCTGGCTCTTAAAAGCTTTTCTGCCCTCTTTTGATCTTTAAATGCCTCCAGTAAGAGGTGTGTTTTGCATTAATGCCTGAGTTGAGGGAGGGGCCTGAGGCTGGCCCTAGGCCTGGGTCCAGGATCAGCCAGCAATGCTCCCTCCAAACCACACAGCCATTCAGTTCTCTGTGGCTCTTCATAATTCATGTGGTAAATGCTCTCTGTCCCTGCAGGTCACCCTGGGAAGTAGGTGGAGGCTGGTGTAGCTGCTCCTGGCAAGCAGTGAGAAGAGGGGTTAGCACCAGGTCTCTTGGGCCAGACAGGAGGTTCTAGTCACTTCCCTTGGGATTATCCTTGGCTGAGGGGTCCTTGTATACGTATACATGGGCAGAACTATTAACTCAGCTGAAGTATCCACAGACTCATGAGAACTCATCCCAAGGGAGTTAATCATAGAAGATGGCCTGGGGTGAAGAAGAAAAACCCAGACCCCAGAAAACTGGACAGCTACATGCAAAAGAATGAAACTGGACCACCTTCTTATACCATACTCAAAAATAAACTCAAAATGGATGAAAGACCTAAATACGAGACCTGAAACCATAAACTCCTAGAAGACAGCACAGGCAGAAATCTCTCTGACGTCAGCTATAGCAATGTTTTTCTCAAAATGTCTCCTAAGGCAAGAAAAACAAAGGAAAAAATAAATTACTGGGACTGGACCAAACTAAAAAGTGTTTGCACAGCAGAGGAAATCATCAATAGAATGAAAAGGCAACCTACTGAATGCGAGGAGATATTTGCAAATTATTTTTGATAAGGGGCTAATATCCAAAATATATAAAAATTCATACCCCTCAACAGCAAAAAAACACCCAAACACCATTAAAACATGGGCAGTGGACTTGAATAGATATTTTTCCAAAGAGGACATCCGATGGCCAACAGACATATGAAAAGATGCTCAATGTCATTCATTATCAGGGAAATGCAAATCAAAACCACAATGAGAGATCACCTTACACCTGTCAGAATGGCTAAAATGAACAACACAAGAAACAACAGGTGTTGGCAAGAATGTGGAGGAAAAGGAGGCTTTGTGCACTGTTGGTGGGAATGCAAACTGGAGCAGCCACTGTGGAAAACAGTATGGAGGTTCTTCAAAAAGTCAAAAATAGAGCTACCTTATAATCTCACCACTGGATCCCGGAGAAAATGAAAACATTAATTGGAAAAGATACATGCACGCCTATGTTTAGTGCAGCATTATTTACAATAGCCAAGATATGGAAGCAACCCGAGTATCCATCCGTAGATGAGTGGATAAAGATGTGGTACACAGAAACGCGTGCACGCGCGCGCACACACACACATACACACTGGAATATTGTTCATGAAAAAGGATGAGATCATGCCACTTGAGGCAACATGGATGGACCCAGAGAGTATCATGCTAGGTCAGAGAAAGACAAATGCCATATAACTTCACTTACAGGTGGAATCCGGAAAACAAAGGAATAAACAAATGAAAAGCAGCAACAGACCCATACATACAGAGAACTGGTAGCTGCCGGATGGGAGGAGCTGGGGGATGGGAAAACAGGCGAAGCGGGGTGGGAGCTGTGGGCTTCTGGTTATGGAATGAGGGGTACAGCATGGGGAATCCAGTCGATGATACTGTGTGTATGTGTGGTACTGTGTGGTACGGTGACAGATGGTAGCCACACTTGTGAGCATGGTGTAACATACAAACTTGTAAAATCACTGTTGTACACCTGAAACTAGTGTAACATTGTGAGTCAACTGTACTTCAATAAAAAAAATTATAAAAAGGGAAACTTCAAATCTTAATAAAAAAAACAAAAACAAAAAAACTCAGATCCTAGTTCTTGTCCTGTGTGTGCTGCTGCCATGAGAGCTTGAGCAGGTCATATCCCCTTCTTGGGCCTCAGTTTCTTCCTTTGTACCACTGGGGGCTGGGGAGGCTCTTGAGGAGCAGATCGTAATGTGGCCTGGCTGGAGGGCTCACGCCACTTCCGCCAGCTCCAAGAGGGGTGAGACCAGTGCAGGAGGGGACCAGAGGCCCCAGGCTGTGGCCCGCATGCCTGGGCAGGCATCGCTCACTCCTCCTGCTGGGGGCTCTCCACCACGGCCTGTGTACCCGGAAGGGAGCGCCCGCCTCTCTGTTGAACAGCTGGGATAACCAGCTGTGGGCATCTTCTTGTCAGTCTGTGCTCAATAGGATCTCAGCATGCCCCACCCCGCACGGGGTACCCAGGCCAGGACTCCCTGCCTCTGAGGCACACAGTCAGGGCCTCCCCAGGATGTCACGCCTTGGTCCAACAGCTCATCTTCATTTAATCAAGCCTTGCAGACTGTGGTCCTGCCTTCACAGGTCCCAGGGCTAAGCCCCCTGCTCTTCACCATCTATGTGACAGACATTCTGATACTTAAAAAGCCCTCCTGAGAGTCTCTTCTGGGAAACCACTGTCCGTTTCCCACCCCTTCCCAGTCCTTAGCCTCCTCTCTGAAGTCATTCCTGTGGGTACAGAGGTGACCAGAATGGGTGGAGGAGGGGAAAGGAGGGAGCTTGCATTCACCGTGCCTTTCAAGGGCCACACCTTGGCTTTGGCACACACCATGTTTCTTTAATCCTTGCCACTGCCCTGCGAGGCCAGCATGACTCAGGAGACTTGTCCTTCCCCAGATCTGGTGAGATCACCCCCTCATGCAGCCCAGTGCACCTTTCCGGTGCGATAGCGACCGCCCTACTCTGCAGACTCATGAGCCACCAGGGTTTCGGTGCGGTGGCAGGGCAGGCCAAGCCCGACCACACTTGGCTGGGTCACCCCCATGGAGGACTCTGTAATCCCCATCCCAGGCCAGTGTCAGCTTGCTGGTTTCAGCAGGCAGGGTCACGCATTCAGGAACACTCTTAATCTGGGTTCAGTGCAGGGATCAGAGCTTCCTCCGAACTCCGTGCTAACCAAGGATGCCCCATCTTCATCCACGCCGTTGGAAAAACCCAGCTCGGCCAGGCCCGATGTCTCTCCTGAGCTCTTGGCTGATCTGGCCAACGAGACAACTTCTCCTGCAGGACCTCCAGCCACCTCTGACGCATCATGTCTGCAACAGAGCTCAGTTTCTCCCTCCACCTCCATCTGGTGAATGGTTTTCTTGCCCACCCAGGCTGGGACCCTTGTCATTATGCGGTGCTCTCTTTCTTTACCAACAACCCAACTCCTACCAAGTTTATGACTAGTCCAGGGACCCCTGATGCCTCTGCTGTGGTCCGGTGGTCCAGCTGTAGGTCAGACCTCATGCTTTCCCCTTTGGACTCTTGTCATGGCTGTGGGTTTAGTGAATGGGATCACTAGCTCTGTGGATACGTATGACACTGAGCCCGGATCTCACCCAGGTGGCCACTGCACGTTTGTCCAGGCTGCATGTGCTCTCTCTACTCCAAAACTGGACCCACATGGGGCCTCAGAATGAGCTTGAAGACACATATCTGAGGGACACCTGGGTGGCTCAGATGGTTGAGTATCTGCCTTCGGGTTAGGTCATGATCCCAGGATCCTGGGATCAAGTCCTGCATCAGGCTTCCTGCTCAGAGGGGAGCTTCCTTCTCCCTCTGTTTCTGCCTACTTGTGCACGCTCTCTTTCTCTGTATCAAGTAAATAAATAATATCTTTTTAAAAAAAGATCTTTAAAAGATCTTTAAAAGATCTTTTTTTAAAAAGATATTATTTATTTACTTGATACAGAGAGAGAGCGCGGGCACAAGTAGGCAGAGAGGCAGGCAGAGAGAGAGAGGGAAGCAGGCTTCCTGCTGAGCAATGAGTCCGATGTGGGGCTCGATCCCAGGACTCTGAGATCATGACCTGAGTTGAAGGCAGAGGCTTAACCCACTGAGCCACCCAGGGCCCCTAAAAAATATCTTAAAAAAAAAAGAAATCTGAAAGAAAGGCCTGCCCAGACTCCTCTAGCAATGCTGGTGCTAGCCTTCCCTGCTCTCTGCCTCAAGCAGGCTCTCTTCTCCAGAACAGACCATCTGGGCTGGGGTTGTGTCCCCACCCACGGCAGGGGCTGAGAGCTTCTGAGGGCAGGGGCCACATCTTACTTGGCGTCTCCCTCGCACACAGCACAGGGCTTGGCACATGGCAGCCTCCACTCGATGGTGTTGACAGGACAGATGACCGTGTCTGGGTCAGAGGCCTTCAGGGCCTCCTGGCACCGTCCACCTCACCCTCTGCGAGGCCCTGTCATCCTACGGCACACAACCTTGCTCCCGGTCACTGCTACCTGCCTGGACACTAGTGACTGGTGGGGAAAGGAGGGGAAGCAAGTCCAGAGGCTTGTGGTGAGGAACAGGCTGCCACTGCCTCCACAGGGGGTCTGCTCACCTTTCACCTAAGAATAATCCCCTGCTTCTGGGTTTGTCTTGACTCAGCCCCAAGGAGCCCCAGGACCACAGAGGAGCCACCCCACACTGAGGACGGACGTCGCTCAGTACACAGGCTCCCGGACAAACCCACCGCCTTGTGATTCCGGGCAGATCCCTAGGCACCCTGAGTCTCAGCTACCTCCCAAGTAAAATGCGGATGAAACATCTGGATGCTGGTGAGCTGTGAGGTTTACTGAGATAACGAATGTCAAGTCTAGCCCGGGGCTGTTCCTCACCCCTCTGAATCCCGGCCCACGGTATTCCCAACCGACCCCAAAGTCTTGAGCCTTCTGTGGCGGCTGCTGCAGCTGCTCTTGGCTGCCTGGCACCTTTCTTCCTGGGGTGAAAGCATTCTGCAAATGCATCCTGACTAATCCGCCCAAAGCCCTTGGAGTGCTGGTCATGGCAAGGCTCATTATCTGTGTTTGCCCCTTGGGCGGAGCCCCAACCTGCCTGGCAAGGCAGAGGCTAAGAGAAAAGGTGTGAGTCAGCTGGGGCCCCTGGAGGGGGTGGAAGGAGCTGTGCTGTGGGGTGGGGTGCCAGAACCCCACATCCTGTGCAGACACAGCCCCCAATGCTCAGAGGGAAGCCCTGATTCTTGGTTTGGGGCTTCTGCTCCCTAACTCCACTATGCTACCCCATGCCTCGGCAGCCCTCACAGGAGAGCACCTGCTGTGTGCCATGCGTGAGGGCTGTGCCTATGACCAAAAGTCCAATACTTCTCAAAGAAGATATGCTTCTGCTACTGTTCTTATTCTGGAAAAACTGGGGCTCAGAGAGAGGACCAGCAGCATAATTGTGGGGCCCCTTGTTCAAAAAACAGGAAGGTCCAGAAATAAACCCATGCATATATGGCCAATTAATTTATGACTTTATGACAAAGGAGCCAAGGATATATAATTGGGAAAGGACAGTCTCTTCAGTCTCTTCAATAATGGTGCTGGGAAAACTGGACAGCCACATGCCAAAGAATGAAATGTTACTTCATAACAAAAATTAACTCAAAAAGGATTAAAGACCTAAATGTGAGACCTGAAACCATAAAACTCCTGAAAGAAAACATAGGAAGTCAGCATCTTGACATCAGTCCTGGCAGTGTTTTTTTGCATTTGACACCAAAAGCAAAGGCAATAAAAGTAAAAATATACAAGAGGGACTACATCAAACTAAAAAGCTTCTGCACAGCAAAGGAAACCGTCAACAAAACAAAAAGGCAACCTACTGAATGGCAGAAGATATTTGCAAGTCATATGATAAAGTCATATGTATAAAGAACTTTTACAGCTCAACAGCAAAAAGAACCAAACCCATTAAAAAGTGGATGGATCTGGATATTTTTCCTGAACAAGATATCCAGATGGCCAAGAGACACATGAAAAAATGCTCCACATCACTAATCACAGGGAAATGCAAATCAAAACCACAATGAGATATCACCTCACACTCGTCAGAATGGCTAAAATCAAAACCTTAAGAAACAACAAGTGCTGGCGAGGATGTGGAGAAAAGGAACACACCTGCACTGTTGGTGGAACGCAAACTGTTGCAACTACATGGAAAATGTATGGAGGTTCCTCAAAATATGAAAAAGAACTTCCATAGAATTCCACTTTGGGGTATTTATCCAAAGTAAACAAAAACACTGACTTGAGAAGAGGCACCCCCACATTCATTACAGCATTCATCACAACAGCCAACAATGTGAGTGTCTAGTGGTGGACGGATGAAGATGTGGTATATATGGACACACACACATGCATGCACACACGCACAACAGAATATTATTCAGCCACAAAAAAGAAAGCAATCACAGCACTTGCAACATGGATGGCCCTGGAGGGCATTACGCTAAGTGAAATAAGTCAAGCAGAGAAAGATAAATACTGTATGAGCTCACCTATGTGGAATCTAAAGACAAAACAAAAACAAGAAACTCGGAGCTCACAGACACAGAGAACAAACTGGTAGTTAGTGGTGGGGGCTGGGCGAAATGGGTGAAGGGAGTCAAAAGGTACAAATTTTGTTATGAGATAAATAAGCTTGGAGATATGGTGTTGCATGGTGACTACAGTTAGTAGTGATGTATTGCATTTTTGAAAGTTGCTGAGTAAATCTTAAAAGTTCTCATCAAGAGAAAAACACTTTGTAACTATTTTGTACACGTTAACTAGATTTATTATGATCATTTTGCCATATATATAAGCATGGGATCGTTACACAGTATACCTCAAAGTAATAGGCTATATGTCAATTACACACACAAAAAAAGCATTAAGAATTTCAAGAGGGTGACAGCAGAGCAGTGAACCAAGTTCAAGGCCCTGTGGAACACCCAGGGTCACCCAACCATGAAGCCAGTCCTACTCAGAGAGGTTAAGTCACTTGTTCAAGGCCGAGCTGAGATTCAAACCCAGTATGAGTCTTCCACTCTGGTCCCTTCCTCAGGATCGCTGTAGCCTACTCTGCCCTGACAGCTGCCTCACTACTTCATGCGAGGACCTCCTGGTCTAGCTCAACAGTTCTGGAGATCCTCTGGATCCTCAGGGTTCCCCAGTAATATTCCACTGTGTATATACACCCCATCTGCTTCATCCATCCACCACTGGACACTCACGTTGTTGCCCTATATTGGCTATTATGATGAATGCTGTAATGAATGTGGGGGTGCCTCTTCTTAAGTTAGTGCTTTTGTTTACTTTGGATAATAATACCCCCAAATAGAATTCTATGGAAGTTCTATTTTTAATTTTTTGAGGAACACGAGGAGGCCAGTGGTGGCAGAAACCCCAGCTGGTCTCCACAGAACATGGGCCTCTCCCTCCTAGGGTCCACATCAGAGCCAGCTCTGCTTGGCAGAGGGGAAGCCCAGACCCGCTGGTCTGGGGCACCTCTGAGGGTTTCTGTGAGTGCCAGGGCAGCACAGAGGGACTCTGGGGTTTGCCGTGATATACAGTGCACCCTGTAGCACTCTCACCAGCGGGTGTAATTCATAAATTATGGGCGAGGTTCAAGACTAATAAATTTGGGAGGGAAGTATTAATGACCACACAGGGCCACCGGGAACTTGGCAGGCCCCAAAGCCTGGAACTTTGCAGCCTGGGTTTTCAAAATGATTTGTGCCACAGCAAGTCTAAACAGAAGCTGGTCGGCGTTAGTCTGGGTCTGACCTGCTGACAACTGCTGAACCTCAGGAACCCCTCGGCACCCTGCCCGCCCTCTCCCGCAGCAAACACGGCCCCCTCCCCAAGCTCCTGTCACTTCTTGCTCAGTTCCGCAGGTTAATCCCCAGACTGCCTGTGCACGCTTGTGACGTGGTGGGCTTCAGAGCCCTCGCTGGCCTGATCGTCATCGGAAGAAACAAATGCTGCCCTTTCTCCATCCCCAGAGTGGCCTGGAGCACCCCTAGCTTGCTGGCCATAATTTCTAATGTCATGGAAATCCCTCCCTGGACACAGCTCCTGGTCAAAGAGAAATCAGCTGGGAGATGCCCTCTTTCCTGGGCCCATGGGAGGCTGTGAATCACCTTCACCACTTGCTAGCCCTCCTCCCCTGCTTCTGCCCTCTGCCTCAGAGGTGTTGGCTTTGCTACTGATGGCTCTAGAGGTTGTCTAGGAGGTGGCCCAAGAGCCACATGGGGGAACACATGGGGCAGGCGGCACAGACTGGGACTGGTGGAGGGCAGGTATGCATCTAAAGAGGAGGTGGTGGGGGTGTCACAGGAGAAAGAAAGGAGGCCAGGGTGGGGGTCCAGGACTAGATGGGAGGGGCATCTGCAGCTGCTCTCAGAGGCACAGGTTTGGCATCTCTCTGGGAGGCCTGAGTGCCATGTTCAGACACCCCCCAATCTGACCCCCAAGAGGGTTGGCACAGACCAGTGACATCCTGGCTGGTGATACAGAACTGGTCAAACTGACCCTAAGTGGACTTCAAGTGTGACCCAGCTTTCTCCAGTCTTACTCTGCCTCCTTCTTTTCCCTCCTGGAAGCCACATATAAGGGGTCTTGGTTCAGAACAGAAAAGCAGGGGTGGCCCCTTAGCACTCCACCCTGGTCTTACAGCTCCCAAGAACTACATTTTGTTCTGGATGTCACTCCAAGAGGAACCAAAACAGTGGAATGTTCAAGGAGGGACAAAACAGCAAAAACCTGGGGAGATTCTCCCCTGAGGACTGGTGTAGAAATGTAGTGACAGTCCCTGGACGAGAAAACACTCAAAGGCCAGTCTCCAAAAGGATGCCCTAGTGTGACACTATGTGTCAAATATACCTCAATAAAAGAATAAAATGAAAGAATGCCTCAGCCCACACCAATGAGTAAAAACTGCAGCCAAGTGGGAGAGGTAGGTACCTGGGGGCAAGACCTCAGCTCAGTCTGAGAATTACTTTTTTTTTTTTTTTTAAAGATTTTATTTATGAGAGAGAGTGTGTGTGCATGAATGGCAGGGAGGGACAGAGGGACAGGGAGAAGCAGACTCCCCGCTGAGCAGGGAGCCTGCTGGCTGTGGGGCTCAATTCCAGGACCCTGAGCCAAAGGCAGATGCTTAGTGGACTGAGCCACCCAGGTGCGCCTGAAGAATTACTTTCAAATAGGCAGAGCCATTTGAAGCTGAGTTGGTGTGGGCTTCCCTGGGAGGCTGGAGCACCTACGGTTAAAGGAAGGTAAACTGAGGCCAGTAAGAGTTTTAGATGGGATTAGTGCATCGGCTGGACTCCAAGAAGTCTCTCCCAGTGCTCAAATTCTACAGTTTTGAGGTGTGAAGTTCTCTCAGAAGATCATAATAGCAATCACCCCACTCCACAAAAGCCATTCCCAGTGCCTTACTCCAGAGCTTCCTCACACCCATCAGCTTCCTTGTGTTTCCTTAGAGGCAGTCAGAGCTGGAGCTGTGAGTCCACTTTACAGAAGGGAACACTAAGCCTCAAGTCATAGAGCTGTGGAGTAGCAGAGTCTGGGGCTCCAGCCTCCTGCCTCTCAACTGCCCAGCCCTGACTGGCTGTCCTGGCAAGGGGAACATGGCATGGCAAGGTGAAGGGGCCCTTGACCAAGCTCGGGTTTAGGGTCCTACAGCCTGGGTTCCAAGCTCAGCACCATCATTTCCAGTGTGTGACCCTGTGAAATTCTTTTGATCTCTTTGGGTCTGAGTTTCCTGCTCCACAGGAGACAAAGGAGGTGTGAGGATTCAATCAGCTCACACTGTGAAAACTTCCCTTGGATGGGTTTGATAAACTTTAGTTCCTTTACCTTTAGATAGATAAACAAACAACCCCATAAAGGTGAATTATTCTGAATTATTAGGGGAGGTCAATATTTAAAAGAATTTCTTAGTAAAGTGAAATAACCCCTTACCCATCATTTTAGTGGTAACATTTCAGGTGCAAGTTAGGAAGGGAGGACTCAGACATGAACAGGAAACGTGCCTGGTGGGGGTGGGGTCTGTGTTGGGAGCTCTCAGGATCCCTTTGGGGCCCTAAGGTGGGCACGGATCCCGCCCCCTGCCTGGCTCCCAATGCCCCTGAGCCGAGGTAGATCCCTGGCCTGAGCCTGTTAGAACATAGCCTCCTGAAAGCCTGCGAAGACCCAAACCTGACACATCTGTGTCCCCAGGTGCGGGTATTTTCACCCCATCACAAAACAATACCGGGCATTTGTGGGGCTGTTTGCAGCTCCGGAGGCCACGTGCACCGGCTTCCCTGAGCCTCCCAACAACCCTGTGAGGAAGGCTCGCATTGTGCATTGTTCGCATTTATTAGCTAGCAAAACCAAGGCTCAGAGGATTAAGTCCCCTGTCTGAGGTGACACCGCTCGCCTTCTATTCAGTGCCCTGGGTCATGCCCCGTGCTCCCATTTCCATTAATATTACCCGCCCATCCATTTGCTACCAGCGCCAAGACAGGTTTCTGGGCCGTACAGGCCGTGGCCCTAGGCCTGGACTTCCTGTCTGGGCCCTTGCGGGCTGCGCAGTCCAGTAAGGGTCTCAGGTCTCCGGCTTGAAGCCTAGCTCTGCCATTTATTGGTGATGCACCTTTACGACTTTTATTTCATCCACAAAAGTCAAGTCATACTTCGTATTGGTTCTGAGGACCGGGGAGATAACGCATGCAAAGCAGGCCAGAGGCCCACAGACATGAAATGGGTACAAGTCACTAGGATCATTTGGAGATTGGGTCGAGGTATCTTGGCTAAATGCTTGCTCCCAGGCTCAGAAAGGTCGTCCTGCACCGTCCACCCCGCCATCGGAGCCCCGCCCGAGTCTCCCCGAGACGCAGGCAGCTCAGCACAGAGCCCTCGCTGGGGCCGGGCCGGGCCGCGGGGGCGGTGGGGGGCTCACCGGGCGAAGGCTGCAGCTCCTCCACGACGCTCTCGGCCGCCGTCTCCTCGGCCCACGTGCCAGCCTCCACCACCTTGTAGCGGCTGCGCGGCTGACTGAGCACGTGAGGGGCCTGCAGCGCCGCCTCGCGCTCCGCAGCCAGGTCCAGGTCCTGCTGCGCCAGGTGCGCCCGCAGCTGCCGGATCTCAAACTGCAAGAGGAGAGGAGCGGTGGGGGCGGGGGGCGCGGGGCCGGGCGGGGGCGCGCGGGGGCGGGCGGAGCCTGAGCCTGAGCCTCGGGGGCGGAATCCGCAGGGTGGGTGGGGTGGCCACGGGTCTGGATCTCAAGAGCCTTGGGCGTTTCTGGAGCCTTTCCAAGTACTACAGCGTGTTCCTGTGTCTCATTCCTGCAATATTGTACAGTCTCGCCGCATTGGGAAGACAAGGTGGCCATGAGAGGAAACACGGCCGTGGTCTGTGGGAAGGGCGCTGAAGGAGGGATCGGAAAACCTGGGTTGGAATCATTTTCTGGTTTCTTGCCTAAATGTGTGAACCAGATGGTGCTTGTCAAAGCGAAAGCCATAGTCAGGGATCTTAGACGGATGCTGAATGGAAGACCGCATGCCCTTGAACAAACGGCGCCAGCCTAACCAGCCTTGGGAGCCCACCCTGGCATCCTGTGCTGGCTGGGCTGTCTGTTCATTGGCCATTTGTCTTCCAGCAACACCCACTCCCCTCTCCTAGGAGGTGTTCAGAAAGGACTGGGCTCCATTCCCCGCTCTGCCGCTTTCTGGCCCTGTGGCCTCGGTTCCCTTGTCGGTATAATAAGGGGTTCTCACCCACTGGATCTCTTTAAGGACATGAGTGCTAAGTAAGGGCTGTGTAAAACACTGCACATATTTTGATTTTGGTTAATTTTATTATTGTTGTTGGGGGAACCAAAGAGGTTCCCAAATGCTTCTTGGGTTTGTGGCTGAAATAGCTGTTCACACTCTGGGACCTTTCTGGGCCATCTGGGCCAAGCCAACAGCTTGGGTCTGACATTTAAGGGCCTGGCTGTGGGCTCAGCGGCCAGGAGAGCTTTCACTGCCACCTAGTGCCCCAAGCACACATTGCATCGCTGCGCACAACCTGCTGGTAAAGGCCTGAAGCAGGTGTGTGGGAGCTTCCGTGGGCGGGCAGGGTGGTCCCAGGGAGGCCCAGTGTCTGGGATCCCTACCTAGATTACCTACTTGCTCGATACTCAGCGTCCAGCCCTAACCCCTCCCTCTAAAGTTAGCTTCGCACCTCCAACTCCTACCTGATGGCAACACGGAATTGGGAGATAGGAATCACAAACCCAACCTGGTCAGAATAGGACTCTTCACTATATCCAAGAACTTGCTCCTCAGGTGGTTTTATCTCATCTTAGCTGGAGCCAAAAATGTCATCACCTCCCTCGCTTCCTTGCTTTCCCTGCCCCACCCTCCAGTCTGTCCCTGTGTCTGGCTCCACCTCCAAGTGCTACCCCAAGCCTGTCTACCCCCCTCCACCTCCACCACTTGGGCAACTGCAACTTCTACAGCCTTTTACCATCCCCAATAGGAATCAGTGGGATTCTCACAAACCTAGATCAGATCATGTCACCCCCACCTTGTCTACAGACCTCAACTGGGAGAAAACCCAAGTCCTCACCCTTGACTTACAAAGCAGGTACACCATCTGGCCCTGCCCATCTCAGACCTGCCCCATGCCCCCACAAGGTAGCCATCCATGTACTTTGTCACACCAGCCTCTTGAATGCTCTGCATTGTACTTATCACCTGATATTTAAAAATCTATTTTAATATTTTTCTTTTGGTGTCAGTGAAATGCACAATTAAACCACTCACTAACATTAGGGTTGCCAGGCAACAGACTGACATCGGGGCAACCTCCCAATGTCAGTGTCCACATATTTTGTCTCCAGAACCACTCAGTTTTTCAGAAAACCCATCAGCCTCTGGCTGCCTCTGTGCTGGGAGCCAGGCAGGGGAATGGGGTAAAGGATCCCACTATTACATGGAAGGGTTTTCACTGAATCCTTGGTTTCAGCCCTGCACCTCTCCCCAGGCCCTTTTCTAACCCAGGGCCTACCTGCAGAGCCCTCTGGTTCAGTTTCTCCAGAGAACAAACCTCTGTGATTCCTGTACGGTAGAGAGATGTAGTCTCTTGGCTTTGTAGGATTGGGAGGGAGTCTAGGGGCTCAAATGTTGTGTGTACAGCTTCCCGTTCATTTACCCCCTTCCTCCCAAACTCTCAGGGATTCTGAGGGGAGAATTAGCCCATTTCCCTCACTATCCTCCATAGGCTCTTTCGTTATAAATTCTCCACTCTGGTAGATTGGTTACCCCTTTCTCATCCTCTGTCCATTTCCCTCAAATCCACTGAAATCTCTATCCTCTTTGTTGTTATGAACAGGCCTTCCAAGGACACTTTCTTAATTCTTATGTGTTTATGGTTTTTTAAATTATCATTTTAGTGGAGTTTGGGAAAGATCAGATAAATATGTGTGGTCATTCTACCATTTTCTTTAAGGACTGCCTATTGGTTTTCCCTCTCTTACTGCAGTGATAGTACACTGGTTTAAAAAAAAAAAAAGCCTGATGAGTAGTTCATACTAACCTCTGTGGTGTAGATACTCCTCCAAGACCAACTGCAAACTACCAACACAATGTCATGGATAGCTGGGAAGAAGTGTACTTAACCGGCCCCCAGGAATGAGAGCTCCAGCCCATGACCGCAGCCCTCCACCCCTTAATAAAATATAGTCTCTGTAAGAGCGGGGATCTTGTCTGTTTTGTTGCCTGGTAGAGAGAAGGCACTCAATAAATATTGTTAGATAAATGAATGCATGAACTAATTAGCTTTTCTCAATTCTGTGATTTCAGACTGAGCCCCAATCCTAGCCCAAAGATGAGACAAAGTCTGAGCCCTGACCCTGCTCACACACTAAGCTCTGACCACGGTCACAAACTGAGCTCCAACCATAGTTATGCTGTGAACCCTACGCCTGCTCACACACTGAGTCCCAGGCCTGATCCCATACTGAGCCCTAACGCTGCTCTTGGTCTAGGCTCTGACTCTAGACTTCAAGAACCCAGTACTCGAATGGGTCTCTTATTTGCAGAGGCTGAGAGAGTGAGGCTGGCTTACTACGGGGTGGCCTTCTGTTCATGGGGAGAGAGGTCAAACCACCCCTCTGGCAGCAAGTTCTCAGAGGTCCCATAGGGCTGATGAGGCAACCCTCCTGAGCTCTACTGGGGCTGGGAGCCCCTCTTACCCAGGCTGATCTGAACTTCCCATGGGCATACACAGCCCACTTTCTCCAAGGCCGCTCATCAGGGCCAGGAGGCTAATGGCCTCCTAGGCCACTCTGAACAGATGCATTATTGATAACTTGTAATTGATCCAGAGCTGCCCATGAGTATCCCACTGGAATTTAGGCCAGACAGCCAGAGGCCAGGGCTTGCCCAGCCCCAAGCCCACATGTGCAGACATAGGCACATACATTAAAACAAGTTTTAGGCTAGAGATATGAACCCCAAGTGTATGGGAATTCTCCTAGGCAGGCATGCATTCATTCATTCACTCATTCAGGTAAAGCATGGTGAGGGCTATGTTAAAACTCTATTAGGTGGTTTGGAATGGAAATGCCTCTCCCAGCTTGGAAGTGAGTCCTCAGTGGCCCCAAGTGAGGGGGGGGGCATGTTTGCTGCACTGCAGTAAATCTCCCATGACAGTCCCAGGGGCTGACCCTGGGTGGCATTTGTTGCAGGGGAGGCCTGGTGTGTCTGCAAGACAGAAGACTGGGAGGTAAGAGAGGCTGGGGAGATCAGCAGGGGCCACTCCAGGCAGAGCCCGCTAGCCACAGTAAGATGTGATAAGGATGTTAGCCTTTTTGAAAAAAGCGACAAGAAGCCCCTGAAATCTTTTGAAGAGAAGGCAGAGTGCTGGAGGAGGTGGTGTGCTGATTCAGAGGAGCGCTTTGGAAGGCCCATGCTGGCAGCAGAGCGGAGAAGGACTGGACGGAGATGGGCCAGGGTGGAAGTAGGACGAACAGTCGAGATACTCCTTCTGCAGCCCAGGCCTGATGACCAGAATTTGGACTGGGGTGGAGACAGTGGAGACAGGAGGTGAAGAAATTATTGAGGAGGCCAAAGTGTCAGCATGGGCGTGCACTGGAATGGGTGAAGGAGAGGGATGTAATTTTACAATCTTCAGAGGGTATGGTGGCTGGATGCTCTCAGGCCTTGGCCCAAGGAGGAAGGACAGACGCTTTACAGGGAAACTGCAGATAGCTCTGTGGCTCTCAGCTCAGCCCAGCTCAGTTCCAGGGGACTGGCAGGGCCCTGGGATGCTCAGAGCCTGGCTGCTGCTTTCCCTATACTGAACAAGACTATGTGTGCTTCCCCAGCTGACCAAAAGTCTGTCAGGCGTCCTAGGATATCAGGACCTAATTAGTCAGTGGGTAAATTGGGGCTCCAGGTGGGAAGGAGTCTCTGTCCTGGGAGACAGGGTAGGGGAAAAGCTAAGACTACAGGATGCATCAGAAGCAAAGCCAGGCCCAGACCCCAGGCCTCTGGCCTCTAGCTTCACAGACTTTATATCAAGGTGAAGCCTTCGGGACAAGATGAAAGAGACTGAGCTCAAGCGGTACACAGAGGGCTTGATGGCTACAGGGGCTAGGAAAGAGCAGGAGGCTCCCAAGTGGGGAGAAAGTAAGGGCTGGAGGAGGCAGGAGCCTGAGTTCTCAGCCTATTGCCCTCCCTCACTCTGACTTGTGGCGAGTCTCTTCCTTTTTGGCCCTCGGTTTTTCTGTGTGTTCAATACAGCAAATAGACTAGCTGAACTCTGAAGTCTGGGACCCCAGCTGAGGGAATAAAGCACAAAGGACAGGAAGCTCCTGTCCTGAGGGCCACCTCAGCTCCCTGATGAAATGCCCCATTCCCAGAGGGCTGACTCTTTACAGAAAGATAACATAATCCAGAATCCCTAAAGCACATTATCAACAATGTGTAGCACACAGTAAAAATTACTATTCATGCAAATAAGCAAAAAAAGAATTGATTATAAAAACATAGAGCAGTTCAGGGACACCTGGGTGGCTCAGTCGGTTAAGTCGCTGCCTTCGGCTCAGGTCATGATACCAAGGTCCTGGGATCGAGTCCCGCATTGGGCTCCTTGCTCAGCAAGGAGCCTGCTTCTTACTCCGCCTCTGCCTGCCACTCTGCCTGCTTGTGCGCTCGCTCACGCGGGCTTGCCCGCGCGCGTGCTTGCTCTCTCTCTCTGACAACAACAACAACAACAACAACAAAAACATAGAGCAGTTCAGAGACTGCTTAGAATTTCCACTGAAGATGACTTAGGCCTATTTGAGTTAGCAGATAAGGACTTCAAAATAACTGTGATTAATATGTTAAAGTGGGGGAAAGATGAACAAAATGGATGTAACATTTCAGCAGAGAAACAGAACCTGTAAGAGGAATCCAGTGGAGCTCCTAGGACTCAATATGCAATGTCTGAGATTGGGTTTTCCACTGAGATTGGGTTTAGCAGCAGACTGGACATGGTAGAAGGTAAGACTGTTGAACTTGAGGATAGGTCTATAGAAAAATATTGAAACTTATGGCCAGAAAAGAAGGGAAAAAAAGGGAGAGTGAGTGAACAGAAGAGGGTGTAAGATGGGAGGCATGCTCCAAGCGCCAAACATGCAACCAGAGCTCCAGGGGGAGGACGGAAGGATGAGACAGAAGCAATTGGTCAAGAAATCGTGGCCAAGAACTTTCCAAATCTAATGAAAAATATCAATCCACAAATTCAAGAAACGCAGAATCCTAAGCAGGATAAACACAAAAACCCCACCCCTGGACACTCTGCAGTCAAACTGCTGAAAACAGGGAAGAAGGAACACCCAGGCTCTCAGGGCTTGCCTGGGCCTCCAGCGCTGAAGGCACATGGGGAAATAAAGACCATTCTGAGACCCAGGAAGAATGAAAGTGCAGTCACAGCCCTTCTTAATGTGCATCATTAGCTAAGTATTTCTATCAGATAACCGGACCAGATCCTCCAGGATCCACAGGGAAGCCCTTGGTGTGCATTACAGAGGAGTCAGGCTCCTTCCACTGGGGCTGGGCTTTTAGTGCCTGCCCAGGTGGGGCCAGACCCCTGGGGCGGCAGGGCCGGCACACCCAGTCCATCTCTGCCTTTAATGGTCTGGTTTGTGGAGTACACTTGACACAGCCTTGGCCTGATCAATGCACACTCCGGCCAGAAGCTGGACGGTATCTAATGCAACAGCAATAATTTTCTTCCATCCTATTAGTGCTGTCTGCACAGAATGCCCTGCCTTCAAACCTATCTGCCATTGGGATGGCATCCAATGTTTATTTCCATTAGTTTTGCCATTGTTGGTAACAATAAAAATCAGGAGACAGTTGCAAACTAATGATTTAGGAGCGGGGGAAGCTGAATTCGACCTTGGCCCCTTTCCATCCATTGTGAAGATGACTGGTAGTTGGCCATAAATTTAAATTATGGCAAAAGGATAACATAAGTTATTCCTCTGATGGCTAATTTTATCAGCTAAATAGGCCTGTCATTAAAGCTATCTGCTGTTTTACAAATCACTTCCCATGCTTAAACACACACACACACACACACCCCACACACACACTTCCCTTCCCACAGTGGAATCTTGAATAATCCAGGTAACAAAGACAATTGTGCTGAGCTGGGGACTTGTGGCTGCTCCAGGAAAAAAGAGGGGACTCTCTGGAATGAGCTATCAAGCACCACCCCCAGAACCAGGATGGGACCCCTTTTTTATGGTTTCCAATCTCTTGATGGTCACAGAGGCTCTGCTCTGAGTTGGCTGCCCAGCCTCAAAGGTAAGAATTTGTGCAGCCATTGGCCTTCTGTCAGGGGTGCTGAGTACCAGGGAGCTGTGGGTGCAGAGCAAGGCCCCCAGGTCACCTCCCACGACCTAACAAGTGGACAATAACCCCCTGCCATGAGGGTAGAGTGGATGGAGGGAGAGGTGGGGGGTGGGAGGGGGAGGAGCAGGACACCACGCCTCCTGCCACTGCCTACCACCACTGGAAATGCCTGTTGCTTGAGGTCAATGGCAGATAGGTTGTTTGAGGTCTGTTTCTTCTAGAAAAAGGCCAGGGAGACTTGCACCACCTAGGGAGGATAACTAAATGTGACTGTGTCCATGGGACTAGGGAGAGGGGCAGAGAACGTCGTGAGCCATGGGCGTCATTTCAGATGACTGTTGTCTTCTTGGGCACATAGACCACTTCAGTCAGCCTCTGGTGCCTCAAGTGTGCCTGTGTGACTGAGTCCCACTTACAAAATGGGGGCAGAAGCCTGACTAACTGCACAACTCTCTACTTCTCCCCCCGTGAAGGGAGAAAGCCCCAAGGACTTAGAAGCAGCAATTAGAAAATGACCCGCTCCTGGAGGCCAGAGTGACCGGGGACTGGGGAGCCATCACCAGCTATTCATGGCAACTGCACCAGGCTGTGATGTGAGTGACAAACTACTCTTGTGTTAGGCCACTGTGATGTCTGGATTTGTCTGAAGTAGCAGCTTGTGTTACTCCTGCCAGTGACTTGTCCAGACACCCTGTTTCTGGCGTAGGCAGATGGACCCGATGCTGAGTTCCATTCCCCACCCGCCACCACAAGGCAACCCCGGGCAAGCAACGGCCTCTCTCAGTCGTTGTCTTTCCATTTACAAAGGGGTTAATAAAGCCTAGCCTATGCACTCTGACTGTAAAGTCAAAGGAAGCTAAAATACACAGGGGTGCATTTGTAAGTGGTCACAATTATATGAGTGATTATTTTACTCTCTTTCCATTTTTTTTTTTTTACATTTACGGAAAGACTCCAGTAGACCAGACGTTATATATGATACTTGAATTAGTCTGATCCTTACAGCATCCTCATGACATAAGCCTTGTTTCCTCCATTTTTTCCAACAGGGAAACTGAGGCCCAGGTATTAAAGGGGAGATTAGCCGCTGGCAGAGCAGAGGTCAGAAACTTGCTTGCTGGCCCCTGGTCTAAGCAGACTCCCTCCACCCCTCCGGGCTGCCCCCACAGAGGACTCCTTATTCAGGGACTGATGCTGGCCCAAGGCCCAAGGCTGTCCTAAGGGGTTCACAGAGCTCCATGTGCCTCCTTGCAGGCTGGGCCTCAAGTCACCCTTGATACCTGGGTTTTCGTGAATGGTCTCAGGGTGAACGGTACTGAGGAAAGAGAAATTAACTTTCTTCCATCCTTCCCACAGGACCCAGCAGAGAAGAGAAATACATTTTGACAGTGAGCCAGGCTGGATCCTATTAACTCTAGGCCAAAGGCAAAGCTTACGGGGCAAAGAGCAGGTACAACAGGGACTTCAGAATATGTCTCAGAATTAGAGCTAGATCTTGCACACAGCTGTACATAAACCCTCAGAAGCGGTTTCTTAAGATGAGCTGGAAGAATATATCATTGCAGTGACTTAACCATTGCACCTCAGTTTTAATTTCTGAAGCGGCCAGTACACAGAGACAAAGAACTCACACTATCTCTCCGAAGGACAGTAACTGGCATCCCGCCTCTGGAGTCCATCTGTGTACCGGCAAGATTAACTCCGAAGAAAATCTGGCCAGGATCCAGACAGAGAACAAAATACAAGAGAAAGGGGAGGAACTTTCCACAGAGGGTCTGAGGCTGTCTGCTCCCGTCACAGAAGGGAGCAATCTGGAAGCAGGCCGCCGAAGGCCAGCCAGGGCTTCAGAAAGGTAAGACTGCCTAACAGAATCTCCTCCTTCTCACTGGCCCCAGATTTGCAGGAGGAATTTGTTAAGGATGAGGTGAGCCTAGCAGGCAGAAGAGATGCTGGAAATGAGGGAAACACCGTGTCCTGTCTCCCTGTGAAGACCAGAGGCCCGTGTGGTCCCGGACGCAGGGGGAGACTGCAGTGAAGGGGTAAGAGACCCTGTTTCCATCCTCATCTCCTAATTGCTGTGTGATGTTGGGCACACCTCTCCCCTTCTCTGTGCCTCAGAGCGCCCCCATGTGCCAAATCTAGGAGTGTGTCAGATGCCTACAGACACTTTCATTTATAACATAAGGTGGTCCTGGGGCACAATGGGTGTGCCTGTGGTAAGAAGGGAGCTGCCACGTGGCACAGAAGATCAAATGTACAAGATATTCATGCAAGAAACCAGCAAACTATGTCACCCAAGAGTCTCTACAGGGTCACAGCGACAAGCAATTTAAGCCTTCTAAAAAAGCCAAGATGAATAAAACAGAGTAACTTTACAGAGCAGAGATCAGACAACGTCAGACGGTGAGAAGTCATGTTGACAGCAGGTACCCTCGATGTGATGTGATGTGACAATCTTCCTCCCCCAAAACCCATTACTCCAGTTTAATCATGAGAAAAACATCAGACAAATCCCAGTCATGGGGCGTCCTACGCAATATCTGAACGGTATTCCAAATGGTCGGTCATCAAAAACAAAGTCAGAGGAACTTTTATAGCCAGGAGGAGCCTAAAGAGATATGATAACCACACGTATTGCGGTGTCCTGAATGGGACCCTGGAACAGGTCAAGGTCATTAGCTAGAAACTACAGAAATCAGAACAATGTATGGACTTTAATAATGACACACCAATATCAAGTCCTTAGTTGTAACAAATGCATGATACTAATAGGAGATGTTAACAGGGAAATTGGGTGTGGGGGACATGGGAACTCTGTACCATCTTCACAACTCTTCTATAAATCTAAAACCATTCTAAAAAATAAGTTTATTTTAAAAAGAGCTAAGATGAATAACCTCTTGGGAAATATTTACACAGATACACCCCAGGAAGAGAGTGGGATGAATACAAATTGACTGTTTCATTTAATCTGAGATCCTAAACATTTCATGGGAACTTTGGTAAATTTCAGCATTTTAGGTAGCACTTATGAATCTGATGTGGAAACTGCTTTATTAAACTGAGAATTCCAGCAGGATGAGAGAGCGCAAGAGTTTTTGACAAAGAGGGATTTGGGGGTGGCAGGGAGATGGGTACAGTGGGAGAGTCTGGAAATACCACCAAGATGGCTGAGCGCCGCTATATCTGTCCCTGTCCAAGAGCTGCGCTCAGGCTGTGGTTTAAAGACACCCTGGGGCATCATCTGGCCAATGTCTTCACCAAGCATCGAGAAGTGACATGGGTAGAAAAACGACATAGAATGCGACCCTAAGCAAGGTGGGCTGGGAAAGAATAGTGTTCCATTAGGACAGCTGGGTCTATTCTTGGCTCTCACAGCCCTCAACTAGCTGTGAGCTCTCGGGCGAGTCACCCACACCTCAGTCGTCTTATCCATAAAATAAATGGGTGTACATGCGGGAGAAGGGGTGGGTGGTGGTCACTATTCATCGTGGGTCAGGCTTTAGGCTACACCATGTCACAACCATTCTTCATGGAATTTGTCACTATTTCTCTTTTTCAGATTAGGAAAACCAAGGACCACACAGGTCCCATCAGTGACCAAAGCCACAAGGCCCATCAGTGGCCAAGCTGGCTTTGCACTCAGGTCTGCCCCTAAAGTCTATTCTCAACCATTCCGGGCACTCTTCTCTCAAAGTGTCTGGCCGTCCTGGATGTGTCGTGAGCCAGCACTCTCATTTCTTTATGGCTGTTTGTAACTCAGTCAAATCTCAAACCTGGTCCTGAAGAGAGCTGGGAATGAGGTGCCCACGTGCCCCACCCCATAGAGAGGGCAGTGCTCAGCTTTGGGACAGAAGCAGCCCTGGTTTCTCTGCTCTTATCGGCTCCTCCCGCCTTCCCTGCGACCCACTGGGATTCCAGCCCAGCTGGCCCTTTTTGCTGCCTCAACTAAGATGACAGGTTTCAGGTGTTTTTTAAATTAAAATGGTTTGTTTCTGCTCATCTCTTTTCCAGATGTCATTACCTAGAGGAAATCTGTCTTTATTTATTAGCTCTTTCCTGTGCAGAATCCAAGGGAGTCTCCCCTTGGCCAGGACACTTGGGAGGGAGGCCACATGTGGGGTCTCTGTGGGCTGAGGATGGGGGTCCTGGTGGAAAGAACTGGGGGTGGGGCTGCCGGTAGGGTTTTCTCTCAGCCATGTGGCCCACGCGCTGTGACTGTGAGGCTTGCAGTGGGTCAGCTTGTTCTCTGCCAGGCTGGAGGGCTGTGTGAGAGCTTATGAAGAGCAGATGTAGTACTCTGTTGCTGTCTGTCACGTGGCCAACTGCAGCCACGTGGTGTTCATTTTCCCATTAGTAGACTGAAAGCTGCCTGACCAAACTCCACCAGATCCTGGCTGACACCCAAATCTATCCTCTTGCCTCCTCCTCTAGACCTCTGTCTGCTCTGAACCCAGGCCTCTCCCCGCCGGGTGGCTGAGAAAGCCTCTCAGCCCAGGCTTCTTATCTCCATTCCTCACTCTTGCCCATCCCACCTCCAACAGCAGCCAGAGAGATCCATCCAAAACTCCAACCTGAGACTTCCCACCCCTGCTTCTAAGACCCCAGGCCTCCCCTTTCCCTACAGGATGGAGCCCAAATTCCTAGATCAGCCATGTAGGTCCTTCCCAAGCCAGCCTCCTCCTCCCTGAATGGCCTTGAGCTCCCCTGGTACAACACCCACTCTAATGCCTCACCTGTCCCCTCTGCCAGGCACTCTTCTCCAAGTGGCCCTGTCCAATACCAGCTCCTCTGGAAACCCATCCGCTTCCCTGCCCCCCGGCATGCAGAACTCCAGACATGTCCCTGCCCCAGGCATGCGCCAGACTGCCCGTTTGTTTTTGGGCCTGCCAGACTTGAGCCACCCAGAGCCTCCTGGGGGTAGGGGCTAAATCCTCACCACCACAGTGCCCCCAGTGCCCAGCACAGGCCGTGATGGTGCTGGCAAATTAGATGCACGGGTGAGAGTGAAGCTGATGCCAACCACTGAGGGACTAGAACACTGGTCTTCCCAGGTCCACAACCCTGTAAAGACTGCCCCATGCCCAGTATCCTGAGGAGGATGTTCTCCTGAGGGCTGTGTCCCCTAATGTCCCCTCTTGTCTCTCATGAACATTTTGTGCTGAAATGAAAGGCCATCGTGTTCCCAAAGTGGATAAAAAGATTTGGTTCTCTGACAGACATTCCAAAGAGATGATTTTGAAGACTCTGTGTGCCTGTTCCTGTGGACAATTCTAGGGATCAATTTGTGGTGACATTCCACAGACTTCCCACTCCCTCCAGCTCTTCTTCTAGCTAGGAGAGGTTGGGGTTGGGGTTGGAAATCCACCACGAGAGGGTGCTGGGCTGCGAGCAAACATAAGTCAGATGAGGTTTATCCTGTGGGAGCATCCCATTCCATGGGAGCAGCAGTCCTGGGTGCTGAGAACCAGAGCCCGCGGCAGAGAGTGCCCATGCTCAGCGGAGGCCCACAGCAGGGCCAGGGGTTAAGGGAGCAGTGACTGCTGCAGGAGGACAGTGCTGTGGTTAGTGGTAAAGCCAGGACACGCAGGCTGCATACAAATTAGGCAGGGCTGACAAGGGGCAAAGTCTCAGGCAAGGGGTACATCACAACCAAATGAAGAGATGGGATGGCACAGCGCTTGTCGGAACAGGCGGTGAATCTGTCTGACTTCTTCAGAGTGTTTATGTACGAGATGAAGGACGTATGAGGGTGAAAAGCCAGGCAGATGCATGTGGCCCTCAGATCCCCACAGAGTGCCTGTGGGCTCCACAGAGGGGCAGGGGGAGGGAGCAAGGGGCGTCCATCCTCACTGCACTGCAAGCCAGAAGCACTCAGCCCCACCCAGGATAAGTAAGTAGCTGGGGCATTCTATGCCTGGGCTGGCCCTGGGGACTAAGGGTGGGGGGCATAGCTTATGCGACTCATAGGGTAAGGGGCAGTGGCCTGTCCTCCTCCCAGAATCCAACGGAGAGGCCAGAATGACCATATATTTCATTTCGTCTATCCTCCTCCACATTTTCCACCACCTCACTCACTGGTCTCCTCTGCACATTCTCACCTTGCACATCAGGTACCGGAACATCCCCTCCCTGGAGGCTGTGTTTCTACAGAGCTCTGTAGTCTTGCTGCAGGACCCAGCTGCCCCCCAGCCCCGCCCCACTGGCTCTGCTGAGCATGGCCTCACAGGGCCCCTCTCTGTCTTCCCCATAGCTCCTGGAAGGCACAGAGAACTGTGAACACCTCTTTGTGGGGGGAGGTGTATGGGGGTCCTGGGTGGTGACTGGTCCACAGTGGTGCCCAGCAACCTCTGCAGACAGAAGCTGTCCCCTGCTCTAGAGACCACTGTGTCCAGAAGACTCTGCTGAACTGAGTCGGTGATGGCTGGCTCAGGCTGGAGGGCTCACTGGTCACCATGGTACAAAGAGAAAGCACCCTGACCTGAGAGTTGGTGCTGAGCCCAGGCCTGGTGAGGCCGAGCAGGAGTGACCTTAAGAGACTGGTTTCCCACTCTGTGGGCCTTAGGTTCCCCATGTGTCCTCAGGGGCCCTGCAGTTCTGGTCTCCTGCGATGTTAGGCATCACCGGGGCCCTTGGCTCTGGACAGACCCAGGAGTGGCAGGGCATTACCCCTTGCTCCTGACAGATCTGCGTCAATCTCTCCAGCTGCTCGTCTTGGATGACCTTGGCCTTCTCGTACTGCTGGATGACCATCTCCATCTCCACCTTCACCGGCAGGACGTAAGCTGGAAGACAGAGACAGCTCCGTGAAGAACTTGGCAGTAGTGGGGCTCAGGCGGGAGAGGGCCCAGTCCCAGCAGCCAGCCAGCGGCAGGTTCAAGTCTGGGAGTGGTTCCTAGAGGAGCTGGGGGGGTGTAGGGGCTCAGGGGATGTATAGGCACCCCACAGTACCCAGACAGTATGAGGGCTAGAACCCTAACCTGCGGTGACCAAGAGAACTGTTTTCCTCCTTTGTCCTAGTGACAGCACCCTTCCTTCTGGCTGTGTGCATAGCTGCCTGGAGCAAGGGCTGGACTTTTGAGTATTCTGTGCAGCTATGGGCAGCTGTGAGACCACAGTCTGGACATTGGGAGGCAAGTGCAGGTGTCATGCAGCAGCTTCCGGGAGCTGGCAGTAACAAGGAAGCAGAAATCCTGGAACCCTCACTCACTGCTGGTAGGAAAGTGACATGGGGCAGCCGCTCTGGAAAACAGTGGGGCAGATCCTGAGATGGCTAAAACAGAGTGACCACAGGGCGGGGCGAGTCCATGCCTAGGCACTTCAGAGAAATGAAAAAAACATACCTCCACACAAAAGCTTGGACATGGATGTTCCCAGCAGTCAAATGTGGAAACAAGCTAAATGTCCAGCAACGGATGAGGGGATAGAGAAAATGTGGCCCATCCATACAAATGAGCATGATGCAAAAATAAAAAGAAATGAAACACAGGCTACACATGGATGAAACCTGAACGCTTTTGCTCAGTGAAGGAAAGCAGACACATCAGAACACACAGACTACGATCCTACTCATAGGAAATGTCCAGAAGAGGCAAATCTACAGAGACAGGAAGTAGGTTAGTGGCTGCCTAGGGCTGGGAGAGTCATGTGAAGTGACTGCTAATGGGTATGGGCTTTCTTTCTGAAGTGGTGAAAAGGCTCTAAGCTTAGGTTTTGGTGATATTTGCATGACCCTAGGAATATACTAAAAGCCATGGAATTGTGCACTTTAAATGGGTGTTTCATGGTGTGGGAACTATATCTCAATAAAGATGTCTAAAGAGGAAAGGCAGCTGGGGCTTTCCTTTTGCCTCTTTATCTTCTTCCTCTCTTCCTTCTTCCTAGTGGCTGAGATGAGGATGTGATGGCTGGCCCTGGAGCAGCCATCCTGGGCCATGGGGTGACTTTGGAAAGTAGACAATGTACGGCAGAGCAACAAACAGGAAGAGCCTGGAGTCTCAACTACAGAGAGTGCCACATCAGCCCGGGACGAGCCTGGAGTCTCAACTACAGAGAGTGCCACATCAGCCCGGGACTCCCGACCTGCAGACTTTCCTGTGAGAGAAAGGCTTCCGCTTTAAGTCGCTGTCATTCTGGGTCTCTTTTACTCATGGACAGTCCTATTCACCCAGAGGAGACAGTCTGGCTGGTTGGAGAGCCCCAGATCTTGCAGCCTGTGGTAGCCCCATAGGCCCCTCCCTTGGGCAGTTCTCCAGGCTCTGTGAAGTCTCAGTATCAACTCCTAACCCGACCCTGGCCTCTGGCCTTCATGCTCTTCTCACGTCGCAGAATTTAGCTTTTCCTGACTTGTCAGAAACTTCGGTCACATGCCTCTCTTGCCGCTGTATTCTGCAACTCTCCACATCTCCACTCTTCAATTCCTTTTCCACCCATGGTCTCCCACCCTCTGGGTGTTCTCTGGCTGCTGCAGGAATCATGTGGGGCAGAGAAAGCAGAATTCTTCTGTTTGCTTCTCAACTGGAGGGCAGCCCACTTGTCCTGCAGGCCCGTCTCCAAGGCTTCTGCCTCCTCAGAGATCTTCTGAAGCCAATTCACACCCAGGGTGAGAGAAGCAAACTAACACCCACACTTTCACCCAGCGCATCCCTATCCCGAGGCTTCCAGTGGTACAGCCACGCCTGCTATGTCAGGAAAAAGGGGCAGCAGCTGGGAAGAGTGTTCGCAATGGGCTGTCAAGACCCATCAGTGTTGAGGGTGACCAGCTGTTCACAGCTGGCTGAGAAGAGCCAGAAGGCACTGTTCCTGCTCTGAAGGGAAACGATGTTCTTGTGAGTGGACGCGCCCTGAGCAGATGAGGGTGAGTGTACAGATAAAGAGCACACTGGCACTTGCTGGTGGGCCTGAGCTCCAATTTGCTTTGCTGTGCGACCCTTATCCCTCTTGGCCTCAGTTTCCCCATCCGTCAAATGACAGGAATGGACGAGACGACCTCTCAGTGCCTTCCTGGTTTGGACCTTACAAGGTCACATTCCAGTTGGATGAAGATTCTGGATTAGGAGCTAGCTCTCTGAAAAGACATCGCACCCCACAGTGCTAACTGGGTGGAAGTGGGGGCAGGGACTAGCAAGAGGGAACCCTGCCAGGGGATGACAGACCCCAGACGCTGTCCTTTCTGACCCATATCCTTCCCCCACTCCCCTGCAAATGCTGTTGGTGTATCCTCATAGCCACAATTTCTGACATTCGCAATCAAAATTCAGGGCCAGAGTGACCTTAAGAGTCACTCTTATATACTCTTATATATGATACGATCTGTAGTCTTCATAGTCTATCTATCAGTGGTCTGAACCTGCTCCAGAAGGTCCTTAGAGATGCCCCCAGGAGAAGAGAGGGCAAGGAGGTGGGCTCTGCACCCCCCCCCCCCACTTCAAGTCAACCAAAACGCTTCCCTTTTATTCTTTCACACTGGAGAGCTGCATAAGATTTTGCAGAAGAAAGGGTTTTGTTACTTAAAAAAAGCTCAGGAATCATCATCTATATAACCTCCTTGTTGTGCCTTGCCCCTCCATGCGACCACCTGGCTCAGACTGCCCACACTCCTGCAGGAGCCCACCTCCTTGAGGGGCAGGCCAGCCCATCTGTGGTGGCTCTGTGCCTGGTCTGTGCCGAGTCTGGCTGAGGTGAGGTGGGCCTCTCTGTCATGTCCTGGGAGGTCTAGGGACTACCTTCTGGAACCTGGAGCTGGCTTCTCCCTCTTCCCCATCCCCAGGCCACCCCATTCTAGTACCTTGCCCTGTTCTTCAGGGACAAGGTTTCCAGAATTCTCTCATTTGGGTGTCCCTCTTCCGGGGGGACACACTCAGGTCTGTCATCATTTCCTGGAAATAGAGGAATGACCCAGGTCTCCAAAAGAGGTGGCTCCTTTGGGAAGGTGGCCTTTGGCTCTGATGGTAGCAAAGGCAGGGAGAGAGCGGAGGTATCAGACACTCTCTGGGAACGGAAGCTCAGATGGGAGCTTGCGCCACTAACACTGACCAAAACAAGCCAAAACGCAGACCAAGCTTGCACCTCTCCCAGAAACCATCTTGAGCTGTTTGCAGGTCGACAGGTTGGAGTGGGGCACCCTTTGCTGGACAGAGGGGAGACGGGCCCCACAGGGAACAACCCCTTGATCAGTAGGCTGGACGAAGCCAGTGGTGAGTCTGTAGGCGGCGGGCGGCAGGCGTGTGTCCAAACCCTCAGGCTGTGCAATGCTGGTGTTCCAGAATGGCAGGCCCTGCTGTAAGTTCTCATGGGAGGCGCTGGCCAGCCGGACATACAATAAATAGTTATGTTGGAACGAATGCTCAAGTGCTTGCATGGGACATCTGGGCAGTGTGTGCAGCTCCTGGACATGTGACATGGAGTGAGTGGTGATAGGCTTGTTGTTTCTGCACCAGCAGGCTCTGGCCTCCAGTCCCTGAGGCTGGTGGGGTCATGCCTCCCACTCACCCCATACCACATGGCCTCCCTCTGCTCTTAGTCAACAGTGCCAGGCTCAGTAGTGGCCACCTGCCACCCTGCCAGCGCTGCTGACCCTTCTTGGACCACTCACCATCAATGACCCTCTTCACCCGCCAGATCCGGAGCATGATAATGAGGCTGATGGCATCCCAGGGGCTCCTGGGCCCATTGGCTACAGTGGACGCCACCATCGGGGCCAAGGACAGGATGATCACAGCCCCATCGAACACCTGTGAGAGGAATTGGATTTCAGTGCCATGGGCCACTTCCTGGATGTCCCAGAAGCAGGTCAGGCAAAGCAGCTGGTATGGCCGAATTCTCCAGGAGGTCTGTCCCCACCTCAGGTCTCCCCTGACCCTCCTCCATCTCTTCAGTGACCTCTCCACTTCTAGACATGCCCATGGTACTCTCTTCCCTCTCAAGTGACCTCAGCCCACCCCCAGACTTTGTTCTGATGGCCTGGGGTTGCTCCCAGCATCTTTTCCCAGTGTCTCATCCCCTCCTGGGAGTGGGCTTGGATTCCATGCCCCAGTGTTCCTGTTCTAGCCTTTCTGAATCCCTCACTGGCCGTGGGGGCTGAAGGCTGGATCCTTCCCTTTGGGTAGCAGGAGCCCAGAGCCTACATCTTATTTCTATCTGATGCTGAGTCTCTCACCACAAGGAGGAAGGGCTAGGAGAAGAGGGGACCCAGCATGGGCAATTCAGCCTTGGGCCCCGACCTTCTATCTACCTGCTCAAGCTTGGGTTCATCTGGACTTCCATGGGCCAGGCCTTTATGTCTGTTCCCAGCACGTGGCCCAAAGAGGCTACAGCGTGGATGGGGGGTGGGGGGTGGGTGAGGAAGGAGTGGACAGTGGACATGGTCCTGGTCCTACATGCGCAAAACTCCCAATGACGGCCAGGCTTCCTTGACCGCTCATCCCCACCCACTAAACCAGACCCTTTTACAGAAAGGAGAGCAGTGGGATACTCTACTGAAACAAGCTCGCCCAGCTCTCTGACCACTGGGCCGTTTTAGAGTGAAATCATTTGTTTTAAGACACATTTCAAAGCTTTTCCAACTGACTCAAAAAAACTTCTCAAATCTTGCAGAATTTTGAGGAGAATTTTCAGGCTGTCCCTTTGCCAGGAACTTTCTCCGTCTGCCTGTCCCTTGCCCTCCAACCCCAACAACACAGCCACAGGGACTTCTGCACCCAGTGTGGAAGGATCAGGCCTTTTTGAGGGTCCCACCCAGAGGGACGTTTTCCAGTTCCCAGGATGGCCAGTGTGGGGGGTGCGTGTCGACGCTGGTCTTTACCTCTATTTTGTTTTCGATATAATCCCAGATCCCAAGCACCACAATCCGAAGTACAGTCTGGGGAGAGGAAATGAGAGAAGAGATTATGATTACTGCTCTCCAGCCCCTGCCCCTCCCCCCAGCGGAGAAGATTCCAGAGCTCAGAATCGGGGCTCTGCCTCCTTGTTCAGTAATGGAAAATGTCTTTACCACCCTCCGAGAGTTTCTCAGCTTACATGCCCTCCCCACCACACTTTGCCTCAGCTCCTGGTTTGCATCATGATCCATGCAAACCTCCCCACCTCCACACCCTAACACACTGCAGTGCTCCCAGGACATACAGAATATACCCCGATCCCACTTTCCTCTCCAGAGCCATCTCCTGAACGCCAGTCTATGTAACGAATCTACAAACATGCAAGCTCTTTCCTCTTTTGCTTTGTCTTTGCATATGGCAGATTGCCTGTTCTCTCCTCTCCCCCAATCTCCTCTTTTTAATAATTGGATAGTTAGCATGGTCACCCAGCTACAGCCAACATCTCCCAGCTGTGGAAGGCAGCTTTCCTCTTTCCCTCTGCCCAAAGACTAGACTGTGTAGGTATGGTGGGTGTGCCATCTTTTGTAGGGAGGGCTGGGCAACAAGATGGAGGCCTTCTGGGTCCCCAGCAGCCCCAAACGACCACATCTGCCTGAACTGTTCACCCCACTTGTCCTTCCGTGAGAGAGAAATGGACCTCGCCTTGTTGAAGACCTTGTGTTTTCTGGTTTCTTTTCAGAGCAGTGTGGCCAGTGTGCTAAGCAGCGGTGCCCTTTCCCTTCTCTACCTGGAAAAGGCCTTCCTGTCCTTCTGGCCCCTGCTCGGATGTCACCTCCGTGAAGGTCTCCCACACTCCCTGGGCTCAGTCTTTCCTTGGTGTTCCTGCAGAACTTGGGGACATCAATCACTCTTTGTGGTGCTTCATCGTACCTTGTGGTGATTACTTCCCTGATCCCCCAGGCAAGGCTCAAGAGACACTGATTTCTCTCACGCAGAGTAGACATGGAATGCAAGTGTGGTTTGAGTCCATGAACAAATGCACACACGAAGGATGAATTCCTTAAGACCCCTAGTAATTTATTCCAATGCTGCTGCCTTCAGGAGAGGGCTCCTCCCCAGGACTATGTCTCACTCCAAAGAGAGTATGTACATGCCAGTCTCAGAGAACCCCGGTACATGTGTCTGGAGGCCCTTCCTAAAGCAAGATGACTAGCTCCCAGTAATTCACACCAGATGGTGTCTCTGCTCGCATGGGCTGCTGTACAAGACCAGCCATCTGAACTCAACAAAGCTGCTGACTGCCCATGGATCTCCACCCACTTACACCACGGAAAAGGCTTGGCTTATAAAATTCACCTCCTCCTTGTTAAAGCCTATCCTGTCTTCAAGAAGGAATGGGTAGGTGGGATCCTGGCGGCGTCTTTGACAACAGAGAGGGTCATGTGATAGCCCGATGTCCATTCTCACATGGCTTCTTGATAGGGGACCAATGCTTAACTGCAGGACAAACTCCAGAAACCTGGGTTGAGGTCCAAAACATCTTGAAGTCACAGCTCAGTAATGGACTGGTTGTGTGGCCTTGGGCAAGTCAAATCTCCTCTCTGTACCTCAGTTTCCCCTCTGCCAAGGAGATGGGTTAAATGATATGAATCTCCCAATTCTTTATGAAATTAACCTTTGCCATTTACTACATACCAATAAATGCCAGGCCCTGGACCAGCACCTTGCATGTGGTTCTCATTTTGCAGAGAGAGAAGCTGAAGCTCACAGAGATGAAGTGGGCTTCCCAGGTCACTCAGGCATTGGATGGTGAGTTGGCATTTGGGCCTGGACGTTTTTGACTCTGTGTGGTATTCTCCAGCAGCGTAACCACAGATGGGCCTCGTTTCTTTGGTTGCTATTCCATCCATCTAACTGTGCTGACATTGAAATGTGGTGTTTATCTCCTCTGATATGTCACACCGGCCACATCCACTCCGAATTCCCAGTTGTGAGGCTCCCAGAAACAGAAAGTGCAGGCCAAGAGAGAGGGGAAGAGGGCCTGGTCTGAACAGGATTTCTCCTGGGGCTGCTACTTCTCCTTTTTCCTCTTTTAAAATTGTGGTAAAATACACATAACATGAATTTTACCATTTTAATCATTTCTAAAAGTGTACTGTAGCATTAAGTACATTCACAGTGTCACGCAACCGCTCATCTCCAGTTTCCCATCACACTCATTAAAACCCAACTCCCCATCTTCACTCCCCCGCCCCTCACCGTGACCATCACCACCACTCTACTTTCTGTTTCTGAGTTTGACTACTCTAGGACTCTCATATAAAAGGAATCCTCTCGCTTCTTGATAAACAAGGCAGCAGTCCAGGGGATGCGGGGTTGGGGGATGAAGAAGGGAGCCGGCCAGGCTCAAGATGCAGCCAGCAACCCCCACAAGGGGAGGAGCAGGCAGCAGACAAGACACATGGAGACTCTGTGCTCCGGGAAGGGATGGAAGTTGAATGGCTACTGGGCTAAAGCTGAGCCACAGAAACCTAGCGGAGCAGCTAGAGCATGGGCTACTTGCCTCCCTCCTTGCTGGCCCATCCCACTGGGATCCATCCTCTGAGGTCTGACTCAGGTCACCCTCCTCCTTCATAATCCAGTCCATGGAAACACAACAGCCAAAGGCAGCTGTGGAGACACCTCCTGGCCCAGCCTCCCACAGCAGAGGGGGAACTGGTGGCGTGGAGACAGCTGCTCCAAGTCTGAGTCAAAGCTAGAATGAGAACCCAGCTCAGAGACAGCCCACCTGATGGCCTTTGTCTGTGGCATCCTTTGCCAAACTCCCCTGCCCACAGAGACAGGGACCTGGCCACACTGCCTGCTAGGGGCTGACTGATCCAGTCACAGCTGTGTTTCTCAATAGGCAGGCAAGGACTCCCTGCGTCAGCATCTGGGGATCTGTCTCAAATGCAGATTCCTGGGCTCGCATGGAGATCCAGTTATCCAAATCTATGGGGGCAGGGCCCAGGAATATGCCTTTTTCACAAACTTCCCTAGGGTACCCACTGGAACCACAGGGTTTTATCAAGCAACAATGCCACGGGTTGGAAACAGGGAGGCCACATGCCTAGATGCAACAGGGAAGAGTATTACAGTAACAGTCCAAAGCTGGATCCTCTTTGTGGCTCTCTCCCTTACTAAGCATGTGTCATCGGTTAGAACGAGGGTGGACCAGCGCCCCATGCTGCCCACCTCACCAGGCTGCTACGAAGCTCCACGGGGAAGGCAAGAGCAGGGCAATGAGGAGGGGCTGTTTTATCGCCCACTCCAACCTGAGGTCCCTCATCCTGCAATCTTGCCCCCAAGAGTTGCAAAGGGCTTTGAGCAAGGGTCCAGGGAAACCCAAATCCTTGGAATTCCTGCAGCTTGGAAGCTCCAGCTGCCTCTTTCCCCCCTAGGACTGAGGGTTTTCAGCACCTTCATTCCAACCTTGCCTTCAAGAGCTAAGGATGTTCTGGCACATGGGATAGGCCAAACTCTTAGTGAAACTTTAATGAGAGCATCACATATTTACTATAAGCCCAGCTCCCCTGCCGTCTTGCAGGTGCAGAAACAGCCTCAGGGAGAAACAGGTAAACCCTTTGGTACTCAGCCCCTCTTAGTTCCTACCTCAGATGCCCACATCTTTCCCCCTCAGGAAGCCCTGCTTTCTGGAAGGACTCCTCTCCCCTCTCCCTGGAGAAGGGATTTAGGCTTTAGGCAGCAGGAGGGAAGAGGAGGGAAGAGTGCGACTCTGGCATCTGCTCCAGACTCTGTCTTAGTCAGGTGGCAGTAAGGCCTCCCGCACCTCCTGAGAAGGCCCCACCTTCTCTCCCTGGGATGGGGTCTGATGAGCTTCTAGGGCTTGGGAACCTTGGGGGATACAGGCAGAAGCACCTGCTAGTCGGTAGAACACCTCTATGAAAATTTTAAAAAGGTACCCCTTTTCCAGACAGAGGGAGATCCCCTGGCTCAATGCCTGGTGAGCAGAGTAGGGGCTGGCACCCTTGCTCCCTGAGCAAGACATTCGGGGCCTTTGTGATCTGGTCTTGCCGGGGTTCCCCAGATGTCTCACCACCTCCCCTGCCATAGTGGACAACCAGACACAGGGTGCTGGCTTCTGCCTCTGTCCCCTATATATTCTGTGACCGCTGCCTGAGGTCCTTCCAGCTCACCCACCTGCAAGCTCACAGCTCTGCGGACAGATTGTTTCCATGACTACCTTGCGCTTGAACTTCAGCCCCTTCTCCAGGGCTCTCATATTTGCTTGGCTGCTTCCCAGCCAACTACAGACACCTCGAAGCTGGGCCTGCACAGCACCTCAGGTGCCTGGCTGAGGTGTGCGAAGACCAAGGGCTCCTGGCAGTGGTGGACGAGCAGCAAGAAGTCACAGCAGGCTTGCTCCAGTGCTGGTCCCACGGGGTCGGGGGGGGTTGGCACACAGCCCTGGCTGGGGATGGCAGCCTCCCACCTTCTGAATCAAGCCTGATCCCTCGAGAAGTCCAGTGCTCTTATGGGCTCTTACCCATTTCCTCTTCTTCAGTCTTTTTAGGACACTTTCATAATCCTATCAGGCTTTTCCTGTGAGGTGGTGCTGCTCACATTATGGAAGGGATAAGTGCAATCAGAAGTGACATGATGCTGTTGGTGGGAATGCAAGTTGGTGCAGCCACTTTGGAGAACAGTGTGGAGATTCCTCAAGAAACTAAGAATAGAGCTTCCCTATGACCCTGCAATTGCACTGCTGGGTATTTACCCCAAAGATACAGATGTAGTGAAAAGAAGAGCCATCTGTACCCCAATGTTTATAGCAGCAATGGCTACAGTCACCAAACTGTGGAAAGAACCAAGATGCCCTTCAACGGACGAATGGATAAGGAAGATGTGGTCCATATACACGATGGAGTGTTATGCCTCCACCAGAAAGGATCAGTACCCAACTTTTGTAGCAACATGGACGGGACTGGAAGAGATTATGCTGAGCGAACTAAGTCAAGCAGAGAGAGTCAAGTATCATATGGTCTCACTTATTTGTGGAGCATAACAAAGAACATGGAGGACATGGGGAGATGGAGAGGAGAGGGAGTTGAGGGAAAATGTAAGGGGAGATGAACCATGAGAGACTATGGACTCTGAAAAACAACCTGTGGGTTTTGAAGGCGCGGGGGTGGGAGGTTGGGGAACCAGGTGGTGGGTAATAGGGAGGACACGTATTGCATGGAGCACTGGGTGTGGTGCAAAAACAATGAGTACTGTTACGCTGGAAAAAAAAAAAAGTGACAGGATGTGTGGCTCTCTCAGCTGGGGGAAAGGCAGGTTTGGGGCCCCGATTTCCCTCCACCTCTCTGAAATGTGGAAAGGCAGACAGGGAAGCCAGACTCTCTTCCCAAAGTGCGCCCCCTTCAGTGGGGTCAAGAAGGCAGCCCTGCCCCTGGGAGAGGCCCAAGTCCCTCAGGTCAAAGATAAGGAAGCCAAGGCCCAGAGAGCGCCGGTGACTTGCCCCACGTGCTGCATCCCCATGGCCAAACTGGCTCCCTCTTGTTGCATCCTGGTCAAACACAGAGGGGACACAAATGCATCATTTCTCAGAGCGTGAAGCCCAGCACCGCTTCTTGCCTTCTGTGGGGTGATCGAGGCTCACCCCTGGGAGGAAGTGGCAGGTGGGAAAGGGACCCCCTCATGAGTCCAGAGTCTTGGGGTGGCTGCTGATTGGGAAAGAGGAAGCCCTGGGTCAGTTTGGCTTAGTTGGCAAAGGCCTTCCCTTGGTAAAGGCACAGGTAAGCCAGCAGGCCAGGCTCCCTCGAGATGGAGAGGCTGCACTGGAGAGGAGGCGGCCCCCACAACTGATGGCGAAAGAAGCCTTGACCAACTGACAGGTGGAAAAACAAAATGTGGCCTCTCCATCCAATGGAATCCTATTCAGACATAATAAAGAATGACTCCCTAAGCCACGCAACAAGGTGGGTAAACTTGACAATGCTACATTGATGGAAAAGATCGTGGATCATATGACTGTGTTTATGTGAAATACCCAGACTAGTTAAGTTCCCAGACAGAGAAAGTGGATCAGTGGTTGGAGGGGCTGCGTCAAGGGGGAATGGGGAGTGACTGCATCATGGGTTCAGGCCTCCTCTGAGAGGGAGGAAAATGTTTTGGCACTCAAAAGAGGTGACCTAGCACAGGGTATGCTCTAAATGCCACTGGATGGTATACTTTAAAAGAGTTATGTTATGTAAATTTCACCTCAATAAAATAATAAGAGGAAGAGGAGGATGAAGCAGCAGCTGTTTCCACCACTGCCTTGAGGCTCCTATCTAGAGGGCCAGCCATGGGTCAGCTTTTTCCTCTTCCAGGAAAAGAGCTGGGCCTCTCTACCGTCCCCCTCCCACCACGCCCAGCATTAGGGGATGGGGCCAACACCTCCTGGCCCCTGTGAGAACTCTGCTGCAGGGTGGCCCAGTCTGGCTAGGTCCCAACCATGTACAGTTTCAGGAAGAGAAGCAGCTGGGCTCCCCAGTTGTACGGGGCTGGCTGGTCCTGATGTCAGCCAAGGGTGGGGTTGACTATGATTTGCAAACAGCATTTGTACAATTCTCCATCTGGACTCCAAAAGTTTTGCTCATTCTTGGGTGCTACAGAGCCATCTGGAAGCACAGTGACTATTAGGGCCCAGGAAACTCTTGGGGCACCTGCTTTCACCTTGGGCCCTTTTAGGGACCCCACCCAGCCTGCCTGCCTGATATCCACTGTCACAACATTGAGAAGCATCTGGGGCAAGTAGCACAGCCTGTTTGAACAGATGTCCTCCAACTGAGCCCAGAGCAGCCTT
Organism: Meles meles; assembly: GCF_922984935.1. NCBI lineage: Eukaryota > Metazoa > Chordata > Mammalia > Carnivora > Mustelidae > Meles > Meles meles. Next base: position 31,559,540 of record NC_060071.1, on the reverse strand, counting down.
AATCTTCTCTTCTTTGGGTCTAGACGTGTCTCCTGGGGCCGCACAGCACAGGGTGACCCATCTGCCTTGAAGCAGCCCTCAGAGCACTGAGATGGATGAAGGATGGGGTGGAGCCTGCTTCTGGTCCCACCTGTCATTCCTGAAGACTGTGGGCAGCTTTCCACTCTTCTCCAGGCCTCACTGTCCCAACTTGTCAAATGCCACACCCACATTCTGGGTTGCCCTAAAGCTTAGTTGAGACAAGAGCTAGAATATTGCTCAGGACTGGTCAAAAGGCACCTACCACAGCATCAGGAGCCCTGTAGGTCAAACCTTTGTAGAATCTGTGAATTAACACCCATTCATTAAGTCCTGCCAGGCTTGGAGTCTTGGAATGACCCCACCCTCGACCTACAGCCACGTCTCTGGGTATTTCCTGAGGAAAACAGGGCCAGACTTCAAGGGATGACGTTCATTTCACACTAGACGAGGCGGGTGTGCTGGGTCAGGGGTCCGAGGCTTTGCAGGGTTGTATCTCTTCTTTCTCGGTTCCTGGCCCTGGCCCTTCCCCCAGGGTCTCGGTCCCCTCACAACCTTTTGTCGCTAGGGACACAGAGGGATGCAGTGGTGACAGCCTAGATTAGGAGCCCAGAGGCCTGGGCCCAGTTTTGGCCAGAATTGGCCAGGTAACCCCAGGCCACTCTCCTTGTCTGTACCGTTTGAAAAAGGCCACTACCAGCATTTTCAGCACTGAAAATGCATGGCTGAGGGACACTGGCTCCTCTGGCCCTTCTCACCAGAGGTGCCCCAGTCAACCGAGAAGCACAAACACTATCCCACAACTCCAAACCCACTGGGGAACAGGGGTGGAGGGGGACCTCTCTGAGACTTTTTTGCGCTTGCTGATGCTTGGTTCTTCGGGGCACTCTGTGACATGTGCAAACCCTGGTGCATGACTTGGGCTGCCCCATCCTGAGATCATTGTGTAGCAGCCCTGAGTTCCCACTGGGCAGGGTGCCCTGTTACTCCCCTGTTAGCCCTCTGTTACTTCACGTTACTCCTCTGATGCTACCCGGTTATGGCTCCACCTGACCTGGTCTTCGGTCTTTGACAAGGCCAAAGGCAGGGACTGGTGGGAAGCGGTGGGGAACCCTGGCTCCTCCCACTCTGGGTGTGTGTCCGGGAGTGGGTGGCGGTTTGAGGCTGAGATTCCTCTGCACAGGGGCTTGTCTGTCTCAGGCATCTTGTCTCTGGCAGTGACAGGAAGGGAATGCCAAATTCATGCGAGGAAATAAATTCTGCAAAGCCAATAAAACCAAAGCAGAGGGATAGAAGGAAAAACTGCAGCAACTGATGAAACATTTTTGTTGGCAGTCACAGGCGCAGGATACATTTTCCAAGGTTTGCATCAAGGAGACATCTGGCCATGGCCTGTGTGTTTGCGGGAGGGAATCATGGGGAGTGGAGGCAAGGGAGCTGGGGAGGGCAAGACCCTCCAAAGGGAAGGAGGCTGGGAAGCAGGCACTGTGGAGGGGCTGCTGAGTCACCTCCAGGGCAATGGTTTCAGCGAGCTGGTGGGGACGCTCCCTGGGAGGGTCAATGTTGGGATCTGCCCCCGTAGCCAGAGCTTCAGACCCGGGCTTGCCTGCCAACTCCGTGGGCTACAGGAATCGAGGCATGGGAAGGGAATGTCCTGTGCTTAGATTGCCTGCTGCTCAGCCCCACCACACCGTACACCCAGACTCAGGATTTAGTACTGATCTTTGAAGGATATTGAGGGCTATTATATGGGGCCAGAGCCAGCCCACAAGAGGACCTCGGGACTCTTAACTCTTTGGGTTTCCTGACCATGTCTCCAAATAGTGTGTACTTCCATACCTTCACTCACGAGTTTCCTCTCGCACAGCATCCTTCTTCCCTTTGAGGCACTGCCGTGCTCTGGGACCCAGAGCCCCCTGAGCCTATGGGGTAGCAGCATCCATGATGTGAGCCGTGTGTGTGTGTATGCATGTGCACGCATCTCTCCAACAGGCTCTCTGCCTTTTCTTTCTGCCATTCTCCCCATGCTTTGTGACCCTGCTGAAAGGCCCCATTGGGCCCTGTGCGTAAGCTGATGTGGGCCTGTGGCTGTGGAGGTGGGGCAAATGGGTGGATAGGGACAGTGAGCAGTTGACTTGGGCTAGTCTTTTGCTCCATTGGGAAGAACTGGATTTCCACAGGAAATTCTCCCATCTTTCAATGACTTGCCACTGCTCACAAGATAAAGCCCAATTTTCCTGCCCCCTGGGAGACCTGGCCCACAGCAGTCTGAAGTCAACGGCACTGAAATGCTGGCCAGGGTTTCACGGTGATGGTCTGGGGACTGCTTGAAAGAAGGGTCCCTCACCCTTCTGTACAGGCAGAGCAAGGTGCTGGCATCCTGGCTGCCCGCACGGTTCAGTCTCATACTGGGCAACTATAGCTCACACTAAAACCCAGTGGCCCAGGAGTCCCAGGAGCTTGTTCCCTCTTACCTCACACAGGGAAATCCCAACTTGGGATTCAGTTGGCTGGCTAGAGCAAAGGTAAAGGGTGTCCGTGATCCCTGATCCCACCACTCCATTCCTGTGGCCCTCTGCTCATACCGGCCTAGCAGATCCCACAGTCCTGCATCCCCTGCTCAAGTCCATTGCCCAGGCTTGGGACTCCATTCTCTCTGCCCACTGTGTGCCCAAGCTTCAGCTAGCTCTCACCACCTGCAGGCCCCCCGGGCATCAGCCCAGCCCTCTGCCTGCTGCTCACAAACATGGCCTTTTGCCCTCCCTCAGCCACTTCCTCCTCAGTCTCACCTTCACCACGTTGTTGCCTACTCCTTACTCGGAGGACACCTGCTTGTCCTCTGGGATTCCACGCAGGGGTCACGAGCTGGGGTTCAGGCCTCCCTGGAGGCATCAGCAGTGGCATTGACACCTCCTAGCCCAGAGCCCAGCCCCCTGCCCTGTTTTCCCCCCTGTGCAGCCTTGAGGGCCAGCAGAGGGCAGGATACTGGTAAATATTTAGGCATCAGAGCTCTGTCTCCCCAGGGCAGGAGTTGTCCTAAAGAGGTCACAGGACCCAAGTCTTTACCTACCTCTGAGAAGAACACTGACAGAATGACCAGGCTGATCCAGTGAATTATGCCGGCAAACTGGAATGCGCTGGAAACTGCAACAAACACAATAACGGGCCAATTTTAGGTGGAAGGAGTTATGTGCATTGGTAGAGGGCCTTCACAGCATGGAGGCAGATCTCTGGGAGCCCGGGGCCTGCTCCTGGGAACACTGAGATCTGGATAGAATCAGGCCAGAGAACATCGAGGGCAGCTTAAAATGGTGTCTGCGGTGGAGGTGCTGGGAGGACGGCTGGCCAGTGGTGCTGTTGTTTCCTCTGAGAGGCCTCCTCTATCTCCCCCATAGGCTACCTCCCAGAATTCCAGCTCAGTCCCATCAGCCTTGTGGGCTTCGAGCTACAGCCATCCTCCTAGAAAGGGCCCTCCAGAGCAGGGCTTATGAAGACCTCCGTGGCTTTCAGAGCTGGGTAGGCAGCTTTGGTTGAGTCCAGATGAGCTTTCAGAAACTCCTATCACCATTCCCCTCCAAAACTGCGGGCACTGTCAGTGGAACTTTAAGGCAAGCTTACTTTGGCTTTTCACTGTGAAAACTCTGAGTGTAGAGAGGCTAGTCAGCCAGGGTATCTGGGGGATGAGGGTGGAGCCAGCCCCAGTACACGGGCCTTCACCTCCTGAACCTGGAATGACAAGCATTCAGGCTCTGCTATCCTTCCAGGTGGCTCCATTTGCCCTCCAGACTGCAGAGTGCAAGTGGAGAGAGCTGTCAGTCCCCCGAGAGCTCCCACCCCACCTTCCACCAGTCAATCCTTGGAGTGAAGGTGCTCGCTCTGAAAGACTCTCATAAAATACAGGAGCCAAGACCAGCTTCCAAGCCTAACAAGGGCATCATTCATCAAGTAGTGAGGTCAAAAGCGGGGTGCTGGGGCCCAGGATGAGGGTCAGGTGGGCTCTGAGGGGAATAGATGGGTGGGGATGCTTCCCAGAAGGCAGGCCTGGAAGAGATACCACAGGGCAGTGGGCAGGGCCCAAACAGGGTGCAGGAATGTTGTGGAAAATGCACCTATGCCGTTTCTCTTCTGGGGTTGGGCCAGACCTGCTTAGCATGCAGCTCCAGGGGCTAAAGGAAAATATCCAGGGCCTCAGTGGCTTGAAAGAGAAGAACCCACAGTCTCCCCCAAAGTGCTGAGATCAGTGAACCCTGGGGGCGGGCAGAAACCCAGCCCTGGAGCATGTCCCCGGAGCATATACAACAAGGCTGCAATACCAGGTTCCAGGTGGGAGACCTCGGGGTCCTGTGGCATTGGGCCAATGTGACCCTTAGAGGATGAGGCCTGGATGCACTGTGGATTCTTTCCATCCCAGGCCACATGAGGACTAGTGGGAAGTGAGAGTCTGAGGCCTGTGTGACTCTGAAAAGACCTCCAGATGATTCTGAAAACATAAAATCTCTCCCCATTATTTCTCAAATGAATTCCTATGCCTTTTTTTACGGTTTGCTTTAGAAGAGCAATAAATCTCTGATTGTGCATTTTATGGAATTTAAGATGCCTTTTATGAGCTGCTATTGGATCTCCCACCAAAATCAATCTCCTGGATACTTAATTTTAAGCAAAATTCCAGTGTCGGCCAGGTTCTCAGTTCTACTCAATGCCATGTCACAACCTGAGCAGCCGAGGGCCCCAAGTATAACCTACGACAGGGAAAGAAAGACTCTGTTATGGCCAAGACCTCATAAAAAGCAGACATATGGATGAGTGGGAGGGAAAGTATACAGCATGGTTTAATTGAAGACAGGTTGAGTATAAAATCAGTGCTGGTCACTTTGCTGCACAAAAACCAAGGAGGCTTATTAGACAAAAGCAATTCTGTACTCCCTGTCATCCTCTCTTAGGGAGTAAGGAAAGCTGATGGGGCATGGAAGGAGCTCTGATGGATCCTGAAAACAGAGTCTCCAGTAAAAGAATTGGGGACATTTGAGAAAAAAAGTCGAAGACAACTTAATGGTTTGGGGGTGGCTAGATCTATTGTCTTAGATTTTGCCAATGGCAGAATCTTGGGGGCCAATAATTTCATCTCTTTTTTATTTGCACTTGAATAATCTGCTTCCTGAGTCGGGGAAATGTGAGGGGGCGATCCAGGAGCTCTACCAGAAACCACTCACTCATCCAAAGCCAAGAGTGAAGACGCCTGGCTCTCCCCACTGGTGTACTAAATAGGGGTCTGCAAGGGTCGGGGGCAGGAGGTATCCCCGCCCCAGCAGCCACGTTAGCACAGCACATCCAGAAGGACAGAAAAGGGAGCAGACGAGCCATTGATGGCCATGTGCATCAGGCTCCCATAAACGCGAGAGTAGGATGAACACCAAGAGACCTATGGTGGGAAGGAAACTGGCCGGGCCATTGAATGGCCTAGTGGCCTGAAGTCCTTTACCTAGGGGAAGTCTCTAACTTCTCCAAATGTTAATTCCCTTGCCTATAAGATGAGATAAAATCAGTCATGTCCACCTCCCAGGGTTGCTGCTAGGGTCGGATGTACGGAGACGTACTCTCAGGATGCTCACAGCCGTAAGTAACTCTGCCAACTGACTGGCTGGGTAACAATACAAACAATCCTGTCATCACTGTGGTTGCTGTTCCTTTCAGTTACTACAAGGCGATCGCCTCCACATGTGAGAACTCTCTGTAAGCTACAGAAAAATCCAACCTGGAAAATTCCAAATGGGAAAAAAACAAAAACAAAAACAAAAACAAAACAGTGCACACAGGGGTCCCCAACGTTTTAGATCTCATCAGTTTCTGATCGTGAAGGGCAGGGGGAGCTGGAGAGGGCACACTGGGGAGAAGGGGTAAACAGATACTGGAGGTGATGGGGAGAGGAGCTGCCAGATTTCCTCCCTGGGTGGCAATCCCCATGAGCCATGGGGCCAGGGGCATGACAGCGGCATTGGGCTGGGGGCTAGGTCGCACTGCTGGTTGGGGACCCCTGATGGATGCACACTGAATATTGACATCATATGTATTTGCATATGTATCTCTCTTGCTACTCACACTGGAGAAGCTTTATATCTATTAGAAGTTCCAGAGTCAGGAGAATCACCACCAATATTACACAGGCTACCAGGAAACTGTTGAGACTCGCACTGAGCAAAAATACCTGCCACACGGCTGCTCTCTTCCCACAGCACGGCTTCAGCCAGGTTGACCTGTGGGGACAAAAGCGGGACAGGAGGCGGGGACAGAGGGTGAGATCCTGGCCATAGCTTTGCTCTCAGACCCACCCTCATCATTCCTCCCCGGCTCTGCGTCTCCCAGCAAAATGCAGCCTTATTTGAGAGGCCACTGGGTAGAATCACGAAGAGGAAAACCAACTCAGGAGGAGATGGAGCTAGGTACAGAGGCTGACCTGGGCAGCTCAGCAGCAGCACTTCGTGCTTCGGGCTCTACAATGGGTGTGAAACCCACACTGCATAGGTTCCTTGTAATCACTGGAGATCATGAAGGTCAGAAAAGAGCCTGGCTGGGTGTAAGATCTGCATGAAAATGAGCTGTTATTATTGTACGACTTGTTTGGTCTCGGAATCTAGCATAGGCTCTGAAGTTAGGAAGCCCTCAGCTCACCTCTAATAAATGCTCAATAAACTAATGAATGAATTTTCAGCGCTTTTTAGCTATGCAAAGATTTGAACTAAATCTCTGTTTCTCAAAGTGGGTTGTATGGAATCCCAGTTCCACAGAATGTGAATGGTTGTCACTTGATAATTTTGATGGTTGGACATGTTTTGGAAAATTTGGGTCAAATTCAAATGGATATTTTTCTAGGTGGGACATGTCAGTGCCTTGAATATGTTATTATGCATCACTGTGCTCGAAAGGAATCACAGTAGCCATGATTTCCAAACTCGCCAGATCATAGCAATGTCTTGTTACCGAGCACCTGGTGGGACTAGTGATTCATGGACAATCTTTTGGGAAACCCCAACAGGTGGAGATGAAGCCACCAAGTGTGGAATTTTTCCTGAGTAGGACTGAAGGTGGGAAGGAGGGGCGGAACCTCAGACCTGGGTAGGTCCCTCAGGACATTTGATGTACTCCCTTCCCGAACACAAGATCCTGGGAAAGAGGGGTGCCTCTAGGGGGGCGGGGGTGCTGAAGCCAAGCCTCAATGCTTTGATGAGGAAGAATTAGGCATCCTGAAGGAGCAGAGACAGCACTCGGAAGGGAAAACCCTCACTTTTGGCTCCACCTTTGGACATCCAGGACTATGTGTGAAGGTATCTCTGCATTCTGGGCCTCAGTCTCCCATTTATAAAAGTCCTTAACTCCTGGGGTTATTGAAAGTTAAATGAGGGAATGTATCTGACCTATGAAGTACCATGTTGCTGAAATGGGTTGATGAGAGTGTTGATGTTATTTGATGGCCCAAACACTTGGCTGTCTCCCTCCTCTTCAACCAGAGGGAGCAACTGCTGAGGGGGGTCAACACCCACACCCCACCCCCCCACCCTGGGATCCCAAGGATGTCACTGGAAGAGGGCATTCTGAGATGCTCCCTTCTCTGCAAAGGAATATGGTGAGTGCTTTGAGGTGGAATTTCTTTCTCACGATCCATCTGGGGAAAGCTTGGAGGAGCCCCCAGCTGTTGGAAGGTGGTACAAAGACCCCAGAATGACATCACACAGAGCTCAGGAGGGTTGCCAGAGAAAACACGGAACATCCAGTTAAATCTCAGATAAACAAGGAACAATTTTCTAGTATAAGTACATCCCAAACACTGCAAAGGATAGAGTTATACTAAAAAATTATTCATTGTTTGTCTGAAATTCATCTGAAACTGGGTGTCCTGTGTTCAGAGCAGAGGGATGTGGAGGGGGTCTGGTGAGGGTGGTTGTGGTTTGGTCAGAGGGACACATGGGAACCCGGAGTTGCAGGTGAGAAGCCAGAGCCAGGGAAGGAAAGGCCCCCAAAGGAGGACGAGGCTGCTGAAGCCTCCACCTCACAACTCAGAGGCTCAGAGAGGCCTAGAGGCTGCCATCCACGGTTGCTACCAGCAGCTGCTGCTTTTGGATATGAATTGAATTGTAAGATCTCCTTGGCCTTAATTACTCAGCTGATTGCTCCTCACCTGTCTGCACGGCTCACCTACCCCGCCTTCTCCTTTTCCCACGGTGTGATATTCCTGCCCCAACAGCCCAGGGGCCCTATTTTAATCCTTCCCACTTTCACACCTCTCTCATGCCAGCCTGCAGCTGCCTCAGCACTTTCCCTTCTGCCCTCCCATCAGCTCCTCCCAGATCACTCATCGCCACAGGCACCTTGCTTGCCAGCTCCCAAAGGAGACTCTGCTCTAATTCCACATCCTCTCGGAAACCAGTCCAATTATCGGTGGCCTCCAAAACTGATATTGTTTCATTGTCATCTGAAATGGGAGGCAAGCACGTCCTATAGTTATAAGTAAAAAGGGGAGCTGCGAAGGCCGTCTGGCTGGGCCGTGTCACCCCGAGCAACCAGCAGAAAACTGTCGGCGCGGTCAGTGCAAGGACCCAGGGCATTTGTTGGTTTCTGTGCCTTGTACACCCCAGGCTAATGGATGTGCCTCTCAGAGTCTGCTCCGTCTACCACAACAACAAGGTCCCAAAGAAAGATGAGGATGAGTGGGTGCTGGGGGGACTCAGTCAGTTAAGTGTCTGCTTCTGGCTCAGGACATGAGCCTAGGGTCCTGGGATTGAGCCCTGCATTGGACTCCCTGCTCAGAGGGAAGCCTGCTTCTCTCTCTCCTTCTCCCTCTATATGCGTTCTCTCTCTCTCAAGCTCTCACTCTTTCTCAAATAAATTAAAAAAAAAAAAGAAAGAAAGAAAGAAAGAAAAGAGGATGAAACAAAACATTTGTTTCTCTACAAAGAGCAGACTCCAATCTCGATTGATCTGCTTCCATGGGAGGGAAAGGTCATTTTACATTGGTGCTTAAAATGCTGAAATGCTGATTTTTATTTTCTTGTTTGATTAGAAAAACTTCCTAACCAGATTAGGGGCTGGTTATTGGGAAGCTGTAGGAGCAAAGTGGGGTGGCTGAGACTGGGGACTCGTGGCCCAGTAAAGAGCAGGTGTCTGGAGTCCTCCCGCAGTGGGCAATAGCCTCGCCCTAATGCCACAGTGCTCCTCGGCTTTGGGGAGCAGCCACGCAGGGAACCTGGCACCTAGCAGGATTTGGAAACCAGGCAGGAAAGTCAAAGGAATGCCAGGTACCCACCGGTGCTAGGGAGGCACTGTGATCGGGCAGCAACCCTGGGGCAGTTTACATCTCAGTGGAGGAGGGAGTCCAACAGTAAACACAACACATTTGCAGATTATGTGGTGTGTACTACAGTTGGGAGGTACTGGGGGCGGGGATGGGCATCGAGGGTGACCTTTTAAATAAGGCAGTCAGGGCAGGCCACCCTGAGAAACTGACATTTGAGAAAGAGCTGGAGGGAGTGCGGCCTGGCCCATCTGGGGTGTGGTGGGATGTACACTACAATGCAACTTTTGATGGCAAAACTGCTCAGGCCCGAAGAACCTCCAACAGAATAAACAGGAGAACAGGAGCCAGGAGCTGGGCTGGGAGAAGACAGGGCTTTCCCTTCAGTGCGGAGTGCAGTTTGCCAAAACCCACCTAGGGCAGACGCTGCAGGCATTCCTATGGCCCAGGGCACAACAGGCACAGTTCCCAGAGAACCCCAAGGCAGCATCAGAACGGAGCCCGTGACCACTGCGCTGGTCCTGCTCTTCCATCTGCGCCAGCCCGACTGTCCCTCATGCCTGCCCCGACTTTGCTTTCAACTACCAGCACTCAACCAGGCCCACCACAGAGGGACCTCCGGCAGCCCGCATTCTGCACAAGGTCAAGAGGTTCTATTTGCATCATGGTAGATGTGGACCCCAAGACCCCAGGGCAACACACACGGGGGTGGACTGAACTGAAGCAGGCGGAGGGACAGAGCAACTGACGAGGACCTGGGCCTGGAAATCTGCAGTCTGCACTGTGGTTAGTGGTTCTCCAAGCAGGCTGCAACCTAGGACCACCCAGAGAGCTTTCAAAAGTTCCAGGGCCCAGGCCACACACCAGACCATTTCTACCACAACCTCTAGGGTAGGACCCGGGCCTCAGTATTTTTTGATCTTCTTGGGTGATTCCAGTGTGTGGCTGAGATTAAGAACCAATGTCTGAGGTCCTTGACGCCAAGTGGTCTCCACAGACCAGCAGCATCAGCATCATCTGGGACCTGGTTGGAAATGCAGAATCATGGGCCTGCTTGGTGCCCACCGAGTAAGAGTTCGCATTTCAGTGCGATGGCGAGTGACTTGGGGGGAACTGCTTTGGGAGAGGTGACAGGTATTTTGGGGGACAGATGGAGCATGGCAAAGGGAGTCTGGGAGAAAGAGCTACAAGCCAGCGAAGGCAAGTGGGTGCCAGCCCAGCCTGTGTGGGGGGGGTCCCCCTGACTCAGGGACACTCACTGAGACTGAGTGTGTACCTTTGTGGGGATGTCAAGGGCCTCCATAGCCAGAGATATGAGGCTGAAGTCAGAATCCAAATAGGTTCTTGGCTTTGAGCTCCTTGAAGAGCAGGACCCTGGACCCCAAGGCTCTAGGACAGAGGTTGGGCTAAAGCTGCACTTTCTGGCTGAAGGGCTGTTTGGAAATCCCAAACTGCTAATAAAATTCCTGTGAAATTCAAATGACTCAGACATTCCTAAGAGACTGTGTTTTTTTTTTGTTTGTTTGTTTTTTTAATATTTTATTTATTTGACAGAGAGAAATCACAACTAGGCAGAGAGGCAGGCAGAGAGAGAGGAGGAAGCAGGCTCCCTGCGGAGCAGAGAGCCCGATGCGGGGCTTGATCCCAGGACCCTGGGATCATGACCCGAGCCGAAGGCAGCAGCTTTAACCCACTGAGCCACCCAGGCACCCCAAGAGACTGTGTTTTAACAGAAAAATAGAATGTGTCCAGTTTCAAAATATCCCCTGAGTGGTTAAATAATGAGTCAAGGAGCTTAATGGGCCTGAAGGGAAATCAGCATTGACTTGTTAATTAGAGAAGATACTTCCTTCAGCACCCAGCCCAATCAGGGCCCTGGAGCTGGGCCTCAGGGTGGTGTTATCCCTGGAATTGCCACCAGAGGGCAGGCGTCTATCAATTTCAGGGCTTACTCCAGCGACAGCAAGGGGCCAGCTCCAGGAGGCAGGCTTGGGCTGGCAAAGTCTATAAATATCAGCAGCCAGATGGCATCTCCTGGCAGGTTGGCAGGTGTTCTACTGCGAGGTTCTACTAGTTCCTGAGGCCTCCGAGAAATCCTGGGGTGGGAGCGGGGGTGCTGGATACCTTTACTTCTGCTTTATCTTCTGAGGTGTTTTGATAAATGTTTGAAAGAATAACTTCTAGAAAGTTAGGACGAACTTTGGCAAATTTCCGACATATCTTCCGTGTGAGGTAAGGCCATGGAGTGGCTCGGAAGCATGCAGTTCCAGGTCACTGCACCATCAGGCCGCATTCCCAACCCTGGAACTCACACAGCCCCTTTATGAAAGGTGAGGCAGAAGCATGCAGTGCCAGGATAGGAGGCTGTTTGCTCCTGTGGCCTCTCCTGCCCCCGCAATCCACTGAGCAGTCGGGTCACCATGCCTGCCATGCTGGTGTGGCTGGGAATGTGCATGATAGGGGAAGGGGGCGGGGCGAGTCTGGGTAATGGGAGGCCCTTCAAGTGGTGGAAAAATGTGCTCCCATCAGTGGAGAGTCACAGCATCCCGGGAGGAGGCAGCAGATGACAGAAAAGCTCATTTCCCTGCAGGCAGCCAGACCAGATGGACCTGCCAGTCCTGCTTGGTGATTTTCATCCATTAAGTGCCCTAGGAAAGGAGCTGGGAGAGGGGTGGAGGGAGTCAGAGTCCTGTCTGGTAACAGGGCTGGAATGAAGTCCCAAGGACTAGGATTCCCTCTTTGCCTCTAAGGCGGCCTTCAGAAGGCACTGCTAGACCAGAGCCTCAAAACCCTGCTGGGTCGCAGAGCTCTCTAATGGGATGAAAACTGTGGCCCTGTGCCTGAAAAATGCAGAAAACCACAACACTGGGCATCACATTCTAAGGGGTCATGGACCTTTTGAATCTCACTGAGGGACCGTTGAAGGACATGTAAGCTCCAGGTTCAAACTCCAGGACTGGGCAGTCTGAGACCCCTTCTAGTCCCAAAGGGCTCCAATTCTGTGATGCTTAACACCTGTGGCTTGTATCCTGCAGCCCCGGTGGTGTCAAGGGTCAACACAACAGCCCAGGGTCCCACTTGACTTTACTGCACTTGTTCCTGGTGATTAAAACACTGTCAGAGAAAGCCATAAGGCAGACTTTAATCCAACTTCTGGCATTGACCTAGGCTTTATTTTTTATTGACTTAACAATACAATACAGCATTTACTATGAAACAGTACTTTTCCAGGCACTTTACAAATGTTAATTCATCTAGTTGTTTTAGAAGACAATTCCTTCAATTTTTTTCTGTTAATGGGTGGTGGGGAAAGCCAGACTTTTCCATCAGTTGGGTTTGGGTGGTGACTGGAGTCTCCAAGTCACACTCCTGCAACAGACTGAACTCTGAGTGTAATCTTTGAGTCTTAATTTCCTCATCTCCAAAAGAGGGGTATTATCTACCTTTGCAGGGTTGTTGTTCTAAAATATGGAAAATAGCATATGTAAAGCACATAACATAGTGCTTACTTCATGTCTACTATGCATACCTACTGGGTGATCATTTAGGTATGTGGGCATTAGAAAAGGGATTAATTATCTAAACAAGGGAAGTCTCAATAGTCTCAATGTTCATTCCATTCCAGGCAGAATTATTATGTGCCCCCTAAGTGCCAGGCATTGCATTATGCGGTGAGCACAAGACAGTAGACAGGGTCTTCATCCTCACAGAGGCTGAAGCCTTGTAAAGGAATCCTGACTGAGCCCTGGCCCTAGGCCACTCTGAAAAGCAAAACAAATAAAGGGAGAAAAAAAAAAAAAAAAAAAAAAAAGCAGGAGAGGGAAATGAGCTCACATGCACAGACTTCTCCAAAGAGACTAAAATCCACTTGGGAGAACCATCAACCCAATGCCCACAGGGATACCCTTTTGCTAAATATCTGAAAGGGTCACTGGGGCTTCTTTCTCTCCCAGGGAGAACCAGAACAGGAAAAGCGCTGGCAGGCATCTTCTTTGTTTCTGCATCCAATTCCAGGAGGCAAGCCACTGCAGTGCCCTCAGACCCAGAAAGATGAGCACATAAATCCACATCATGTAACAGGAACTCTCGGGTTAGAAGTGAGAGATGACCCTCCCAGCCATTTGCAGAACTAAAGAAATTGGTTTCCATACTGGCAGCTTCAGAGCTAAAGGTTAGCCTCACTGCCTTGGGGAAGAGAGCAGGAAGCGGGCTGTGTGCAGCAGGGGTCAGGAAGTCTGACATTTGCTTGTCCCAGAATCTCAGATTTCTTGCATCCTGGGAAATCCCTTCTCTAGGAAAGACAGCAGGGAGTGGCGGTACCAGCTAGGGCTTGGGAGCTAGGAGCTGTCATCCACCTTGGTGAGGCACAAAACCCCTCTCTGGGGACACAAAGGCAGACACACACCACAGACTGGCTGCTCCTACTTGGGGTGGGGGGTACCCAGGACATTGTCTATGCAGGTCTGAAGGGCCACACCTGATTTGTTAGGAAGAGGGGTGCTGCTGGACAGTGGCTCTAAGGCTCCCTCCCACCTCCGGAGTCCTCAGTTTGCAGAACTGGCCACAAGTCTGAAAATCTCCTTTGTCAAGTTTTGCAGCAGGGACGCATGAATTAGGCCAGCTTCCTAACCTACTGTTTTCCACTTCTTTGTCCATCTCTCTCGTTCTGAGTTGTGGTCTGGCAAATCCTGAGGCAGCCACACTCTTTCTATTGGGCAAAGTGTGGGTTCCAGGTACCTCCAAAGGTGACCGAGGACCTCCAAACACCATAAATTCAGCCCTCTTGCAACGGGGGACGTGTCCGTGGGCTTACATTTTCCTCCGCCATTCCAGGCAACACTCGCGCCCCTCGGCGAAGGCGGTCAGAGCTTCTCTGCCGCCACCTAGTGGTAGTCTGTGGCCGTACACCGTGCACCTGCGCGTCAGAGTGGACAGGAGGTTTATTTTGCTGAGAAAGAATCAATCCGTGAATTTATCGTCCTCTTAATCAAAGAAAAACCTTTGAGATTCTTGGACTACAGAGAAGAAGATAACCTGTGTTTACCAGGAAATTTCTTTTATCTTAATTAAACCTTTATTACCTGTTTGGGGCATCAAGAAAGCCTCCGGCAAGTCTTAGCCTACTGAAAATATAGAGTCACTGGGACTGCTTGGGGCCCGGTCGGTACGCCAGAGGAAAGAGTGACATTTTATTATAGACAAATCTTGCTGACATCAAGAAGATGGATTAATGAAGCTCCTTCTGAACTTTTTTCTCCTTGGGGGGAAAATGCAAAAGATGTTGCCTGCCAAGTGAAGATACAGAAGTTTTAGGCTGCACTTGCAAGGTCATGGCTGGGATGCACCTGTCTTTTAACCCTGAACCCCAAAAGGCTTTTTCTCCCTCCTCTTTTTAAAAAATATTTTATTTATTTATTTGAGAGAGAGAGAGAGAGAGAGCACAAGTAGGGGGAAAAGACAAAGGGAGAAGGAGATGCGGGACTCAATCCCAGGATTCTGTGATCGTGACGTGAGCCAAAAGCAAAACCAACTGAACCACCCTGGTGTCCCAGGCTTTTCCTTCTTCTAGGTGAAGCTGGTATGTTTTGAGGTAAATCTGATTTACTTTTTCTGGGATGACTTTGTGGAAGGATGCGGAATTAGCAGGGATGCTCAGAGGTGGGCCAGCCACAGACCACAGCCTTGTATTCTGGGGCATGAGAAACCTGTTCCCTCCCTGTGGCTAATCCCTGACCCCACCAAAGTCTGGGAACCAGCCCCAATTTTCCCCAAACAGAAAGCCTTCCCCTTCTTTTCATCCTTAACAGAGTCTGTCCATCCACTCACTCACTCATTCATCCTAATCATTCCTTCTTTCCATCAACACCCTCTCTGTTTCAGGCTCAAAGGATCTTATCCTTGCCCTGAGGGGAGCACATGGTCCAGTACTGGAAGCAGACTGGTGAGCAGGCCAGTAGAGCCCAGTGTCATGCCTGCTGAGATAAAGGGAGACGAAGGGCTAGGGCTATACAGAAGTGAGGCCCTGTCATGGGTGGGGTGGGGGCACAGAAGTCTTCTTGGAGGAGATGGTCCTTGAGCTAGACAGTGTAGGGAGAAAGGACAGTATTTTGGGCTTTGGTTTAGTATGTTCCTCCCCTTCCACCTTCTTTGCCTCCAGCCGTTGTCTGCTGGTATATCTAAAATTAGTTTAGTCCTTATTTAAAGATGTTGCTATATTGGACCTATCTTTTTTTTTTTTTCTCCCAGCCTGACATCTAAAAAGCCATTCCTGTGCTCCTATTATGTCTTCTTCCTCTGACTGTGAAGTTCTAACAGAAATGTGACATTGGCATCATCTTTAATAACATCCTTTCTGTCTACCCATCCTCCTCCAAGCTTCGGTTTTCTGGGGGTCTAGCCTTGAACTCTCAGGTTCAACCTTTTAGAACCCTAAAATAGAAATAATTACAAGGTGTTGAATATCTTTCATTTCTTCCTTTATTTTTAGATTTTTGACAAAGACTATCCCACCACATCTCATGACCCTCTCTGTATCCTCTTTCCACCAAAAATATGGGGAGCACTGTTTCTTTCTGTGGCCACAGAGTCTTCTCTGTAAAAGGGGAGGTGAATGACTCTTGCCTTATACTGCCTTCCTCGACACATTCTATCACCATCATCTCTCTGGGGTGGAGATCCTGGGCTTCTCTGAATTTCCTCTTTTGTGGCCTCTTGTCTAGCCTAGACTCTGCAATCCAACCAGGCCTCCAATGCAATGTAGCTGGTTAGGAGAAGGTAGAACTTCCAGTCTGTGCCATGAGTTAGCCTCCTGCAAACCTAGTTTCCCTCTTCTAAAAGCAGACAGTTGGTTCACTGAGAAGAGCTCTGTGCCTCACTTCCCCACCACTGAATGGGGGGATGTCCAATGGCAAAGAACAAGAACCAGGCAGAAGGGATTTGGTTACAAGGAAACATAAAGCATTGTCAACCAGGATGACAAACGCAAGTCAAACTGCAGAGAATCAAGTTGACAAAGTTACAGAAGAAACAGTCCTAAGAAGGCAGACAATGGTCTTAGACCTTTCCCAAACAATGACAAGAAAAGCTGAAGAAAAGATTTAATTCTAGATCAAAGGCTATGAATGGAGACTTGGTGCTCTTGAAGGCTGTGGGTGATTCTCCAATATTCATTCCAATCCTGCCCCATCAGGTAACAGCAATGTGTTTTGGCAAATTATAGCGTTCAAGTGATGGGTCCCCTATCCCTTGTGACCCAATTCTAGCCAATGAGACATGAAGAGAGAGCAGGTAAATGTTTCTGGGAAAGATCTCTGTTCCTCTTAAAACAGCATAGTGGGCAGTCATTCTCTCCGACCAGACATGAATGAGGAATGTAGGCAGCTCTCTCACAAACTGAAGGAAACCTTAATGTGAGGATGAAGCCAGTACTGTTGGCAGCAGAACAGAGAGATGGAAGGACTCTGGTCCTTACTGAAACTGTTTAGCCTCTGGACCAACCCAGATGCTGCCTGACTCTGTGCTCCATATGACATGGGCTAATCAAAGTCTGACTGAGTCTGAGATGGGCTTTCTGTTGTATGCAGTTCAAAGTAGCTGGCCGATGGTCACCAGTCCTTTGTGAGAAGGGTGGTATAATGAAGAGGTATTAAGACAATAGGAATTTACAGGCCGTGGATGGCAGAACATGAGGGGTGAGAGCAAAGGAACTGGCCTGGTCTCTCAGGTTACTACTGGTGTAGTACGGCATTGTGACCAGCTTGGGTGGGGCTCAGACAGGCTCAGACACCTTCTGTATTCCCCCCTTCCCATCTCCTGACCGTTCATCTGTGGACATACTTGTGGGTTTGTGCTGTGTCACTATTGAAGGAAGAGGCACCCAGAGGCGGCGTGGGAGGAAGAGGCAGGGAGAGAAAGGATGATGTCCACAGGGGCGAGCGAGGTGTGCCAGCACCACCCTGTGGATTAGATTGGACAGCTACTGGTAGAGGGGTGAAGGTCAGCAGCAAATAGGACCAGAGCTGCGGCTGGTGGGGGGAGGCTGTTCTTCCCCACCTGGCATGGAGCCCACACTGCATGAGTACCTGTGGTTCTGGGGTTTCTGAAGCTCCTGAACTGACAAACATTGCCACAATGGGCATTGCTGGTGGCAGTGGGTTCGAGGGCTCTGAACATGGATGAGAAGGAGCCAGAGCAGGCAAGGAGGAAGGACACAAATTCCAGTGTGACCACAGCTGACTGACTAGCTTTACGGAGTTTTGGTGGCTCCTGTTAAGGTGGCAAGGAAGCTCAGAGTCATTTGAAATGAGCCAAAATGCACATGTGACTCATTCTGGCAGGAATGGGTCGGGAGGCCAGGCAGCTAGGTATAGATCCACTGATGGGAGCTACAGAAAATACATTTTGGGAAAAGACAGCTCAGGTTCAGATTTGGGTTTATGGTAGCCAGAAGTTCTGGAGGAGCAGGTTGTGGCTCCCCAGGCTGGACTTGGGTGCTGTTACTGAAAAGGCTCTTTTTAGCAATGAAGTGTATGGAGACAAGAACTCTCCTGTCAAATACACAGACAACTCAGGAGAAGAATAGACTATTCCATGGATACTTGTTGGGATTCCAAGGTGTGTTTGGATCCCTGTGAAGATGTCCAGGACGTGGTTGGATATGAGCCAGTAGATTGAGAGAGAAATTGCACTTTGAAAGACATGGCTTTCAAAGTACAAGATGAAAAATATTAAGTTATGGGACTGGATGAAAGTAGAGAGAAAATGACCAAAGACAGAAAATGAAGAGCCCCTGACATTATTCCCTGCATAGTCTCAGATCACAATGCTTTGAAACTGGAACTCAATCACAAGGAAAAGTTCAGAAGGAACTCAAACACCTGGAAGCTAAAGACCACCTTGCTTAAGAATGCTTGGATCAACCAGGAGATCAAAGATGAACTTAAACAATTCATGGAAACCAATGAGAATGAAGACACCTCGGTCCAAAACCTATGGGATAGAGCAAAGGCGGTTCTAAGGGGGAAATACATAGCCATCCAAGCCTCCCTCAAAAACATTGAAAAATCCAGAATACACCAGCTGTCTCTACACCTTGAAGAACTGGAGAATCAACAACAAATCAAACCAACTCCACATGCAAGAAGGGAAATAATCAAGATTAGAGCAGAGATCAATGAGGTAGAAATGAGAGATACAGTAGAACATATCAATGAAACTAGAAGCTGGTTTTTTGAAAGAATCAATAAGATCAATTGGCCACACTAATCCAAAAGAAAAGAGAGAAAGCCCAAATTAATAAAATTATGAATGAAAAAGGAGAGATCACAACTAACACCAAGGAAATAGAAACAATCACCAGAAATTATTACCAACAGTTATATGCCAATAAGCTAAGCAACCTAGATGAAATGGATGCATTCTTGGAAAACTACAAACTCCCAACATTGAACCAGGAAGAAATTGACAACCTGAATAGACCGATATCTAGTAACGAGATTGAAGCAGTGATCAAAAACCTCCCAAAAAACAAGAGCCCAGGACCTGACAGATTCCCTGGGGAATTCTACCAAACTTTCAAAGAAGAAATAACACCAATTCTCCTGAAGCTGTTCCAAAAAATTGAAGCAGAAGGACAACTTCCAGGCTCTTTTTATGAAGCTAGCATTACCCTGATCCCCAAACCAGGCAAAGACCCTATGAAAAAGGAGAATTTCAGACCAATATCACTGATGAATATGGACGCAAAGATTCTCAACAAGATCCTAGCAAACAGGATCCAGCAGCACATTCAAAAGATTATCCACCAGGGGCGCCTGGGTGGCTCAGAGGTTTAAGCCTCTGCCTTCGGCTCAGGTCATGATCTCACGGTCCTGGGATCGAGCCCCACGTCGGGCTCTCTGCTCAAGCGGGGAGCCTGTTTCTCCCTCTCTCTCTGCCTATCTCTCTGCCTACTTGTGACCTCTCTCTCTGTCAAATAAATAAAATATTTAAAAAAAAAAAAAAAAAAAAAGATTATCCACCATGACCAGGTGGGATTCATCCCTGGGTTGCAAGGTTGGTTCAACATTCGCAAATCAATCAATGTGATAGAACAAATGAATAAGAGAAGAGAAAAGAACCACATGGTCCTCTCAATTGATGCAGATAAAGCATTTGACAAAATCCAGCATCCGTTCCTGATGAAAACGCTTCAAAGTATAGGGATGGAGGGAACATTCCTGAACTTCATAAAATCTATCTATGAAAGACCCACAGCAAATATCATCCTCAATGGGAAAAAGCTTGCAGCCTTCCCGTTGAGATCAGGAACACGACAAGGATGCCCACTCTCACCACTCTTGTTCAACATAGTATTAGAAGTTCTAGCAACGGCAATCAGACAACAAAGAGAAATAAAAGGTATCCAAATTGGCAAGGAAGAAGTCAAACTCTCTCTCTTCGCAGATGACATGATTCTTTATATGGAAAACCCCAAAGACTCCACCCCCAAACTACTAGAACTCATACAGCAATTCAGTAACGTGGCAGGATACAAAGTCAATGTACAGAAATCAGTGGCTTTCTTATACACTAACAATGAAAATACAGAAAGGGAAATTAGAGAATCGATTCCATTTTCTATAGCACCAAGAACCATAAGATACCTGGGAATAAACCTAACCAAAGGCATAAAGGACCTGTACTCGAGGAACTACAGAACACTCATGAAAGAAATTGAAGAAGACACAAAAAGATGGAAGACTGTTCCATGCTCTTGGATTGGAAGAATAAACATTGTTAAAATGTCTATACTGCCTAGAGCAATCTATACTTTTAATGCCATTCCGATCAAAATTCCACTGGTATTTTTCCAAGAGCTGGAGCAAATAATCCTAAAATTTGTATGGAATCAGGAGAGACCCCAAATTGCTAAGGAAATGTTGAAAAACAAAAACAAAACTGGCGGCATCACGTTACCAGATTTCAAGCTTTCCTACAAAGCTGTGATCACCAAGACAGCGTGGTACTGGCATAAAAATAGACACATAGACCAGTGGAATAGAGTGGAGAGCCCAGATATGGACCCTCAACTCTATGGTGAAATAATCTTCGACAAAACAGGAAAAAATATTCAATGGAAAAAAGACAGTCTCTTCAATAAATGGTGCTGGGAAAACTGGACAGCGATATGTAGAAGAATGAAACTCGACCATTCTCTTACACCGTACACAAAGATAAACTCGAAATGGATAAAAGATCTCAACGTGAGACAGGAATCTATCAGAATCCTAGAGGAGAACATAGGCAGTAACCTCTTCGATATCAGCCACAGCAACTTCTTTCAAGATATGTCTCCAAAGGGGCGCCTGGGTGGCTCAGTGGGTTAAAGCCTCTGCCTTCGGCTCGGGTCATGATCCCGGGGCCCTGGGATCGAGCCCCACATCGGGCTCTCTGCTCGACAGGAAGCCTGCTTCCTTCTCTCTCTGCCTGCCTCTCTGCCTGCTTGTGATCTCTCTCTGTCTGTCAAATAAATAAATAAAATTAAAAAAAAAAAAAAAGATATGTCTCCAAAGGCCAAGGAAACAAAAGCAAAAATGAACTTTTGGGACTTCATCAAGATCAAAAGCTTCTGCACAGCAAAGGAAACACTCAACAAAACAAAAAGGCAACCCACGGAATGGGAGAAGATATTTGCAAATGACAGTTCAGACAAAGGGTTGATATCCAGGATCTATAAAGAACTTCTCAAACTCAACACACACAAAACAGATAATCATATCAAAAAATGGGCAGAAGATATGAACAGACACTTCTCCAACGAAGACATACAAATGGCTATCAGACACATGAAAAAATGTTCATCATCACTAGCCATTAGGGAGATTCAAATTAAAACCACATTGAGATACCACCTGACACCAGTTAGAATGGCCAAAATTAGCAAGACAGGAAACAACGTGTGTTGGAGAGGATGTGGAGAAAGGGGAACCCTCTTACACTGTTGGTGGGAATGCAAGTTGGTGCAGCCACTTTGGAGAACAGTGTGGAGATTCCTGAAGAAACTAAGAATAGAGCTTCCCTATGACCCTGCAATTGCACTGCTGGGTATTTACCCCAAAGATACAGATGTAGTGAAAAGAAGGGCCATCTGTACCCCAATGTTTATTGCAGCAATGGCTACGGTCGCCAAACTGTGGAAAGAACCAAGATGCCCTTCAACGGATGAATGGATAAGGAAAATATGGTACATATACACAATGGAGTATTATGCCTCCATCAGAAAGGATGAATACCCAACTTTTGTAGTAACATGGACGGGACTGGAAGAGATCATGCTGAGCGAAATAAGTCAAGCAGAGAGAGTCAAGTATCATATGGTCTCACTTATTTGTGGAGCATAACAAATAACATGGAGGACATGGGGAGATGGAGAGGAGAGGGAGTTGAGGGAAACTGGAAGGGGAGATGAACCATGAGAGACTATGGACTCTGAAAAACAACCAGAGGGTTTTGAAGGGGCAGGGGGGTGGGAGGTTGAGGAACCAGGTGGTGGGTAATAGGGAGGGCACGTACTGCATGGAGCACTGGGTGTGATGCCAAAACAATGAACACTGTTATGCTGTAAATAAACAAATAAACAAATTAAAAAAAAAAAAAGAAAATGAAGAGCCCCAACACTGAGGGACCAAGCAGAGAAAGTACAATTTTTAAAAGGCTTAGAAGGGCCAGTGGGGCAGGAAGAAATCAGGAGAGTGTGGTAGAGCAGCAGACCCAGGGAGGCTAGGTTTGAAGAGGGAGGAAGTGGGTGGCTGCTAGTTTCTGGTCCTGGCCAGAGGATAACCTAAGGGCCCCAGCAACACGGGACAGTCCACTACGCAGATGGGGCTCAAGCTGGACTGCGCAGGCTGAGGAATGACTGGGAGGAAAAGGGACATGGCAAGTGCAGATGAGGCTTTAGGAATTTTGGCCACAAAGAGGAGAGAATGGGTGGCAGCTAAAGGGGACATGGAGTCAAGGGAGAATATGAGACCAGAGTGCGTGGTGAATCAGGGTGAGAATGTAACTGATGGAACCACATTTAGAAGGTGGGAGGGGAAGGAGATCAGAGCTCCGAGATGACAGGGGCCCTCGAAGGAGCAGGGGGACTGAGGGGTGGGGTGCAGGCCCACTGGAACACTTTCTGTTTTCTGAGGAAGGAACAGAGGAGGTCATCTGCTGAAGGCAAGGGGGGGACTTGAGGAAAATAGAAGCAATCTGAGATGACCACCTGGGACCAGGAGTGCCCGCCAGCCAGGACCACAGGGGGACACGGTCAGGCAGAACTGAGAAGCAAGTTGAGAGTAGAGACGTTGAGTCTTGGGGATGTGCTATTATGGGTCGAATATCTGTGCCCCGCTCCCCCCATGTTATATTGAAGCCCTAACCTCTTGTGTGATGGTATTTGAAGGTGGGGCCTCTGGGAGGTGATCAGGTTTACACGAGGCCAGGGAGGAGCCTGCAGGGTGGAATCACTGGGGTGGGTATGTGTTGTGGGGAGCACTGTGTGTTGTGTAAGACTGATGAATCACAGACCTGTACCCGCGAAACAAGTAATACATTACATGTTAGTAATAAGGAAATAAAATACAATAAAAAAAGAGGTGGAGTCCAGAGCTCACATTCTCCCTCTACCCACACGTAATGTGGAAAGGCCATGTGAGGACAGAGCAAGAAGGTGGCCATCTATAAGCCGAAGCGTCCCCGCCAGCCACCAACTCTGCTGGCACCTTTATCATGGACTTCTGTCTCCCAGAACTGTGAGAAGATAACATTTCTGATGTTTAAGGCACCAGTCTTTTGTTGTGGCAGCCTGAGCTGACAAAGGTGCCAATCTGCACAGATGGCTGCTTCTCCTCCCCGAGCCCTCCACAGCCTGGGTGTGGAAGTGCAGAGAGCAGAGAGTGGAGAGCCGTGGTCTGGGCTCTGCTAAGCAGGCACATGAGAAGGACTACAGGCTCTTAGGAAAGGCAGGGAGCTTGATGGGGACGGGCTCTTCCCCATGGCTGGGGGCTTACCCACATCACAGCGACTGCTTCTTCACAGGGCTTTCAAGGGCAAAAGGTATGTGACACTGCAGCAGTGTCACGTGGGCAAGCCATGGTAACCACAGTCACAGCTGTGATGCTGTAAAGGGCCAGGTGACAAACAGAAGCCCCGTGGTACTAGTCTGGCTCAGGAGCCAGGAAATCAGGCTCTGTTTCAGAGTCTGCTGCTGTGTGACCGTGGGCAAGTTCCTTGCACTCTCTGGACTCTGGAATATTAGAATACTTAGCATAGATGTCTCCTATAGGTCTTTTCCAGCTCTAACATTTTCAGATTCTGGGTATTGTAAAAGCACTGAGACGACATTGAGTTTGAAACTCAATGGCAGGGCAGTGGGGTCCCTAGGCATTTTCTTGCTGGGGTCCCTGAGGTCTCCTCTTCCTACAGACAACATTCATGTCTCTATATCACATTTCCTCTGGCAGTTTTAAAAAAGACATAACAAGCCCAGAATGGAGTCACCCATGCTAAGCCCCACATAAGCAATCTGAGACTTAACACCTAACGTAATTATAGCTTCAGCCTCTCCCAGGAATATAATCTTTAAGCAGTCCCCCTGGAATTCCCTGGTCAGCACCAGTGAGGTCATCTTCCATACAGACCCTGCCATCCCGCATGGAAGGAGGCCTTGCCCGAACAAACCACTCTTTCCTGGAATAACTCTCCTGCGCTGCCTCCTTCTGTCTGGGAAAGTCTTTCTTGTCATTCAGCTCCTCAGACCTCCTTTCTATCTGCTAGATGGCATGGCACCTGATTCAGGAATCACTGAATAAAAAAGCCAGCTAGATCTTCAAATTTACTCAACCAAATTTTGTTTGTTAACAGCAAGAAGAGGTATTTTTTTTTTAAAGATTTTATTTGACAGATAGAGATCACAAGTAGGCAGAGAGGCAGGCAGAGAGAAAGGAGGAAGCAGGCCCCCCGCTGAGCAGAGGGCCTGATGTGGGGCTCGATGCGGGGCTCGATGCGGGGCTCGATCCCAGGACCCTGGGATCGACGACCCGAGCCGAAGGCAGAGGCTTTAACCCACTGAGCCACCCAGGCGCCCCAAGAAGAGGTATTTTTGAAGAGACTTATGTCACACCTTTTGGAAGGCTGACCTGAACTGTAGGTAGCGTTGTTTTGTGGTGTTTCAGGAAAGGCCAGCTTGGATTTTCTGGGAAACCCCAGGAAATGCAGCAAGAGCCAAGAAGCCTTGTGAGGACAGGCCTGGCCCCTCCGCAGTGTGCTTTTGTTTCACTTCCTCTTCTCCTGGCTTCTGCCCCGTGCCTGCTCTTCCTTCCTCCAGAAAGCCCTCTGACTGCCAGCACAGTTCCTCACCGGAGAGCTGGAGCAGCCTGCAAATCCCTTCCCCGGCTGCTTCCTATTGACCCAACAGGAGCAGCTTCCCAGGCACACCTGGAGGCTCAAATCAAATCAAGAGCCTCTCTGCCGGCGGGCACTTCATTTGTAGTCTACCTAATCAAAAGAAGCCTTGCAGGGGTCTAATTCAGGAACACCGGGAATGACAAAGCAGGCCTCCCATCGCCCTCCCTGCGGCAGGGAGGGAACAGCCAGCGTGTACTTCAAGCCCGGAGGCTGCCCATGGACACACTACCCCAAGCCAGAACCCTTAGAGGTCTTCCGGCGCCCCCCCCGCCCCCCCGTTTCTCTTCACACCTTCTGACCACAGACCTGAAAAGGGTCTAACACTGGCTCAGGCTGAACGCGAAACGGGTCCTTGGGAAAGATGGGGATTTGTTACCAGCCGCACTACCACTTCCGACCACCAGAATGCAGTGTCACAGAGACCGGGTGCTCAGGGAAGTACCCAACCTAAGTTGTGAAAATGCAAGGTTTTTTCAAACCCCGATTAATTTGAGGGCCACAGCAGCAAAACATTAAACCAGACACAGGGCCTGTGCAACAGCACAGGCTGCAGGACTTGACACTGGCCCCGACTTGGGGCCTCAAGGATCTGGAGATCCAGAAGCCAGCCCTGCCCTCAGACAAGTGCTGACAGTGCTCAGGATGCCAGGCATATCCCCTCACTATCTCCTTTTCCTCCAATATCCTCCTGACTCTACTACACACAATACCTAGAGAAAATTATATTTTCAGAGAAAGCCCTTAGGGTGCAGTTTTTGCAAAAGGTGTATGGTTTCACAATTGTTAGGAAATTTCTGTGGGGAAACGGAAGAGCCCCTATGGGAAAAAACACAGAGAATCCAAGCTCTGCAAATTTAACTTTAGCTAAGCCCTCTCATTTGCTTCTAAAACAACCCAGCAGCCCTTCATTTTTATATTCAAGCAGCCTGCATGTTCCACACTATGTACAGACACCTGAGCAAGAAGAGTGGCCCAGAAGTAGCTCCAAAGGTCCTGGCCAATGTTTAAAATTCTCTAAGAGCAACAGGGTGGGGCTGAGAAAAGTCTGACCTGCTGGGAGACCCTAGGACCTGTTCCCATCTTTCAGGTTCTGCTACATAAAAGGGGAGCATTGAACTGGTGTGTCTCCCTGCTTCATTCAGCTCTAACACCCATTCACCTTCAGAAGGTTTGTAAGACAGACCAGGCTAATGAGAAATTCCCTGGGGAACAAAGGCATCCAACCTGCTTGACAAGCTAAGTAGGAGTTGGTAGTGGCCACTCCTCTGAATCAAGGACTAGCATATCCTACATGTCCTTGCTGAAAAGAGAGCTGCTAATGTCTGCACAGTTCCCAGCTAAATGCTGCTAAATTCCCTTACACACTCAGCATGTTACTGTGTGCAGAATGCTTTCTTCCCAGCCTCTTCCCTGGTGGGAGCTAGCTGATAATGGGCATTTTGGTCCAAGTCCACCCCATATGGGATCTGTGACCTTGGGCCAGTCCCTAATCCCTGTGGGTCTCCTGATTCCCAAGTGTACAGCAAGGAGGTTGGATGGGCCATTAAAGAGCAATTCAGTCCTAAAACAATTTTATGAATCTCCGAGTTTCAAGCAAATGTCACATAAGAGGTTGTCTAGCAGAACAGATATTTCTGTGCCCAAAGCATTTTTCTGAGGAAGCAGTGCCTGAGGAGAAAATGAGTTTGGGTGGCTGATGTGAACTTCTGGTCTCTAATCTCTGTGCTGCCTCACTGAGGTACCCATGGAAACTCCGGGGAATATGCAAGAGCCTTTTTAGCTACTCAAAACTCCCGGCACCTACCCTTCTCTTTGGTAATCTTCGTCCAGATTTGACAGGAGCTGTGAGCCCGCCGTGGAGAGGTCGACCGCAGCCAGGGGCAGGTCACGATAGGCAAAGTTCACCAGCTGCACGGGAGCAGTGCTCTTGGTTTCTTCGTCTACTTGTTGGGAGATGATCTCAACTTCAGAAATTCCTCCTTCTATGGCAGGCCTGAGTTGGGCAGAAGAGCAACAGGGCAGTCAACCTTCAGGAACAAACTAATTCTTCTACTCTCCAAGGGAAGGAAGAAGAATGCATCAGAATCCATGCTGTGCGGGGGGTGAGTGGAGAAAGCTTGAGGTGGCTAATCCTCCACAGTGGCCACCCAAGGGACTGGACTGAAGCCCCTGTCTCTTCCACCAGTTGGAGAATGGTAGAGGAAGGCTAGGAGGAATTGCTCATATCTACAAATAGGAGCTATGGAGGTCGGATCCTTATCAAGGGGGCTATAGACCCAGATCGAAATTCTGCCCACCAGCAAAACCAGGGGCTAGACTTTTCAGATTTTTTTGGTCCCTATACTTTATATGGGAGTAATATATATATATATTTTTGAGATTTATTTATTTGAGAGAGAGAGAGAGAGAGAACACAAGCAAGGGGAGGGGCAAAGGGAGACAGAGGGGAAGCCAATTCCCTGCTCAGTGGGGAGCCCAATTTGAGGCTCCACCTCAGGGCCCTGAGATTGTGACCTGAGCCAAAACCTGAGTCAAATGCTTAACTGACTGAACCACCTAGGCGCCCCGAAGAAATAAACTCTTTTTAAACTCTCTCCTGGGTTTCTCTGTAAAGGTTCTCTGAAATGTTCCTACTCTCTGTACCACAATAGAGGAAAGAGGCTTCTGTATGTGACTGGATGTCCTTCTGGTGGTTGGGGAACTGATCTGGAGAGATCATGTGGGCCTTGGACAGTGAGGACAGCAGAGGACAGCTGTCCCTGGCTGCCACTCTCTTCCTACATAAACTGGTCCTATTATATCTCCCCTTTTAAGGCTGAGAATAGGAAATGGAGGCCACTTGATCAAACCTCCATGGAGCTGCCGGTCGCCTACATCACTGCATGCCCCCGTCACTGTAGGCCCCTGTCACTACGTACTCTCGTCACTGTGTGTCCATGTCACTGCGGGCCTACGTCACTGCTCCCAGCGGATGTGTGGCAGTCTGCCTGGCATGGTGACCACAGGGAGCCACTACTGACATCAGTGGGACTGGAGGATTACATATCCGGCAGCGTGGCAGTGTCCTGTCCAAACACCAGCAGAAACCCTGCGGAGAGATGCTGGGTAAGGGCACTTTGGTTTAACTTCCTGGGATGCCATCTTTGGTCCCTCCAACACATCCCTGACCCTCTCTTAACCTGCAGAATCTGAGGGGCTGGGTCTTATGCTTCTGGCTAAACAATGAAGGTCAGAAAGAAAAATGGCATGAGTGGAGAGGAGTAGAGATGAAATATCTGCGGGAACATCGAGAGGCCAGTTTTAAAACTGGGGGGGCAGTCAGTCTTGGCGCTGCTCTTGGGCTCTGGTGCTGACTCCAATGCTGACATCCCTGGGGCTTTTCTGGAGCCTCAATTTCTCCAACTGAAACACAAGGAGGTGAAACAGAGGCTTCCTAAGAGCCATCCATTCTCACCCTAGCGTCTGATGTGGAGAAGAGACATGGAGCATAGCGGAGGAGCTCTGCAGGGACTAGTCCCTACACGTGGGTGGGGACCTCTAAGTTCCAGACTTTTCCTTCCTAACCATCACTGAATTCTAACCAGTCACACACAGCGGCAGTTATCGAGGAAGTTTAGAGCTGAATCTGCCTGCTGTTCTCTTGCTTGAATCATCTGGATAACTGAGGAAAAAGTGGGATTTTTATCTGAATGTCCCATGTTGGCAGCCTAGACCACCCGGATTCACCAAGTAATTTCCAGCGCCCCAATTCTCTTTGGTAGGCCTTATTTAAACCCTGGCTTATTGCTACCTGTCAAGCACAGAGAGTAGTACTCATCTTTGTGTGACATTTACAAAATGCCTCAAGATCTTCAGGAGGAACAGTCATAGGATGTGAGGCTTCTGTGTTTCTCAACAATTGAAATAAAAGTGTGGGTGTTTGGTGAGGAATCCTGGCTCCTCCAGGTGTTTCCAAAAAAGTTCATGCTGAGTTGAGTTCGTTCTCTTTTCTTTTGGGCTACTCACGGAAGCTACGGGTGGCTTACTGGACACAGAGAACTTTCCGATCCATGGGCCGTTCAGAGGGCTGGAGTGAATTTCTGAGACTAACAGGATGTGGCTTTGAGCAGCAGGGGACAGACTACTTCAGCCTTCCCGACTTTTTGCTCTGTTTCCCCCTTGCCAGTGGTTACAGCAGTCCAGCACCATTTCTGCTCATGTGGTCATCTCCGTAGGAGGACACAAGGCCTCCCTTGGTGAGAGCGAAGGTCCCACAGTTCATAGCCTGGGTGTTGAGACTAGACTCTGGTCTCAGATATGAAGAACACTATGATGGACAATATGTATTAACGGCCCCATTCTTCAGCCTCTCCTTTCAGCCATGGGACCCTGCAGAGCCTCTCCCATCAGAAGGAAGACTATGATTCTCCACCCTTGATGCTGGGCTCAGTTTTATGATTTGTTTTGGTCAAGGGGATGTTAGCAGACATGACATAGGCAGAAACATGAAAGGGAGCTTCAGTTTCTCCTGTACCTCCGATATTGCCATTGGAAGGTGACCAGCCTAGCCTAAGGGAGGATGAGAAACACACTGAGCAGAGCCCAGTTTCATGCAGATCAGCTGACAGCAAGCCAAGCCCCATGTCGAAGTGTGATTCCAGATTAGCAGCTATCTAGCTGGCTACCCCACACATGGAGGAATAAATACTGACTGCTGTATTCTACACAGGTAACACAGTTCATTTTTACACAGCATTACTGTGGGCAAGAGATAATGGGTTCCTGCTCCATGATGACAGCAGCCAGCCCCATAGCTAGGCAGACTGGGGCCATGCAGTATGACAGAAAGAATGCTGTTCCCATCTTGGTATTTTTGCCAGTGAGCTGCAAAACACAAAATAAGTGACGACTTTGCTGGTGTTTGGTAAGAAGTGGTGGTCCACATGGCCTCTCAGGTTTAGGAAATGAAAGCACTTCTGCCTTAAGAGTTCTGCCCTTAAAGCCTGCTTTTAGAAACCCTCTCATGATTTCTAAACTTCTTTGCAATTCCCATTTTGTTAATTCACCTTAAGCATGTTCTAATCTTCCTGAGGTTTGCTTTTGAAGTTTTCCCCAGTTTCTATGGCCTCCTGCTAAAGGAAGTGTGTATAGTTGTTGTCTGAATCAGAAGATCCTTGTCTTAAGGAAGATGTATAGCAACAGTTTTGGGCTACAGAATTCCTCTGCCTTTTTAAACCAAAAAAAGAGATGATATCAGTCAGGAAACTCAGAGAAAGAGCTGATTTTTAACCTGTCATTTTAACATCAGGCTCGAGGGCAAAATTGCCTGGAGCTCCCCCATCTTCCCGGGGCTGAGAAAGGATCTCCTGGTTGCACCCACGATTCTGAGGTACTAACTCATCATCCTCAGAGCAGAGATCCCGCCTGTTACTTACTGTGGATTGGTCATGTTGAAAGATGCTCCCAGAGCCATGGGTTTTCTTGGTGTCTACTGGGAGTCAGCCGTCTTGAAGCCTGCCGTCAGCATTGCTAAATGTGAGTTCTTATAAGACATACAGAATGGTACCTTGAAAACAAATAATTGAATGGTAGGAATTTATTACACTCAGATATCAAACCTAAGTCCTCCTAAACTCATCTAAACTTAGAACTTTCTTCAATATAGCACTTTTCTTCAAAGTTATGTTTGAACAAAGTATATGTTGAACAGATTCGTACAATTATGTTATTGTGGGTAAGAACAGGCAGGATTACTCTCCGTTTTAGAGATGAATAAATATGTCCAGAGTGACAAAATCACTTTTGTGTGTCACACAGATGACAGAAGAAACCAGACTGGACCCTGGGTTTTCTGAATTTTCATCTATAGTTCTTTCCACTTTTGCAGCATGCCTAAGCA
Source organism: Meles meles (assembly GCF_922984935.1). Taxonomy (NCBI): domain Eukaryota; kingdom Metazoa; phylum Chordata; class Mammalia; order Carnivora; family Mustelidae; genus Meles; species Meles meles. The sequence continues at coordinate 31,528,932 of NC_060071.1, read as the reverse complement.
AACCAGGGTAATTTTATACTCCAGCTTTAGGAATCTCAAAAATCTCAAGTGTTTCCCACAATGAGAGAGGCAACACATCCTGCCGTCAGACTGCCTGGAGTCAGAGCCTGGCTCCCTCTTATTAGCCTTGTCACCTTGGGTAAATTACTTAACCTCTTTGTCCTTAGTTTCTCCACCTAAAAGGTAAGAGTGATAATAGAACTAACTAACTGAATAGAATAGTGCCTGGTGTGTAGTGCTGGCTTTTATTATTGCAAGTATTATTTTATCAATTTAAGTTGTATGGTCTGTTGAATCTGAGCACATTCTGAAGCATGTGGACGGCTGGGTGTAAGATTTCCTCTTAAAATCTGGACTAAGTAAACAGAATACACTTTTCTATAAACCAGCACCATGGCACCACCTGGACGTCTTCTAAGATACAGTAACAATCTGGCAGAGGGTACACAAAGAGACAGAGCTGGGTTCTGGGTGATTCTGTACACGTTACAAGGGAGGTGCTCCAAGGGGCAATTCTTGTGGATACTGCGTTTGGCTGCAAACTGCCTTTGCTGCAAGATATTACCATGAGACAAAGCCCCTCTCCCAGTCCCAAAGCTCAGCAAGCAGAGACACTTGAACCCGAGAGACAAAAGAAGTATGAGATCAGTAAAAGGCATATGAACTCCCAGGAACAGAAGATGGATGGTAAATCTGCAAACTGGGGAAGCTCCCTGACGTTCTGTATAATTAAGAAATGACAGCTGAAGTTAAAGGTACTTGAGGAAATCCTGGGAATGTCTTAGAGCAACTGGAGGAGAGATAGAGAACTTTCTAAAATTAGAAGGGCTTTAATATATGAGGCCACTGTTTCCACAACAGCTGTACGTGGGGCCCAAAAAGCAAGAGATGAGAGCAGGGAGAATTTAGATCGGGGTTTTTTAAACACCCCCTGCTGAGGGTTTGCTTAGTAAGAAGGTTCTAAACATTAGAATCAAACTCTCCTTTACAGTATTTGGAACTGGGTATTAATTGTACAGTAAGCTTTATACGGGTGTCCATCCTATAATAGAGACATATTCGGTCTTAATCTTTTCTGTTCTCTGTTCTTAATCTTTTGTTCTTAATCTTCTCTGTTCTCTGCCTCAGTGAAGTCAGGCTCAGGGTATGCACAAATGGGACACCATGTGAGCAACGACCTCTTCCAGAGTGGTGTTTTAACAAGCTGTCTTCCCTAGTGAGCACTCTACAGGCTGCACAAAGTTATCAGCCCTGTGAAAGATATAAAAGGAAGATCTTTGCGTTTATGGACCTCCCAGTCTGGTTGGGCTATCAAGTTTGAAACACATAAAACTCAAAAATTTGTGTGCCCTTAGTCATAAAGAATGAGTAAAAACTGGGAGTTCTGTAAGTAATAAAGATGAATTACTGTACTAATATAGTATGGCCGGTATAAAACAGAAACAGAAATGAAAATGACTTTTAAAGATTCTTGGACTACTTGGGAAGGAAAACTTCAAATATATAGAATTATAAAGAATTACAGAATGAATTTCTAGTTATCCATCACCCAACTTCAACAGTTATCAACTCATGGATAGTCTTGTGTTCTCCATATCCCTGTCCATCCCTACCCCTCATGATTATGTCATTTCAATCATCTGTAAAAGTTTCAATATGTAGCTTAAAGAATAAGGATTCCCTTTAAAAGACATAACCACAAAACTATCACTGCTCCTAAGTCAGCAATATTTTCTTAACATTATTAAATATCCAGGCATTGTTTACATTTCTCCATTTATCCTATAGTTTTTAAGGTTTGTTGAATCAGGAGCCAACAGTATGATTGGTTAATATGACCCTTAATTCTCAATGAATATGTAGGTTTTCCCCTCTATACCATGCTCTCCCTGCAATTTATTGGAAAAGCTGGGTCATTGGTCCTGGAAAGTTTCCCAGTCTGGATTATGGCAACTGTATCCCTTTCATGCCATGATTCTGTCCTCTACCTTTCCTGCAAATTTTAGTTAATCTACAGGGACTTTAATCAGATTCAGTTTTCTTTCTTTTTTTTTTTGGCAAGACTATATAGGCAGTGTTATGACTTATCTCAGGAGATACATGTCTTCTTGTTCTTCTTTTCGTGATAGTAACAGCCATTGGTGATCACTTCCTAGATCCATAAATTCATTAGGATTTGCAAAAGGGGCATATTGATTTTATCATGCCTTTTCCATTTACCAGCTTCTATGAAGACAAACTCTTCCTCATCAACTATTTGATTACCTACCCTAAGATACAGTCATAGAAAAGGATAAATGCTTAACTTTTCCTTTTATTGACTGATTTTCAAAATTTGATTAATTGGTATCTTGTTACCTTCCAAACTCAGTCAATGAGGGTTTTGTTGTTGTTGTTGTTGTTTTTTTTTTTAATTTTCCACAGCATCATGGAATTAACTAACTTGGCAGGAGTTGAGTGAAGGAACAGAATCCCTGGTAAGCGGGATGGTAGTTTCCTAAAAAACAGATATGGGAGTGGGTAAGAAATGATTGGCATCTCTAGTACAAGGCAAAGATGAGGCAGGACAGAAAGTAAATCATATTTGGATGGGCAGTGAGTAGGCTTCTTCAGTCAGTGGTTTTGATCCTTAACAAGCAGCACATTTTAGAAAGCAAGCTCCCTGAAGATGACGTTATTTAAAAACAATATTCTCCAAATAAAATAACCTCAAAGCACAAGCCTAGCACGAAGCAGGTGTAGTCTAGCACTCTATAAATGAACATTTGAAGTGCAAACCTGCTGTCTCATAAACCTGGTAAAAGCAGAAGAGAAAACCTGTTTTGGATTTACAGGGTCTGGCTATGGTGGGTAGTGAGGCTGCTTTTTTGACTTTAGTAAAATCCACTTGTTGCTCAACAACCTTTTTAATTACCAATATCATTTGCTTGTTCCAACCAGATCTGCAAAATTCAGGCTGGCATCCTAGGAATTTTAAAGCTGAAAAAGGCTTCTAAGATCAAGTGGTCAGTTCCCTCACTTGTCAGGTGAAAAAGTCCATAATACAGTTCACCTGCCCCCCGAGGCACCTTGGTCAATTCCTCATCCCTTACTTGTGTATCAGCCCCTTGGCAAATGTGACCTGCTTTCATATGCATCCCACTGGTTTCTAAGCCCAATTTACTCAGAATCACCTGGGGGCCTTTTGGAACGCATAAATTCATAGGCTATACTGCAGAACTGCTGAATCACAACTCTGCAGGTGGAGTTTGACAATCTTGAAGTTCCCCAGGTGTCTGACATGCAACCACTCCATCTGACTCTCTATTATATATATCAATGGTTCTCAAACTTTCCATTGCACCAGAATCACCCGGAAAACTACTGGCCCCATCCACAAACTTTCTAACTTAGTATGTTTAGGGTGGGAGCCTGAGATTCATATTTTGAACAAATTCTGAGGGGATACTGTTTGCTGATCCATAGACCACATTTTGATCTTCTGAATCAGAAACTACTTGAGGTAAAGATGGCCTTTTAATCCCTATTTTGCAGACGGAGTTGACTGGTTGCAAAGCTTATATGATGGAGCTGTCAGCAGAATCTACCCTGGCCAGGCTCAAGGAGGCTAGGTTTATCAGTTGGAAATACCTTCATTTCAATAACAGAGTATCTGACTACCAGTGACTCAGGCAGTGAAGACTTTTAATGATCATACCTCGCAAGAAGCCTGAAGGCAGTGGCTCTGAGATATCACCAAGGACTCAAACCCTTTCCATACTTCCCCAATCCTCTGTGCATTACTCACACTTATTGCCCTATGGTTGCCAGAATGGCTGCTGCAGCTCCAGCTTGCATGCCAGCTCCCCAACAGGAAGAAAGAACCAAAGGCTTTCTCCTCACAAAGTTCTGATCTTTTATTATGCACAAATTATCTTTCCTAGCCCTCTAACCAACATCTCCTGATATCTCCTCGGGCAGAGCTAGGTCACATGGTCACATGGCTGTGAAGAAGCCTGGGACAATGGGTACTGGCCAAAGGAGTAAGGCTAGATAGGAGAGCCCAGTTCAGTCATAGTTCATCCCTTGGGTCTGGGCATATTGTTTCCATAAACAAATCTCCATTCTCTTCAGCAAGAAGTGGGAAGGAGCTGTTGCAGGCATAGCTAATTGCCAGGCCAGGTTGGGACACTTCTGATACAGTTCTGAGGCTCAGCTGCATAAGTTTCCTAGCTCTCCAAATAAGACTGACCAAATATTGGTAAGTGGCTGGCAGGAAATATAAAGGATGCACTCTCACAAAATCTCAGGGCTCTTCTTTTATTTAGAAAGCATTGGATGTGTGAGGTTCAATTTTGACATCATCAAGCTTGCTGTAGAATCTTCCCAGCGAGAAGCCACTGAGCACTGGGGCATCTTTCACAGACATTATGTTCCACACCCGCAGGAGGAGAAAGTTGTGTTTTTTGTGCTGAATGAGAAAAGTTTCTGTATAACAGCACAAGGTCATCCTTGTTGTTACCTTGACCCATTAATACCTTGCTCCATTAACAAGGAACTAAAATGAAGACAAGCAATCAGGTACCCAAGCCTTCTCCCACCGTAATCTCCAGTCTATTGCAAAATTCTCAGCTATCAAATGAGTGGACAGGTAGCCCACAGTGGCTCTCTTTCCTAGGTGTAGTAAGTATCCTGTGGATGCCTCTAACTTTCTATTGTGTTTGCTCCTCTTCATTTAGTCATGCAGCCTATCAATTATTAACAGTCTCACCAAGTATGGGAAATACAAAGCAAAATCACACAAAACTAGATTCCATCATCCTAAATTATTTGAATATTCCAAGAAGAAAATCAAGAGGACCATTATCATAACCTTTTCATTCCCCTCAATAATTTTTTCCTATCAAACGATCCCTAAAATGAACATTTCATGTCCCTGATGGACAAAGGATCCCCTCATGGCCTCCTTACCCCTAACTGGCCTGGATAGAAAAGAATGCCACTTAGCAGGCACTCCTCAGCCCAGACCTGCTGTCATTTTCCCTCTGGAACTCTGCAGAGCTTCTGGGAAACTCTATTATCTATGGTTTTGGGAGGTGCCAACAATGAGCAGGGGGTGTAATGGTTGTCCCATTACCCCTTACCTGGATCAGGCAAATCTTAAGTATTTATGCCACACCTTGCAAATCCCCAAAGCAATATTTTGCTTTATGTGATATTAACTATGTTATGAACCCAGATATAGTTAATTTTGCTGCTGAATTCTACATGACACCAGGTAAGTGACTATTCTTAGTTAAATGGAGGGAAAAAGTCCTCTTTCTTCAATACTTTCATACTACAAATGGTATGATGTAAAAGTGGCCCCCATTCTTTACCCTCCTTATATCAATGCCCCCTTTGTTACAGCTTGTTTCTCTCCATCTCATGAGTCCTATGTTGAAATCCTAACCCCAGCATGGTGGTATTAAGATGTGGGTCTTTGGATAGATCATGGGGGTGGAGCCCTCATGAATTAGATTAGTACACTCATAGGAAGAGATACTTGGCTATGTGATGATTCAGCAAGAATACAGTTATCTGCAAACTAGGAAGAGAGCTCTCACCAGATACCAGATCTACCATTACCTATCTTGGACTACCCAGCCTCCAGAACAGAGAGAAATGCTTGTTCTTGAAATCACCCAGTCTCTGGTATTCTGTTACAGCAGCCTGAATGGACCAAGATAGTCTCATAACTTTTCATTGTCCTGTCTCTGGGTTTTGCCAGAGACTGGATGTGACTGGATTTGTCCAAGTAGATTGGAGGTTGTGATGGTTAATTTTATGTGTCAACCTGACACATAAAACGATATTTAAACATTACTTCTGGGTATGTCTGTGAGGGTGTGTCTGTATGTTTAAGGTTTTATTTATTTTAGAAAGAGAGAGAATGTGTGTGTGTGTGTGAACATGAGAAGAGGGAGGGGCAGAGAGAGAGGGAGAGGGAAAGAATCTCCAGCTGACTCCATGCCCAGCATGGAACCCAGTGCAGGACTCAATTCTATAACCCCAAGACCACGACCTGAGCAGAAACCAAGAGTTGGATGCTTAATTAACTGAGCCACCCAGGCACCCCTGTGAAGGTGTTTTTGGATGAGATTAACATTTGAATTGGTATACTGAGTAGAGTAGGTTGCCCTCCCCAATGTGGGTGGGCCTCGTCCAACCTGTTGAAGGCCTGAATAGAAGACTACAAGGTTGAATAAGAAAGAATTATTTCTCTCTGCCTCACTGTCTTTGAGCTGGGACATCATCAGTCTTTTGCTCTCAGACTTAGACTCCGACTTATACCACTGGCTCTCCTGGCTAGACTTTTCAGGTTCCATAATCATCCAGCCCAATCACATGACCATGCTTCAGGTTTGCTGATATATTGGGGAACTACAGAGAAACAGAATCAAAAATGGGCTGGCCCTCTTTCTTACACATCACCATGACAACATACACACCTGAGCTCGCCTGCTGCAGGACGTTCAGTCACCTCAGTCAAGGCCTGCCAACAGCCAGCTGCTCCCCTGAGTGAGCTCAGTCAAGACCAGAAGAAACACCCAGCTGTGCCGAGCCTAAACTGCCAACCCAGACTCATGAGCTAAATAAAGTTTTTTTTTTAATTCATTATTCAGTTCTTTATTAGCATCTTCCATGTTCCAGAAACAATACCAAACACTGACATTATCATGATAAATGAGACATGGTCACTGTACTCCAGAAACTTGTGGGCTAGTGATAGGGACAGAGAGGCATAGATAGAGAGATGCATAGATGGAAATTAAAATTCAAAAAGGTGAGAATTATGAAACATTACAAGAATGTTTTCAAAGCTCTGAACCTCTTTATAAATATTAGGCAACTAATGATTCCTCACAGTGGCAGGCACAATCTCCCTCTACTTTCAGCCATCTGTCAAGGAAAGGTTTTTTTTTTTAAGCCCACCAAGTTTTGGGGGTAGTATATTATATGGTATTATTGTGGCAATAGATCACTAATACATTATAGACAAATGTCCACTGCAACACATAAAATACAAAGATGTATATTTTTAAAGCATGAAATTTTCCTGCATCCTCTATCTTTACCTTTCACATCTCAGCTGAGGTCCCTATGTTAACACCCAGGTGTAGAAATCCTTGCTCAGAATCATGCAAACATATACTCACATCTGCAGGTTAATTTTTGTGGGTTTGTGTTTAACAAAATAAAACCAACTCTGCAGTTTGCTTTTATCACTTACCAATATATAATGGATATCCTTTCTGGTCAACAGGCAAAGATCTATACTTTTTTCTGATTTCTTTATTCTTATATATACACACATGCACATATACAACTCTACATAAATGGCTTCTCATAAAATTCAAGTTTTTAGTGGTGCCTGCTTCCCCCATATTACCTGCTTTACTGTTCTACTCCCCCTACAACATAACCATGTTAAGCCTATATGTGCCTTTCCTAACTGTTCTTTGTGCTTATATAATTGTATGAAATTGTTTGCTTTATTCAAAAATATGCATTATTCATACTTATCTACTTTTTGCTTTTCCTACTCAGTATCTTCCAAGTCCACTCTCAACAATGTCTCCCAAGTAAAGCAGAAAACTCAAATTCATTCTTTAATTGATGGCTGTATAGGATTCATGGTGTGAATGGGCCATAATTTAGTTAACAATTTGCCCACTGATGGGCAGTTTCTGATTTTTTTTTTTTTTAGGCCACTGTGAAAAATGCTATGATAAACATCCTTGAAATAAACATTTCAATTTGTATTTATTTTTCCATGTATGGGATAGATTCTCAGGAGTGACATTAGTGGACTGAAGAGTATATATTTAAAATTTTAACAGTTAAAACAAGATTTCTTTCCCAAGGACTGTAATAATTCATACTCTAGCATAACTCTTTGAGGGAAGAGTCTTAATCATTCACAAGCTGCTAATGGTGGCTGTGAACACTTGCTTAATTACACCCTCTTCCCCATGGAGCTCTGGAGTGAGAACAGGAAACAAGGATGAAAGCAAAAACTAATAATACGTATTGTTATGCCACAACACACTCAGTTGACTTAGGGACCATCCTGTCAAAGTATTCCTATGTGTTGTTTCAGCAACAGTCAACCCTGTGAGAATCCTACTTTTTACCTTGTGCCATAAACCCTAACCATCCAAAGCAAACCAATCAAATAACCAGTTTCTGGGTTCTCTCAGGAACCCACCCCCTGCCTACTGCCAGGACTGACAAGCTGGCAAAGAGAATGGGTAAAAATACGGCAAGCTTAAACTAGATATAGTTCCTGACCAACTAGATATCTTATCAAAGGAGAAGAATTTTAGGAAGAGCCACCCTCTTTTTCACAACTTCAGTGTACCAATATATATATAAGACAGTACCCATAACATCACCAGACACTGTCAGAAGGTGACATCAGAATTTCCTGAATTTGTCCCCTCCACTGTTGTGCTCTCCTGTCCTCACTCCCAGGCGAGTCAGGTGTCCTTTCATGGATCACAGGTCTTTGTGATGACAATGGTCAAAATGTTGGCCAATGTCCCATTTGAACACCAATGGCATAGTGCTCATTGGCACAAAGCTAGGTCTCTGGTTTAGGTCATGATTTGGGGAGAAGTGCCACTCACTAATACTCTCTTTGGATAACCTAGGTCTTTTTTGAAGCTTCCCAGCTGGAGCTATCATTCTATATGACGTTGCTATGCAACTGTGCTCTACAGACATCTCCTGGGATGCTGGAAAGACTTCACTTCCTTCTAGACAACATTGTTTATTTTAAAAGGGTAGAGAGTGGAGCAAAAGCAAGGCAGGGTATCCACATGCCTTTCTTTCAGTCAGGGCCCCTCAGATAACAGGCATTTAGAGAGAACCCAGCAAGTTCAAAGCTTGGTGCTCAGCACTGGGATACAACATGGTCTAAGGCCAACCCTGCTCTCAAGTTTCCAACCTCATCAGATTGAAGGTTCCAAAGCAGCAATATGTGAAAGTACGATTGAAGGGGACATGTGCCGAGCAGTACAGAGTGAAGGTGTGGCAAGAGGAAGGCAGGAGGAAGGCAGTGTGGCCTGCACAATGAAAAGGCAGTGCTTCTTCACATGGATGTTGTGACCTGGCCTTGCCCCACACCACTTACCTGGTCAATGGCAAGGGTAAGAAGACAACATCAGCTTTCCAGCCTCAAGACCAGTGGTGTCCACCAGAGGATCTAGCTGCATCGGGCCTGAGAACCACATGTAGAGATTGTCCAAATGCAGATTCCTGGGCCACTCTAGTGATCCTGATCCAGGAAGCCAGGAACTAGAGTTTCCTTGCAGCCCAGGTGACTGAGAAAACCTGGCCTACCTAACTTAACCCACCCCTACTGGCTGTACTTTTATATCCTTCCTTCTAGAACCACAATTAGGGTCTCTTTAATTATACAAATATCTCTGGGCCTCAGTTCATTCCAGTCCCCTCTGCTGCCAACACTCTGTGAACCGACTGCCATTCCCAGCTTGTCTACACTTGGAAAATCCTCCATCATCTCTAGAAGCTCTGGGCCCTGAGTCCATTTCTCCAGCCTCAACAGTCCTTTCTTATCTGCCCTCCACTCAGAACAAACTACAGATACTCTCAACAAGGTTTACATCAAGGCTCAGAAAACACAATAAAACAACTCTAAGACCCAAACTGGGCTTTTAACACAGTAAAGGCTTCATGGGACAGAGGTATGGAAACTGGGAAAATCACTTAGTCAGAGCCCAGTATTGCCACTGGGATGAGGTAACAGACCCACCTCAGGCACCGTCACAGTATTTCCTTTGATCCTGGTAGGTGACAAAGTAGTATGGCATGTGAGAAATTTTTACTGTTACCACCACATACCATCGTCTCTAAGAAGCATTGATATAATGTACACAATTTGGTAACAGCTTGTCCACGAGAAAACTTACATACTGTCACATTAAATCTGTGCATCAACTGGAAGACCCTAATGGTTTTAATACCAGGAAACCATTAATTCAGTGTTAGCACTGAAGACGGTGAATGTGGGGTTATTATTAATATTGAACATTTAAAACATAAGAAGATAAAAATAAATATAAACTAAATATAAGGATGGCTGAGGAAGAAAGCAGTCTAGAGCCTCCTTACAAACTCTCTCTTCTGCTACTAAATGACCAAAAAGCCAAGAGAAGGGAGAGAGGGAGTGCAGATGTAAAAGTACAAAAGGGGAATTCAGACCATAACGCCCCGTCCATCAAGAGAGAAGCAACCTGGGGAGTCATAAAAAGCCATCTCCCTGAGACTCCTAAATCTGGGTGACGGAAGACTCTTGGGAGAGCCAGGAGAGATGTGGCTGCCACACTGGAGGCAACTTTAATCTCCTGCATTATCAGCAAGTGCCCCCAGGCAGCAGAGGTGGGCTGACAGAGCACGGCCTTATCTGCTCTACCATCTGTTCCTATGGACCAGTTTCTAAGTGGTGTAGATCTGCTCAGGTGCACCTTCAGGGGCAGGACCAATCACGGAAGAGACCAGGGCTAGCCTTGAGGGACCTTCTCCAAAGTGGCTGTTCAAGGGGGAGTCCCGTAGGGAGTTCTCAGGAACCAAAGGGTGACCTGCATCAAGCTTCCAACAGGATAGCACATCCTTCCAGCTCAGTGGATAGAGAGCCCAGCCACAGCCTCACTCTGAGGGGTGAAGACTAGGGAGGCTGGCTCCTGGGGCTGTGATTTCCATAAAACAAATAAAAGTCACAGACCCTAAGATGGCCCACCTTATCAGTAAATAAACAAAAACACATAAATTCAAACCATTTTTCTCCTAATGGAGTGGGAACGATTTATAAAACCTAGTACTGATGGTGTGAGAATAATGGCCATTCACACGCACTAGTGATAGGACTGTAAATTGTAAATTTGCTGAAGGGCAGTTTGATAATATTTATCTAAATTATTTTAACATGCACTTTTTGACCCAGCAATTATACTTTTAGGAGACAGATTTTAAGGAAATAAGCTATTAAATATACATACACAATGTAAATTTGTTGGATCACTGTTTTACTAGCACCATGCCTAACACATAGCAGATGCTCCAAAAATATTTGTTGATTCAGAATCAATAATATTATGAATTGAAAGCCACATAAATGTCTATCAATAGGAGACTGGTTAAATAAGGAACTCATACATTCTGGGATTGTTATATAGCTACTGAAAATGATGTATGTCACCTAGAGCTGAGGGTTGGAAAGGACTGACTGCAGTCTACGGCCATACCACCCTGAACGCGCCCGATCTCGTCTGATCTCGGAAGCTAAGCAGGGTCGGGCCTGGTTAGTACTTGGATGGGAAAGGACTGACTGCAAAGGGATATAAGGGAACTTGCTGGAAAAATGGAAACATTCTTTTTAAAAATATTTTATTTATTTATTTGACAGAGATCACAAGTAGGCAGAGAGGCAGGCAGATAGGAAGGGAAGCAGGCTCACTGCTGAGCAGAGAGCCCGAAGCGGCGCTCGATCCCAGGACCCTGAGATCAAGACCTGAGCTGAAGGCAGAGCTTTAACCCACTGAGCCACCCAGGTCCCCCAATAGAAACATTCTAAGTCTTAGTTTTGGTGATGGTTGCAGTGTCCATTTAAATGAGTGCTTTTTATTTTTTATCATACATTCAGTAATATGGTTGATTTTTTAAAAAAATGGATGAGTTACTGAAACTAATGAAAACTATTGTCATTAACACAGAAAGTTGTCTGCAAGGTAACGTTAACTAAAAAAGATGATAAAAGAACATATATGATGATCCCCATTTATGAAAAATATGTAGAAAATATGTGTATGACAGAGTGTGGAAGCAGGCTTTCCTATTGTTCTAGAGCTCTGTAGATGCCCTAAAGTTAAGGACAAACATGGTAAGTGCTCACATTTTCTAAAGAAAGATGCCAGACCATCTATTTGGAACAGATGGTCAAGCTGGTCCAGTAACGACTACTCCCCACAGTCCATTGGAGAGAAAGCTAGAAAAATGCATGCCAGACTCCCAGGCTGGCTGGGACAGTGGGAGATGGCCAGGTGAGGACACAGGACAGTGATGGGAGCAGCCTGTCCTTAGCCACCAACTAAGCAAGATTATGGCACCAAAGTTCTCAGTGAAAATTAACAGTTTAAAGCAGAGCATGGATTTTTTTTTTTTTTAAATAGGGGGAAGGGCAGAGGGAGAGAGAGAATCTTTTTTTTTTTTTTGAAGATTTTTATTTATTTATTTGACAGACAGAGATCACAAGTAGGCAAAGAGGCAGGCGCAGAGAGAGGAAGGGAAGCAGGCTTCCCGTTGAGCAGAGAGCCTGATACGGGGCTCCATCCTAGGACCCTGAGATCATGACCTGAGCTGAAGGCAGAGGCTTTAACCCACTGAGCCACCCAGGTGCCCCATGGATTTTTTTTTTCCCATTTTATTTATTTTTTTCAGCATAACAGTATTCATTGTTTTTGGATTTTTTTTTTTTAAAGATTTTATTTATTTATTTATTTGACACAGAGAGAGAGACAGCGAGAGAGGAAACACAAGCAGGGGGAGTGGGAGAGTGAGGAACAGGTTTCCCGCAGAGCAGGGAACCCCATGCAGGGCTTAATCCCAGGACCCTGGGATCATGACCTGAGCTGAAGGCAGATGCTTAACCAACTGAGCCACCCAGGTACCCCAGCAGAGCACGGATTTTTAAAGGATACTGAATCCTGGCGTGGGCCAGCGAGCCAAGCATAAAAACTGCATGGTCAGGATCACCAAGCAGACTCGGGCACTGCTCCAGCCAAAGTATTACTGATGCTGTGGCACCACACAAGCATTTTCTCCTTCTCCCTTCCAAGTTCTGGAAACCACAGCTCCATCTCATTGGCAGAGACAGATCAAACAGCTGCATCCTGGAGGCAAGGGAGGCTATTCCTTGGATGGTGGACTCAATCTGGGAATTTCCCTGAAACTGCAAAGGCCATTTAAAAAGGGGACGGGATGGTCACAGATATGGAAAGTACCTTCTGTCATTACAGATTTCCTATGGGCATGTTGACCAGCTACCTAAGAAGGCTCCCTCTTAGGCTAGAGGGTCCCAGCAGCATAGTGCCAAAGCAGGAACTAGGAGTAGCCCTAAGAAGTCAGGCAGCATGTCCAGTCGAATGGTGCATGCAATGGTCCTGCTGGGGAGCGCTGTGAGTAGGCTAGACACAGGAGGCGGGTTCTGAAGGAACTTACAGAAGCATGGGAGGAGGCAGAGTGTGCAGTGGGAGTTGGATGTGTCAGGGCAGCAGAAGAGCTGGTCCACAGGTCAGGCTGTGCTGACTGGATGAGAGACTGAAGTTTTGATTTAGATGGAATATTTCAATTTCTAAAAAATGAGCTTTCCTAAGTCTCAAGAGTGATTAGAAAATCTAAGGTGCATCCAAACATTCATATCAAGTGATGGAAAAGGGGAGACAAGAGAATATGGTGGTTAAAGGCATATTGTTTCCTATCAACTTCCATTCATCTAAAAGGTCTAGGTAACTCTATTCCCAATCACTAAGGGCAGTTACACATAGGGAGGCAGGGAAGTGGTATTCTTGAGGACAGTGCTCAAATCTCAGTGCTTTTTGTTCATGAGCATCTTTTTTTTTTAAAGGATATTTCCATTAAAAAAATCTAGATATGATAGACTTGAGAACACTGAGCTAAGTGAAAGCCAGCCATAAAAGGCCACACATTGTACAATTCCATTTATATAAAATATCCAGAACAGATAAATCTCCAGAGGCAGAAAACAGATTAGTGGTTGCCAGGGTCTGAAGGGACAGAAGAATGGGGAGTGACTGCTTGACAGGTACAAGGTTTCCTTTGGCTTATGAAATGTTCTAGAACCAAACAGAAATTGTTGTACAGCAGTGTGAATGTACTGAATGCCAATAATGGTAAATTTCATGTTTTGTATATTTCACAATTTTAAAAACTGGGAAAATGAAAACAAAAACCAGTGAATGACAACAAACATTTAGATATAATGATTGACAGGGAAATATGTTCACCATAAATTAGAAAAAGTAGGTTTTAAAATTATGTCCAATATAAGAAACCCAATGTGTGAGTTATAAAGAAAGCAATTTGAAAGGCCAGATACCATATGGTAACAGTCATTATTTCTGGATGGTGAGGCTACTGTTAACTGTTTATGCTTCTAAATTGTCTAATTTTCCTTCATAATGAACTAAATCTACTGTTTAAAATATGTACATAGGCTAAAAATTGGTACTTGCATAGGACAAGTACAGAGAAGGGACTGTGGAAATTCGGAGGCAGAAGACAAGGCTGGGTTCTTGTTACCTTCCTTAAAGTAGCATCCTCATACATGTCCTTACCTCCATACTTCTTTTCTCAGACACACCTTATAGCTGCGACCAGATGCCTTTTCTGAAGCATAACTGTGATTTGTTCATTCCTTGACTCAAATACCCTCAGCGGTTCCCCACTTCCTACCGAACATAGTCTCAATTCCTTGGCCTGTGATTCAGAGCCTTCCACCATCTGGCCTCAACCATTTAAACCATTCCTCATCCTTCTCCATGCACTACACCTTATCCAAATGCCATGTTCCTAGTGCATGGACACACACACACACACACACACACACACACACCCTGACCACTCTGCCACTGCTTCTAGAATTTTCTCTGCTTGGAATATGGATTCCCTTATTCCAAAAGCCCCCAGTCATGTCTGGTTCTCCAACCCAACCTTCTTTAAACCAGTGACATTGCTTCCACTTGAGGACATCTCTTTCTTCTCTCCTGCCCATTTGAACTGTATCTCTCTCAGGGCATGAATTACTTTTCTACTCCCTGTTATAGTGGTTTATGGTCATAGTTCTATCTACTCTAGACTGATGCTGCTTAAAGGTCAGGGTTCATAATCAGCAAATTAAAAAAAAAAAACAACCTCTCAGGCACATTTCTATGTGCCAGATTTAGTCGGTGGCTTTTCTAAAGACTACTACTACTACTACTACTACTACTAATAATAATAATAATGCAGCAGCAGCAAGGCTCTTGGATGGCCCCATGAGTGTGCTTCCCACATTCAAAAAGTATTCCTCAATAATCCGTCAAACTTGAGGACAGCTCTCAGCATGTCAATGCTGTGCTGAGGCAGCTTATAGAGGTGTCGTTAGCAGTGAACGTGCAAGGTCATTTTTGTGTCTGAGGAGAAACTTAGCTGAGCTGTTATCCAGAAACTCATCTTCCTTCAGAATTCAGGAGCACATTAAAAAAATTAATAGACTTTATTTTTTACAGCAATGTCAGGCTTACAGGAAAATTGAGCGGAAAGTACAGAGTGTTCCCATGTAGCCCCCTCTCAATAGTTTCCACCATCATTAACATGTTATGTTAGCATGGTACCTTTATTACAATTGAAGAACCAATATTGCTACTTCATAAACTTTTCAGTTTACATTAGGGCTCATTGTGTTTTACATTCTGTGGGTTTTGAAAGATTCATGATGTCATGTGTCCACCCTAGCAATATCCTACACAACAGTTTCACGGCCCCCCAACTCCCTCTGTTACAGCCGTTCATTCCTCCCTCCATCCCCCTGAATACCTGACAGCCACTGATCTTTTTACTGTGTCTATAGTTTTGCCTTTTCTTTCTTTTTTCAAAGATTTTATTTTTTACTTGACACAGAGAGAGAGCACAAGCAGGGAGTGGCAGGCAGAAGGAGAGGGAAAAGAAGGCTCTCCAGTGAGCAGGGAGCCCATGTGGGACTTGATCCCAGGATCCCAGGATCATGACCTGAGCCAAAGGCAGACACTTAACCAACCGAGCCATTCAGGGATCCTAGTTTTGCCTTTTCTGAACATCATATAGGTGGAATCATACAGCATGTTGCCTTTTCAAATAGGCTTCTTATACTTAGCTATATGCATTTAAAGTTGTTTCATGTCTTTTTGTGGCTAGATAGCTTGTGTTTTCTCATTGCTGTTTAAACCTCATTGTTTGGATGTACCACAGTTTGTTAATCCATTCACCTATTGGACATCTTGGTTTCTTCCAGTTTCGGGTGATTTTGAGTAAAACTGCTGTAAGCATTTGTGTGCAGGTTTTTGTGTGGACAACTCCTTTGGGTTAATACCTAGGACTGCAACTGCTGGATCATATGGTGAGAACACATTCAGCTGTTTTCCAAAGTAGCCGGACCATACTATGGATATTAACATAAAGTAAAGAGTAAAGAGGTAAAGAAGTTACATATTAACATAAAGTAAAGAGTAAAGAAGTAAAGAAGAGGATATTAACATAAAGTAATCTGTGATAAATGCCAAAGAATTCTGCAGATAGCAAATACAGTTGGTTAGTGTAGTTAATATTTAGGAGACTTGTACTGTGGTTTTAATTGTAATTCCTCCCCCTTATTTCCTCACCTATAACAAGGGCTGATAGGGATGGATGAGATCCATTCTTTTATTCAGAGTGTGGTCCCTGGACCAGTGGCAGCATTTGCATTACTTGAGAACTTGCTAGAAATGCAGATTCTCTTCTTGTCCCAGACCTAATGAATCAGAGATCTGTACCTTAAGATTCCCAGGAGACTTATAGGACACCATAGTCTGAGAAGTATTGGGAGGCATGATCTTTTTTTTTTTTTTAAAGATTTTTATTTATTTATTTATTTATTTGACAGAGAGAGATCACAAGTAGATAGAGAGGCAGGCAGAGAGAGAGAGAGGGAAGCAGGCTCCCTGCCGAGCAGAGAGCCCGACGTGGGACTCGATCCCAGGACCCTGGGATCATGACCTGAGCCGAAGGCAGCGGCTTAACCCACTGAGCCACCCAGGCGCCCCAGGGAGGCATGATCTTTAAATTCCCTTTCAGTTCTAAGCTTCTATAATCTGTGTCATTTCTTTTGACCCTGTCAGGAGGGGAGGCTGCTGGGAGTTCCCTGGTAGGATACTGACTGGCTGGGCCTGGAAAGAGCCTGAGGGTGCCTCAGCAAGCAGGCTCCAGTGCCAGGCATCCAGGCTGCTGGTCAGCATGACCCTCCAGGAGATTTGTGCTGCCCTCCTGCCAGGCGAATGGCTCAAGTTGTCACAACAGAACATGACCCAAGATGGGATCCAGGGGTGGTGCCCACGTGACATGAGCTCTGCCCGTTTATGCAGCTTCCCTTAGAGACCTGGCTCCCCATCGCTGAGCAGGCTTGGCTGCTCTGCTCGCCTTTTGGGCTGCTGAGTAGAGAGAGTGAAGGGAGAGAAGGGAATTTGCAAGGAACATTTATGGCAAGTTCTGAGGCTGTAGACTTAGTAGTGGGGGAAGGATAGTGTATGCTAAAATCTCTCCCTGTAAATACAAAGAACATTTCAGATATCAAATTCCTTTGCTTTCTTTGGGCTGATCACTTGTACAACAGAAGGACATGGAACACAAATTATGCAGTGGTAACTGGCAATGTAGGTTCTAGCCCTGACTTCCCTCTTTTTTTAAAGATATTACTGCTTAGTGAAATAAGTCAATCGGAGAAAGACAACTATCATATGATCTCCCTGATATGAGGACGTAGAGATGCAAGATGGGGGTTGGGGGATAGGAGAAGAATAAATGAAACAAGATGGGATTGGGAGGGAGACAAACTATAAATGACTCTTAATCTCACAAAACAAACTGAGGGTTGCTGGGGGGAGGTGGGGTTGGGAGAGGGGGAGTGGGTTATGGACATTGGGGAGGGTATGTGCTATGGTGAGTGCTGTGAAGTGTGTAAACCTGGCGATTCACAGACCTGTACCCCTGGGGATAAAAATACATTATATGTTTATAGAAAAAATAAGAAATAAAGACATTACTTATTTATTTTGAGAGAGAGAGAGAGAGAGAGACAGCATGAGCAGGAGGGGCAGAGGGAGAGGGAGAGTGAGTCTCAAGCGGACTCCATGCTGTGCGGAAGCTGACAACCTGACGCAGGGCTTGATCCCAGGACCCTGAGATCATGACCTGAGGTGAAACCAAGAGTTGGACACTTAACTGACTGTGCCACTCAGGCGCCCCCCCCACACCTCAGACTTATCTATTTGGAGGCATTTGAACAAGTCTCCTTCCCTTTCTGGACCTCAATGTTCACATCTGGAAAATGAGACCGGATTTGCTCATTTAAATATCTCAGCTCCTAGGATGAGCCTTACACTGGGCTAGGAGCTGGGTACACAAGTGATATTTATGGAGTCGACAGTTTGCAAACACTTTTAGAGAAACTTCCAGTTCAAATATTCTATTTTAAAGAAAGGCTTTGGACTCAGACCTAGGATCAAATTTGAGCTTAGCAACATACTAGCTGGGCACAAGCAACCTCTTAATAATTCTTGGTTTTCTCATCTAGAACATGGGGGTAACAGTTGCTCTCTCATAAAGTTGTGATGAGGATTAGACCCGCTTCAGGAGGAGGAGGACTCAGTGGGATGGATGCCTTACACACTGACCACATGCCCTGCATGAGCTACATCTTCTACTGTGCGAGCCACTAGCCACATGTGGCTAGTAAAAGGTACACTGGACACTGGAGACCTACTATAAATAAAATGATCTTTTATATTTATTTCCAGTTGAAATAATATTCTGGATATATTGGTTAATAAAATACATTAAATTTAATCTCACCAGCTTCTT
Source organism: Meles meles (assembly GCF_922984935.1). Classification (NCBI taxonomy): domain Eukaryota; kingdom Metazoa; phylum Chordata; class Mammalia; order Carnivora; family Mustelidae; genus Meles; species Meles meles. Next base: position 31,510,242 of record NC_060071.1, on the reverse strand, counting down.
TTTACCTTTTTAAATGTGCTACTAGAAATTTAAAATTACACATGTGGCTTATACATTGCACAGCACTGGTCTCAAAGAAACAAAAGCATACTCTGCTGTCCTTATTAGTTTACATTGTGGTAGGAAAAATAATATTCACACATGAATCCATACTCAAGAGAACCCCACCAGGGTGGAGAACCACAGGCCTGCAAAGACGTGTAAAAGAAGGGGAAATCAGATGGGTTGGGATGGTTATGGAAAGCTTTGAGGATGAGGTCAAGTGTGAGTATGGCATGGGTAGGCAGAAGGCATTCTCAGTGGGATGCACCAGGCTATGAGCTTCTGTATGGAAGGGTCTATAATTCTCCCATCATGCCTTGTATATGGTAGGTACCTGATGACTATTCACTATATGCCCCAACCCCAGGGGTGGGGGTGGGGTCTGAAGGGGAACACAGGAACAACACCAGTATAGCTGAAATACAGAGGACTTGTTTGTGAAGAGACTGGTCCCACTGAACTGGGGGATGTGCACCTGGGAACAACTGGGCAAGAGGTTGTCTACACAGGGTGGAGGCTTAGCATGGATGCAGTAGACAGTGAGCCCATCTTCCCCGAGTATCCAGGGCTCATGCTCCCAAGTACTCTCCTTCTATAGCCTCAGCATGAGTGTAGTAAGAGCAGTCACTGACAAATAATGCCAGAACTTGTCTGTACAAGGGAGCACTGCCTTTAATGTATGTACCTTGGCAGTTCTAAACACTTTTTCTATTCATCCCTAATCCTTTCAAATATTTCCTGAGCTTCTTGCTGGTACTCAGATCCCACACTAGGTATGGGGGCCATAGAGATAACTGAGACACAATCCCTGCCATCTTGTTGAGCGGGGCTTGGCAAACTAAGGTCAGCAGGCCAAATCCAGCCAACAGACTGTTTTTGTAAACAGAATTTCACTGGAACATAGGCCAGCCTATTCTTTTATGTATTGTCTAGCTGCTTTTGTGCTACAATGGCAGACCGAATAGAGTAACAGAGAGTATATGGCCCACAAAGCCTAAAATATTTACTACCTGGTCCTTTACAGAAACATTTGCTGACCGCAGCCTTCGAGCAACAAACATGTAAGCACATAACGACAATGTGACGTGATCAGAATTTGAAGAGAGGGATGGGAAGAAAGGAAGGGAGGTGCCAGAGGCAATTCCCAAGCTATGCCTTGCAGGACCATGGGTTTGTTGGGAGGACAATCTGGAAGGGAAGTGGAGGGGACCCTCCAAGAAGAAAAAAACTGCATATGTGACTACAGAGAGGCAAACAGGGTCAATTCTAAAACCTGGATGTGGCAAGAACATCAGCTTCAAGCAGATGCTTGGGGCAGCCCAGCAATCCCACTTCTATCGTTAATCCCATCACTCTCACTCTTTCGGAGATGACACTTGATGCCTTCTCCTTTCTCCTCACACCTCCAACATCTCTGCTCACACTCAGCTGATGACTTCCTTCTTATGGTCCAGAGGAAACTAAGACAATCTCCAGAGAAGCTCCAGATGCTGCCATCCTGCCCCCACCACCCCGAGTTTCCCTCTTATCTGCAGCCTTGCTTCTACCTTTCCTCCTCTCTTCCAATGAACTGTTCAAATCCTAGCCAATGATCACCCTACCACTAAGGACTAGATCCCATCTGCTTAATAATTCTCTCACCTGTCCCTCTTCACTCCTGCAGCACTAATTACTCCCTCTCTGCTGGATGGATCCCAATTGCTTTGAACATGCTACATTACCCTCCTATCCTGAAAACATCCCTTACCATCACCACCCTCTCCAGCAGTACCCTTTTTTTCTGTTCCTTCCTAGCACATTCATTGGAAAATGTGTGCACATGTGCTGCTTCCAATTCCTTTCTTTCTTCCTTTTTTTTTTTTTTTTAAGATTTTATTTATTTACTTGACATACAGAGATCACAAGTAGGCAGAGAGGCAGGCAGAGAGAGAGGAAGGGAAGCAGGCTCCCAGCCGAGCAGAGAGCCTGATGTGGGGCTTGATCCCAGGACCCTGAGATCATGACCTGAGCTGAAGGCAGAGGCCTAACCCACTAAGCCACCCAGGCGCCACCCTCCACCCCAATTCTTTCCTTTCATTCTCTCTCTCTTTTTTAAAAAATATTTTATTTATTTATGTGACAGACAGAGGTCACAAGTAGGCAGAGAAGCAGGCAGAGAGAGGAGGAAGCAGACTCTCTGCGGAGCAGAGGGCCCGATGCAGGGCTCCATCCCAGGACCCTGGGATCATGACCTGAGCTGAAGGCAGAGGCTTTAACCCAATGAGCCACCCAGGCGCCCCCCTTTCATTCTCTCTCTCTCTCTCTTTTTTTTTTTTTTAAATTTTACTTATTTATTTGACAGACAGAGATCTCAAGTAGGCAGAGAGGCAGGCAGAGAGAGAGGAGGAAGCAGGCTCCCCGCTGAGCAGAAAGCCTGATGCGGAGCTCAATCCCAGGACCCTGGGATCATGACCTGAGCCGAAGGCAGAGGATTTAACCCACTGAGCCACCCAGGTGCCCCCCTTTCATTCTCTTTTAAGTCTAAAATTTCACTCAAGCTTTTGCTTCTACTTCCTTAAAACTGCTCTCACTGAGTTCACCAACAGCCTCCTAGTATATCTATTGGCCAATTCTCAGTCCTCAATCTCCATGGCCTAACTGCAGCATTTGACCCGGTGAATCTCTCCCTCCTCTTCAACACATGTTCATCACTGGCATGTAGGAATCCATTCCCTTCTGGATTTGCATCCTCATCTCCCCATCTAATAAATGCTCACTTTTTTGGATTCGCACCTCTGGGAATCTCACCCAATCTCAAGATATATAAGCACTGTCCAACAGAACTTCCTGCAACAATGGAAGTATATTATGTCTGTGCTGTCCCACATGGTCGCCCTTGGCCATATCTGGCTGGTGAGCACTTGAAATGTGACTAGTGTGACTCCTGGCTGGTGGCTTCTATGTTGGACAGGGCAGGTGTATTTGCCAATGACTGACAAATACATCTTTATCCTCAAGTATTTCCCTTAATCCCAGCCTCATGGACCCAACTGCATACCAGACCTCTCTGCCAAGATGTCTCATTGGCACCACCACAGCCTTTCCCATCTCTGTTACTGACAACTCCATCCTTTCAATTGCTCAGCCCAAAAAGCCTTGAAGTCATCCTAGACCCCCACTTCCATGCCCCACACTTAAGGTGTCAGCAAATCTGTCAGTTCTACCTTCCAAATACATGCTCATCTCCTCATCACCTCTCCCATCCTGGTCTCAGTCCCTGTCATCTCTCAGCTGGGTTACAGCAATAGGCAACTTACCAGTCTCCCTGCCCCCACTCTCACCTGCCCTCCACACAGCAGACATATCACTTCTCTGCTCACTAGCTCCCGGTGCTTTCCCATCCTGGCCAGTGTGTGATGGCTTTTGCAGTTCTACACTACCTCCTGCAGTCTCTCTGACTTCCAGGTCTAGCCACACCGATTTTCTTTTCTAAAACACACCAAGCCCACTCCCACTTCTGGGGCTTTTCTATGCCAGAAGTACTCTTTCTTCAAGATGTCTCATAGCTCATCCCCTCCCATCCAGGTCTTTGCTCAACTGTCACCTCATTGGTAAGGTCTTCCCTGACCACCCTCACTCAAATAGGATGCTCTGTCCACATTTACTATCTCTTCTCTCTGCTTTATGTTTCTTCAAAGTATGTCCCACCATCTGCATAGTTAATACAGTCATTATTTATTTATAAAGTGTCTCCTCCATTAGAATGTAAGCTCCTTGAGCAGAGGGTTTCTATCCCCAGCACTCAGAACTATAGGTGCTCAGGAAACATTTGCTGAAAAAATGAATTATAGGTATAAGAGTAGGGAAGATGGAGAAGCTAGAGGGGCAGATGGCTTATGGAGAGACTAGGGACACACAATGCTGGGGGTCTGGACACAGGTGGAGAGTCTCTGCAAGTTACCCAAATCTCTCTATGCCTCTGTCCAGGTGGTTTCTTTATCCTCCCAGTACTGCTGACCTCCCACAAGCCTCTGTCTTTAGGGAGTAGGAGGAAGGCATACCCCTGCTTCCAGTCGAGGAAGCCAGATCTTTTTTTCTTTTTTAAAGTCTTCCTTCCTCCCTCCTTCTCTTCTTTCATTCTTCCCTCCCTCCCATCTCTTCCCCCATTTCCTTCCTTCCTTCCTGTAGTCTCTCCACCCCACATGGGACTTGAACTCACAACCCCAAAATCAAGAGTCACACGCTTCTCCAAATAAACCACCTGGGCACCCTGGAAGCTGGATTTTTACTGTGTGAGTAGCTGGAGTGGTTCCCAACTTTGTCATCCAACCAAAGACATTCTGTGGAGTGTAATGATCTGCTCCTGACCCCACTCCTTTGCCCAAATGGAGTCGGCAGCTGGCTAGGGTTAGGGAGGTTGCCTTCTTTCAGGGTGCCTCCCTCTGCTCTGGCTGTGAGTGAGTGGAGACTGAGGGTAATAAATGGGTAAGGAGAGGGGTATTTCCTCTATGTGAGTCTGAGGATGGAGTCCCCAAAGGAGTTGGATCTGCCTTTTCAGGGTACTAACGAGACAGTTTGTAGTTGTGGTGTTAGGGCATTTTCATGCAGGAAGAGCAGCTGGACATCATCATGGCACTAGTCGAACCATCTCACTTATTAAGTAAGAAAACGACACTCAGAGACAGGTGTTGGGCTGCCCACAGTCACTTAGTGCCTGAGCCACGACTGGAATCTGGGTTGGTCTCCTGCATCTCTTCACAACATGGTGTTGCTTGGATTAACAGTGTCCTTTGGGTCCATTTCTCTCAGCCCCTCTTTCAGACCAGGCCCGGTGGTTTCAACAAAATGCAGATTCCTGAATGTAGGAGAGGCTGCAGTGTCATAGCCTGGGTAAGGAGCTTCCTCTTTGGGGCCTTAACCTCTGGGGCTATATTTAAGGGTCCGACCCTGATCCTTACATGGATGATGGAAATTAGAGAACAAATGGTAGTTGTCATGGCAACTCTGAAGGGCTTTTGCACCAGGTACTTCAGCTGCTTGGCATCCCTAGTGATATAGTTTGCTAAATCTTAGCAATGACCAGCCATATTATCCTGAGAGAAAGCCACTAATTCATGCACCTCTCCACCCACTCATTATTCACTGACATCCAAAAAGAATTTGTGCCAGCTTGTAGTATGACATCCAAAGTGTGGCCACTAACGGAAAAACAGAATCTTAAAACCATGCTCAGATAAAAATATAGAAAGATTATAGTGGAAAAACCCCTAAGCTATGCATTGAACATGTATTGCCTTGGTAAAAACAAAAACAAAATAAAACAAAAACAACCCTGGAGAATCTAAGCTGATATAGTTATTACAATTTACTTGTGGGCTTTCAAGTCCCTTCTACTCACTGGGCTCAGCTTCCTCATCTGTAAAATGATGGGGTTGAACTTAATGATCTAAAATCTATGTTGGTGTTGTTATTCTGTGATTCTGTCTTTCTGGATGGCTGGAACAGAGTGTCCACCCTACATTCTTTTCTCTTCCTACCCTATGACCCAGTGGAAAACGATGCCTGACACATGGACATACCTAAGCTACATTTTCCAAGTTCCCTGACATGAAGAGAACAGACATAGTCTGGCATCAGCAGAAGCCACTCATCCATTTATTCAACATTTACTGAGCACATACCATAGGCAGGGCGTGGTGCCAAGGCTATAGAGATAAGCCAGAGAAATCTAACAAAGATGCTGTCAAGACATTTTCAAAGGCAACTGTAGTAAAGTCAGCAGTAATAGGTTCTAAAGAGGCAGAGACAAAGCCCTTTGGGAGCTCGGAGGATGGAGAGGCCATTTCTTAGTGAAGGAATTTGGGATGCTTTTGGAGGAAACTCTTTCATATGGCCTTAAAGTAGGGGCAGCATCTTTAAATGAGGAAAGCCACCCATGTACATAGTAAAAACAATTCACATGGTTCTAAAGTACATAAAATGACAAAGTAAATGTTTTCCCCTCACCTCCCACCCTAACCTTAACCTACAGAGGCAACTGCCCCAGGTTACTTTTAAAAATATACTTCAGCATCTTGCCTGCTGCATCAATTTGGGTTAGTATATCCCATCCCTTCCGTGTGAATGGTGGGGTCATTGGTACCAGGACTCCTCTCCTGAGGAGACAGAACAGTGCAATGCAGAAGCAGGCCCTGGAGCCAGACAGTGGGGGTACCAATCTCAATGTTTCCATTTTCTAGTTGCATGACTGTGGGCACCTTTCTTGACCTCTCCATACTTCAGTTTCCTTATCTGGAAAATGGATAGTAAAATCACACCTAACTGGTAGCACTGGTATGAATTCAATAACCCACAAAGGGCTTAGGATAGGGACTGGGACATGACAGAGATTCAAGAAACATTAGCTCATATACTTCTCAACAAGCCAAGTTTGAAAGGCTAGGCCAATACTTTTTTTTTTTTTTTAACATGTGACAGTTTAAATAATTTAGATTCTGTTCTGAAGCTATATAAAGTTCTGCATGCTTTGCAAATTGCTCATAAATTGAATTTAAAACTTCAAGACCAATAAGCAGCATTTATGTTTATGTTTATATTCACTGCAGAATCAGGTAGTGTGAATAAATCATCACAGAAAGGGATATAATACTATTTCATTAAACCCATATTGCTGGATGGAAATGTTCAAGTATGTGGGGGTTTTTTTCTTTTTTTTTTTTATACTCCATCAAATTGCTCAAAATCATGCCACATTTCAATGTGCTTCATATTTGGTCCAGACTTCTTCCACAGGTTCTTCCTTACCTTCCTGAAGTTTCTCATTGCCTTCTTCCTTACAGAAAGTAGAAATATATGTTTTCTTTATGACGAGATTGTCCAGATCCCTAATTATCCTGTGAAACAGTCAATTTAAGACATATCACTCTATGGACCTGCTGCATGACTGTCATCCTGGCTTGGCTACATTTTTTTTCTCTCACATCTTATATCTTCTTCTTTGTTGGATTCCTTTTATCTTTGCAGAAGTACGTCCTTAAGTAATTTTCCTCAGTAAAATTGTGTGGAAAGGAAACTCTCTGAGTCTTTACTTGTCTTAATGTGACATTATTTTACCTTATACTTCCTCTAAATTTTCTCCTCCAACTTCAACAGTGACTTCCATCTCTGGCCTCCAATAGAGCAGTTTTGCTGTTAGCCAGTGATCAACTAAATTACCAAAAGCAGTGGACACTTTTTAACCCTACACTCTTCTGTAGAATTTGACATGGTTGATGACCTTTCCTTTGATGTTTTTCCTCCTCTTCATAACCCTTCAAAACTGATATTTTTTGATGTCCCATCTCTGCCCACTGATGGTCTTTCTCTGCACGGGTTTTCTGAAATAGCTCATCTAACACTAGGGCTTCAGCCACCATCTGTGTGTTGAAACAGAGCTTTAACTAAATGTTGCATAAGAATTTCAAAATTAATAGGTCCAATTCTAAATTCATTATCTTACCTCAGTCCAAAGGCTGTTTCTGCTCCTGTGGTTTTAATCTTAGTTCATGGAGTCACCATCCACCCAAATCTCCTTATTTAAGAACCATGGAGTCATCCTCAACCTTTCCCTCTTTCTCATTTCCCAGCCAGGTGCCAAGTTTTCCCAAGTTTTTATCAGAAATTCTCTGGGATTTCATCATCATCTCTGTTCTCATTACTACTTTAATTCAAATCCTCACTATTTCTCACTTGAATTGCTGAAACACCCTCTTAACTGGACTCTCTGCCCATGCTCTCTCCCCGGTCTCTTTAGCCTTCATTCAGCTAGTTATCTTCCAAAAAAATTGTTTTTTTTTTGTTGTGCTTTTCCCTATTTAAGACCCCATCTGTCTCTCTACTGCATATAGAACAAAACTTAAAATCCTGAGGGTCACACACAACACTTTGCAATTTACTGCTTTACATTTATTTATATTTTCTAGCCCCTCTTACCCTTCAACCCCATATTTTCTACACTTCAGCCACAGAAATTCCTGAGGATCCCATCCCTCTCATGCACTGTTCCCTTCACAGCTTTCTTACTTGTTTGTTCCTAAGTTCTTCAAGCCCATTTGTTCCCTCTACATTCCCAGAGTTCCCTGCTAATAACTTCTGAACGTACACTATTGTTGAAATCTATTTCTACCTTCCTTTTGTAGCTTTGCTGTCCAGTTCTGACACCAGGCCTATGCTTTACTCACTGGTATTATCAGCACCCAGCACAGGTCGAATCACTAGAAGATGCTGCAATTCAATGTTGAGGGAAGAAAAGAAGAGAGAACCTTGGGGAATGATCATGTTTAGGAATGGTAGAGGAGCCTAGGTAAGGGTCAGGTGAGGGTAACAACCCTGCCATGCAGTAAAGGACTAAGGGAGAGAATTCCAAGGTTGAGGAAATGGTCAGCAATGTTGAATGCTGCAGGGAGGTTGAAGATGAGGCTGGGGAACAGGTCTCTGGATCTGGCCACCTTCAGGGAAAACATTCTGGTAGCATGAAAAAAGAGTGGAGATTTGAAGAGCTTAAGAGAGATGGAATGGTGACGTAGTTCTTTCCTGACCTGACTACTACAGCATTTGACATCCACCCCTCCTTTATTTCATTACTTTCCCCTTTTTTGGCTTCTATGATGGAACATTTTAACATCACCTCAGATTCCTTCAAGGGCTCCTTGTTCTTTATCACCCTCTAAATGTCAAGGATTCAAGGGTTCTGTTTTTAGCTCTTGTCTCTGCTTACTGGATGAACTCTACTATTCATGACAAGTTCAATGATGCCTACCTCCAGGCAAACCCACATACTTATCTCCAGCCGGGGAGTCTCCCCAGGCTTTAGACCCAGATTCTTTCATTTATTTATTTATTTATTTATTTTTTAAAAAGATTTTATTCATTTATTTGACAGACAGAGATCACAAGTAGGCAGAGAGGCAGGCAGAGAGAGAGAGGAGGAAGCAGGCTCCCTGCTGAGCAGAGAGCCCAATGCGGGGCTCGATCCCAGGACTCTGGGATCATGACCTGAGCCAAAGGCAGAGGCTTTAACCCACTGAGCCACCCAGGCGCCTCTATTTATTTTTATTTTTAAAAGATTTTATTTATTTGAGAGAGACACAGAGAGAGAGAGAGAGAGAGAGAAACTGTGCACATGAGCAGGGGTGGGGGAGGGGGGTAGGGAGAGGAAGAGGACCCCAAGCAGACTTGGACTGAGTACAGAGACTGATGTGGGGCTCTATCCCATGACCCTGGGATCATGACCTAAACCATATTTAGTTCTGCCCATTGTTTGTATAGATGCCACAGAGGTACAACAACCTCACATTTCTAAAAGTCAACTCATCTCCTGCAACCAAAACTCTCCCCCCAACACCTCCTTCTCAATTTCCACTGATTATACCTCTATTACCAAAGAGTCTACTACCCACTACCACTGCTTAAATCCTGGCCCTAAAATTTCTCAGCTGCATTATTAAAATCTCCCTAAGTTAAGTCTCAATCCTCTTCCAGCATTCTCCACTGTTTCCAAAGATGTCTTTTTTCCCTTTCATGTAAAAAAATTGATGCATAATTTACACACAATAAAACACACACATTAAAAGTGTACAGCTTGGTGGGTTTGAACAGAACTCTCATCCCAACTGAGATACAGAATATTTCCATTGCCCCAGAAAGTTCCCTGATGACTCCTTGCCCTGACACCCAGAGGCAAATACTAACCTGATTTCTAGTACCAGAGATTGGTTCTGCCTGTTCCTAAACTCTACATAAATGAAATCACATGGCATAGATTATTTTGTGTGGGGATTCTTTAGTTTAACATAATGTCTGTGAGGTTCATCTAGCTTATTGCATTTATCAGTAGTTTGCCCATTTATATTGCCGAGGAGTGTCCAATAGCATGGATATACCTTAATTTATTTTTCCATTCACCTGTTGATGAAAAATTGAGTTGTTTCCAGTTTGGGCTCTTATGAAAAAGTTGTCCTGAGCAGTTTTGTAGAAGTCTTTTTTGAGTATATACTTTTAATTTCAGGTAAATATCTACGAGTAGAATTGCCAGTTTGTAGGACAGCTTTCCAGAGTGGTTATACAATTTTATAATTCCACCAGTCACATATGAGAGTCCCAGTTATCAAAAGACATTTTTTTAAAAAAATGCAAATTTGTCATACTATTTGCCTACTTTAAACTTGTCTCTGGCTTTTTCCACACAGGTTCAAATTCCACACGACATAGCCAATGCCCTCCATTTTCCGTCCCAATTGTCCAGTCCCATCTCTAGCTGTTTCTCCACATGCTCCCTTCTCTCCATTCATACCAATTCCCTCAACTCGTGAAGTTCTTTCACAGTTCTGCACAAGGCCTTCCCTCTGCCACAATGCCATTTTCTCCCTCATTTGCATAGCTAATGCCTGCTCATCTTTTCAGAGGTGTTTGATTACTTCACACCTGCACCCATACCCCTGTGAGCTAATTGCTGCTATTCCCTGCTCCCCTGACTACAGAGTTTAACTCCATTATAATACTCCGCTTGAAGTATTAGAATACATTATTTGCTTCTCTCTACCTGACCAGTTCCTGAAAAACACTCTCCTGATTTTTCTAGGATTGAATGACAGCCTACCTCTAGACAGACTCTATGCTAGGAACTGCGCATAGAGCGAGGAGTAAAAACAGTCATGGTCTAGGAACCCACACAGCTTAGGGTAGAGTAGAAAAGACAGTCAACGTAATTATACTCATAAATGCAAAATTAGAAACTGAGTTGAGTGTTCTAAACAAAAGGAATGATGAGTCTATAAGAATGTAAAAGACAAATCTGTCCTAAATGGGGTGGAGGAGGGGGCATGAAAGGAAGGTTTCCTTGAGGAAATAATGCTTGAACTGGGATTAAAAGGAGGCACAAGGAATTAAGTAGGTGTGTTCCCTCCTTAAGGTGAGAGAGAACTTGGGACTGTTAAAAAAAACAAAACAAAAACAAAACCCAAAAGCAAGTGGGTAAGGACAGAAGACAGACTGATGGTCCCACAGAAGGACAGAGAGCTGGGCAAGGCCAGAGCACAAGTTGCTGAGGACTTGGTCCCTGTCTTGCCTGGGACACGGGAGCAGGAGAACTGGGAGTATATCCTCTGCTGACATTCCTGATGGCTGCCCATTGTCTATTACTGCACCCAGCACAAGGTCGTACGTAAGACATTTATGAATAAATTTTAGAAGGGTTCAAGAAGTTGACAGCTGAAGGAAACAGACTATACGTATCCTGAGTGGGCTGCAGGATCAAAGGAAGAGTGTTTTTAAGAAAAGCCACAACTTAAAATTTGTTGAGGAACCACAGCCAACAGAGATCAAAAGATGAAGTGCATAAATACCGTTCTGACAGAGTTGGGAAGGATGCAATCAAGAATACACAGATTCGTAGTTTTGAAAAAGAAGAATAATTCTTCCTTTGAGGTGAAAGAAAGGGCAGGAAAATGGGGAAAATGATAGAGAAAAAAAAAAAACACTGTTGGGAGAGACATTATTTTAGTCATGCAGCTCCAGGGACTTGTTCCTGACTCCATGTGATGCTGTCAGCCCATATTTCTCAGCTGTTCTATGGACCCTGCCCATGACCATAGTCATGAAGTGGTGACCATACATCTGATAAGGTGCTAGACGTGTTCACCTACTTTCCCCATCCCACTAAATTTTCATAATAACTCTGCAAAGTATAGAGATTTAGGCCCAATTCACAGATATTTATGGAGCTTATGTTCAGAAAGGTTAAGAAGCTTGCCTGGGTCTACACTATCAGTGAGTGGCTGACCTAGAATTGGAATCCAAGTCCATCTAACTCCACCACAAAGAGCCACAGCAACTTGGAAGCCTGGTGACTCTATTCCTTTCTCACTGGTTTCAGATATTTTGCTCCAGTGTGGCTGGAACATCATCTTTGGTGAGCCTAGGCATGGTGCAAGGTGGCAGAGGCAGTTTTTGCCTATAAAATGGGCTTAATTTGCATAATGTGACTCCCAGGGTCTTGAATGAATGCATGAGGAATAACAAGGAACTTTGGGAACCTGGAATATAATATTCTGACATAAAGCACATTATCCTCTTATTGTGATGAGAAGGATCAGAAAGAAATTAATACTGGAGTGCATCACAGGTTAACCCAACTAAAGATGGGACAATGACTTGTCTATAGTCATAGTCAATGGCAGGGCAGAAGAATATTATGGAGATGTGTCTTCCTGTGACCTGTTGAGCTCAGTACACAAATGCCACCATAAGAGTAACTTGGGTGGTAAGTAGAGTGATTATGGGTGGGGTAGCACTAAAAGAGAAACCTGTCCCATGGAAAGCTACAAAGCTGTGAAGATCTTGGGCCAGGATGTCTCATACCAGCAGAGAACAGCAGGTGATGGGGATACCAGCTCCATCTGTAGAGAAAAGTACTGCTGTTAAAAGCTGTTATCATTGAACCCTCCATCCTGTGGAGGGTTTTGTGGATGTGATTTCCACATCAAACTGTGAAATCAAGCAGAGGGAAGCTGGAGAACCCAGTTTGGGATGGTGCTCTTAGGGATCTTAACAGGAGACATGATTGTGTATCACTGCTGCCACCAGATTGGGTGGCCTCTTGGTCATCATCAAATTTCTTTATGATATCTTATAGTCTGCACTTACAAATGGGGGCCCACTTAGCCTGTTGCTGTACTTGACTCATATTTATTTAGCATAATGTAACACTCAGCCAAGCCTTGGCATCTTTTCCAACTTCAGGAGCTCAGTGGGTTGAATAGGGTCTGCTCCCCAACCCCAAATTCATGTCTACTCAGAACCTCAGAGCATTTTATTTTGATGTTGTTTGTAATAAGTTAGGATGAGATTGTACTAGATTAAGGTAAGCCCTTAGCCCAATGACAGGTGTCCTGATAAGAGACAAAAGAGAAGTCATAGAGGAGAAGGCTATGTGATGATAAAGGCAGAGACAGTCACAAGCCAAGGTACACTTTGGGGCACCAGAAGAGGCAAGGTGAGATTCTCCCCTGCAACCTTTGGGGGAAGTGTGGCTCTGCCAACACCTAGATCCTGGGCTTCTGGCCTCTGAACCTGAGAAAATAAATTTCTGTTCTTTTAAGCCACCCACTTTGTGGTACTCTGCTACATCAGCCCTAGGAAACTAACCCAGGATCCGAGGTTGTTCTTCCTAAAGGGACATGTTGAGGGGCTCTCCAGCCCCTTGCAGCCCCTTAGGGTACCCCAATATGCATAAGGGCCAAGAAAAAATGTCTCTCAGATTTTGAATTGAGGGAGAAGAGTGATGTCTCCTGAGGTAGGATGGAGGGTTCAATGATAACAGCAGATAGAATCTGGAAGACCCAAAGGTTGGACATCAAAAGATCTTGTATGGCTTTAGCTTGGCGAATTTACTAAGTGTCAGGATGTGGCCTCTAGTTCTGTCAATCTCAAGGTTAAGTTAACCTAAGCATGATAAGCTGAATCATGCTAATCAAACACACAAGAAATAAAGAATTAAGCTACAAATGTATTCACCTGCACATGTGAGAGAAAAAGAGAAAGCTTCTCTTGCCATCTCCAAAATGCTCAGGTTCACAACCAGAGGCTGAGTAAGCACATCTGGATGTTGATCAGTGACTGTAAGTTGTTGGAATCAAAGCAAGTGGGCAGAGTACCATCCAGCAAGCAAAGAGGAGGGGACTCCATCCAGGCAATGAAGAAGCCCAGTGACCCTCCCTGTACCACAGCAGTGTATTTGTCTCTGGCACCGCAAAACTCAGGCCTGAAAGTCTGCAGCATTTGCTACAAGTTTCTAGGTCTCTGGTGTCTGTTCTGCGGCCAACTGCCCCACTTCTACCCACATAGCTTTCCTCTAAATAAGGTGTTAAATAATTAAGTCTAAACTTGCCACATTATACTTATGTTCTGAACTGGCCTCCCTAAGTCCACAAACCAGGTCACCCTAAGTAATGTACTGGGTGTTTCCAAATTCACATTTTCAGTTTCCTTGTTCCTTTAATAACTAATTCCACCCATATGAATTTCCTCTGGCTGCTCCAACAAATTACCACAAACCTGGTGGTTTAAAAGAACAGAAATACATTCACAGTTCTGGAGGGCAAAGGTCCAAAATCAGTGTGTCAGTAGAGATGTGCTTCCTTCTGGGGGAGAATCCGTTCCTTGCTTCTTCCAGTTTTTGGTTACTTCAGGTGCTCCTTGGCTTGAATCCACATCACTTCATCTGTCTTTGTGGACACACTGTCATGTCCTCCTCTGCTCCGTGTCTAATCTCTGTCTTCCTCTCTCTTACGAGGACACTTGGGATAGTATTTTTCCAACCACCGATAGGTAATCCCCCAGAATGATCATCTCCTCATTTCAAAACTCCATCACTTAACCACATCTGCAAAGGCCCTTTTTCCAAATAAGGCAACACTGACAGGTTCCAAGGATGTGAGGTGGATACATTTTGGCATTTTAGGGCCTACCATAATGCCAGTTGTGGATTTTAAGACTGGAAACTATCTTGATTTATCTTCAGTATGTCACACACAAATGGACTGAATAGGTAAAGTAAAGCAATCTTATCTCCAAATTCTAAGGCACCTCACTACCACTAAATACTACCAACATCACTCTAAAAGGTAATCCAGAACTTTTTTTTTTTTTTAAAGATTTTATTTATTTATTTGACAGAGAGAGAGATCACAAGTAGGCAGAGAGGCAGGCAGAGAGAGAGGAGGAAGCAGGCTCCCTGCGGAGCAGAGAGCCCGATGCGGGGCTCGATCCCAGGACCCTGAGATCATGACCTGAGCCAAAGGCAGCGGCTTAATCCACTGAGCCACCCAGGCGCCCCAATCCAGAACTTTTGTACAGAAGGCTTTTCAAGCACAGTCAGCATGATAGGGTTTCATGTGTACATGATTCAATGCGAATTATTTCTGGCAGTGAATCCATCCCTTCAGGCTAATCTGTCAGTATAAATGTAATCACAATCAGTGTCATCTCTTGACTATGATATCAAGTATCTTACATGATTATCCTATATCCTTCCTACTCAAATCATTTCTACCCTTTCGGGCCCAGCTAATGACCCACCTTCCTGGGAAACCCCATGATACTTTCTGACTTTCACACCTCATGATCCTGTCTTCCTTTGAGTTCTTCCTGCCCTAGCCAGAGGAATCATTTCTGCCTGGGACTTAGTAAACTCTTCCTGAGTGGGATTTTCTTTCCAAATAACACTCAATAAATATAATATAGTATATTGTTGGCATTTTGTTAAATAATTGTTGGTTGATGAATATAAGGGGAACTTCTGATTGTTAGAGTGCAGGTTAGAGTCCACAACAAACTAAGACTGTTCTCTATACTGAGCCAGAAAAACAAAACAAAACAAAAAAACCCCAAACAAACAAAACCCCAAAAAACACTGGTTTTCTTAGAGGGCCCAAGAAAAGATGTTTGTTTTGGGTCAATGGAGTTAGAAAATTAGGTGGCTGTCTCCTGGAGGATGAGATATTTAACATTTAGCTAGAAGGGAACATTCTCTCACATAACTGGTAACTGATAAGAGTCAGGAAATGGAGAAGTGATTTTCTAGCAAGAAGATTGGTGGGAACCAACATCTTCCAGTAATGCGCCAAAATGACCAACAAAAAGAGAGGAGAGGTACCTGCTACACATTCTCTAGGCCTTTTAGAAAACAAGGAGTTGTTCCTTTGGCCACATACATACAAATCTTCAAGAAAGGTGATATTGTGGACATCAAGGAGATGGGCAGTGTTCAAGAAGGAACATACCACAAACATTACCACGGCAAAACTGGAAGAGCCTACAATGTTATTCAGCATGTTGTTGGCATTGTTATCAACAAACAAGTTAAGGGCAAGATTCTTGCCAAGAGAATTGATATATGTATAGTGCTCTAAGAGCTGAGATAGTTTCCTGAAGTGTGTGAAGGAAAATGATCAGAAAAAGAAGGAAGCCAAAGAGAAAGGTATTGGGTGCAACTAAAGTGTCAGCCTGCTCCAACCAGAGAAATACACTTTGTGAGAGCCAACGTATACCTCGTATTGTATTTAACTACATAAAAATCTGGAAATAAACCATATGTGTCACCAGCTATGAACCCCGAATTCCCCACTGAGTGTCATCAATTTTATTCATTTCCAAAGGAACTGGACAGGAGGTCTTTAATCTCAGTATAGAAGGGCTCAGATTTTCAAATGTAAACTGTGGATGCTACCTGATGCGGGCCAACCATGCCACAGATGAACAAGCTGTTGCAATGACTCCAAATGTCTCTGCACTGTGTCACTGGATAATGTGGTGTCTTTGACACAGACCAAGCTTCAGAGCTGCCTACAGTGTATAATTAAGGGTTTCAGATGTACTCCTGCCAAATGCCATTCATCTATGCTTGACTCTTCCAACAACTATAACTGAAGTATAATTTGTAAAGTGAGATCACTGGAGAATTATTTTGTCCTGCTGTCTTAAGGCATTGCATGGTTCAGAGTAATTTTCCTGGGATCCCTAAACCACAAAGCCTAATCCCATTATCTGACAGGAAAGGACACCAGGACTCAGAAGAGTGAAGTGACTTGTCCAGGGTTACACTTCTACTATATAGAATAGTGTATGGGCTAGACTCTAGAAATTCTTATGCCTTAATCTGATGCTTCTTTTCAAAATTTAGAATATTACCTCTGGAAAAGAAGAGTAACAAGTAATAGCCTCAATGTGGTTACAACTAGAAATGACTTTATTTATAACATTTGTCTCTAGACTGCAGAGCTTTCTGGTTACACTTTCAAGAACTACCTCATTTCAGCAATTAAGACTAGGTTTCAGGTGTTTAAAAAAAAGAACAATTTTCAAAGGCAGATAGATTCCTGATAATCAGGCAAAATCTGAGTTGAGTGATACCTACATCTGTAAAATATTGTTTAGAAACTTACATTGTCTTTTTTGTACCATCTAATCCATCCTCGCCACAATCCTGAGATAAACAGGGCAGGTATAAGGACCCTGATACTCACAGAAGAAATGAGCCACAGGTTCTAGAGATAATGAACAGAAGCCTATATGACCTGAGGTGGTACAAAAAGGGGAATGTACAATGGTGGTCAGGAAAACTAGGTCTGTGTTCTAGATCTGCCACTAACTAGTAACTTGACCTTGGGCAAGTCATTTGCCTCTCTGGGCCCAGTTTCCTTGTCTATACAACAAGGATGCAGAATGCACAGCTGGGGCTGTGAAAACAAGGACATACTGAATGACTTAAACAGCAAGAATGACTTAAACAACAATGATTTTTTTTCTCACAGTTCTGGAGGCCAGAAATCCAAGGTGAGGGCACCAGCATGGTCAGATTCTGGTCAGAACCCTCTTCCCAGCTTGTAGATGGCCACCTTCTTACTGTGTCCTCAAAGGGTGAAGAGAATGAAAGACAAATCTTTCATTCTCTTCTTCTACTCCTTTTTAAAAAATTCATTATTATTACTTTTTAAAATCTCTACATCCAATATGGAGCTTGAACTCATGACCCTGAGTTCAAGAGTCACAAGCTCTTCTGACAGAGCCAGCTAGGCGTCCCTCTCTTCCTCTTGGACCTCATTTAACCTTAAGTACCTTCTGAAGACCTATCTCCAGTCATGTTGGAGGTTAGGGATTCAACATATGTATTTAAGGGGGCACACAATTCAGGCCATCATGGTCATTGGAGTTTCTTGGCACGAGCCTGGAAGACAGATGTTCACCATTATCTGTAGAAGGAGTAATTCTACTCTGCCTCCCAGATTCAAGACACTGCACAGGGCCTATTTCTAGACTATTGGTCAGGGATCATCTTGAAGGTCTATATGCTCTCCCTTTTCAAAGGCAGATACAGGCAAAAGGTGGTCTTTGGCCACAGCAGTTCTCTCCCAAGGTTGGAGCCTTAATGTCCCCCCCTCCCCGACCAATCCCCAACAAAGTACTACATTTAACTGTTGCTTTCAGCCTTTGGGGATGCCATGTATTCTGCGCTACTACATTTAGAAGGAGCGTAATGGTGAATGTCAATTGGAGGTGGGCTTTTTTTTTTTTTTAAAGATTTTATTTATTTATTTGACAGAGAGATCACAAGTAGACAGAGAGGCAGGCAGAGAGAGAGAGAGAGAGAGAGAAAGCAGGCTCCCTGCTGAGCAGAGAGCCCGATGTGGGACTCGATCCCAGGACCCCGAGATCATGACCTGAGCCGAAGGCAGTGGCTTAGCCCACTGAGCCACCCAGGCGCCCCTGGAGGTGGGCTTTAAATCAGAAGTCTACAGCTCAATAATCTAACAAGCACGAAGTTTCCAGAGCAAGCGGGGCCATTCACCAAAGCACAAAGTTCCTAGTCATTCCTAATTCACCCCTGAAGCACCTGATGTGCTGTATCTCAGGGCAGCTTTGGGGTCAGAAGCAGCCTCTGCTAGGGAGAGTCAGCTTCCCTCAGTTTAAACGTAATTCCTTCCAATGGTGATCAACTAAGAGTTCTCCAGTCATTACTTTTTGATTTAATATACTTATTGTCAAAAGTAGAAAAGCAGTTTGGGCACTTAAATACAATTCCAACAAAAATATTCTAAGAATGATTGGAGCACTGCTTTGGAGTTGTTGTCTTTAGACCCAAGGCCTGTAGGAGGAAGATGGTCTGAATTTCTGTAACTACTTTATTGGTTTACTTCTCCTTATTCATGATAGAATCCATAACTGCTTATACAGAGGGTTCCCCAATTGTAACGGCTCAGCCCATGATCTTTTGATTTCATGATGGTGCAAAAACAGTATGCATTCAGTAGAAACCATACTTCGGATTTTGAATTTGGCTCTTTTCCCAGGCTAGTGATATGCAGGATGATATCTCCTGCTGCTGGGCAGCAGCTGTGAGTGGCGGCTCCCAGTCAGCCACAAGACCGCCAGGGGAAACAACCAACACGTTTACAACCATTCAGTACCCATTTAACCAGTACTTTGTTCACCTATAGTATTCAATAAATTACATGAGATAGTCCACACTGCCTTATAAAATGGGCTTTGCATTAGACAATCTTACCCAACTGTAGGCTAAGGTCAGTATTTTAAGCACGTTTAAGGTGGGCTGCAGTAAACAATGATGTCCAGGGGTAGGCTAGATGTATTCAATGCATTTTCCACTTAAAGACATTTCCAATATACAATGGGGTTATGTACCAAAGATCAGTAGATGCTAAATTTTCTTCATGTTAGTAATTTCAAACCCAAATTGATTTTTTCACGTCTATTATAATTTTCATCTTCATTTGATCCACACTGTCCAAATTCTGATATTGTGTGAAATGGGAACATACTGAGTTTTCTGGATTGGGCCTATACAGCAGTGGTTCTCAAATGGGGGTGATTTCGTGTACCCCAAGTGACATTTGGCAATGTTTGGAGGCATTTTTGATGATCACAGCTGGGGTGGAGGGTAGTAATACAACCGGCATTCATTTTGCTTGGAAGGGATGGCATCAAGACAGGAAGAAGTCCCAAACACTGTAGAAAATCCTGACAGCTTCACAGGTTGGGAAAATCTCAAACTCCTTTTAAAAAGAATTAAGTTCTAGGGGCGCCTGTGTGGCTCAGTGGTTTAAGCCGCTGCCTTCAGCTCAGGTCATGATCTCAGGGTCCTGGGATCGAGTCCCGCATTGGGCTCTCTGCTCGGCGGGGAGCCTACTTCCCTCTCACTCTCTCTGCCTGCCTCTCTGCCTACTTGTGATCTCTCTCTCTGTCAAATAAATAAATAAAATCTTTAAAAAAAAAAGAATTAAGTTCTAAATGCGCCCATAAAACGACACAGGGTTGCAGATTGGATAAAACGATAGGACCCATCCATATGTTGTCTACAAGAGACCCATTTTGAACCTAAGGATATACCCAGACTGAAAGTGAAGGGATGGAGAAGCATCTTTCATGCCAATGGGCCTCAAAAGAAGGCCGGGGTAGCGATTCTCATATCAGATAAATTAGATTTTAAACTAAACACTGTAGTGAGAGATACAGAAGGACACTACATAATTCTTAAAGGGACTATCTGCCAAGATGATCTAACAATTGTGAATATCTATGCCCCCAATATGGGAGCACCCAATTACATAAGAAAACTATTAATCAAGATAAAGAGTCATATTGATATGAATACAATAATAGTAGGAGATCTTAATACGCCTCTCTCAGAAATAGACAGATCGAAGCAGAAAATTAATAAAGAAATAAGAGCATTGAATGAAACATTGGACCAGATGGACCTCATAGACATATACAGAACATTCCACCCTAAAACAACAGAATACTCATTCTTCTCAAGTGCACATGGAACCTTCTCCAGAATAGACCACATACTGGGTCACAAAGCAGGACTCAACCGATACCAAAAGACTGACATTATTCCCTGCATAGTCTCCGATCACAATGCTTTGAAACTGGAACTCAATCACAAGGAAAAGTTCAGAAGGAACTCAAACACCTGGAAGCTAAAGACCACCTTGCTTAAGAATGCTTGGATCAACCAGGAGATCAAAGATGAACTTAAACAATTCATGGAAACCAATGAGAATGAAGACACTTCGGTCCAAAACCTATGGGATAGAGCAAAGGCAGTTCTAAGGGGGAAATACATAGCCATCCAAGCCTCCCTCAAAAACATTGAAAAATCCAGAATACACCAGCTGTCTCTACACCTTAAAGAACTGGAGAATCAACAACAAATCAAACCAACTCCACATGCAAGAAGGGAAATAATCAAGATTAGAGCAGAGATCAATGAGGTAGAAACGAGAGATACAGTAGAACGTATCAATGAAACTAGAAGCTGGTTTTTTGAAAGAATCAATAAGATCGATCAACCATTGGCCACACTAATCCAAAAGAAAAGAGAGAAAGACCAAATTAATAAAATTATGAATGAAAAGGGAGAGATCACAACTAACACCAAGGAAATAGAAAAAATCACCAGAAATTATTACCAACAGTTATATGCCAATAAGCTAAGCAACCTAGATGAAATGGATGCATTCCTGGAAAACTACAAACTCCCAACATTGAACCAGGAAGAAATTGACAACCTGAATAGACTGATATCTAGTAATGAGATTGAAGCAGTGATCAAAAACCTCTCAAAAAACAAGAGCCCAGGACCTGATGGATTCCCTGGGGAATTCTACCAAACTTTCAAAGAAGAAATAACCCCAATTCTCCTGAAGCTGTTCCAAAAAATTGAAGCAGAAGGACAACTTCCAGACTCTTTTTATGAAGCCAGCATTACCCTGATCCCCAAACCAGGCAAAGACCCTACCAAAAAGGAGAATTTCAGACCAATATCACTGATGAATATGGATGCAAAGATTCTCAACAAGATCCTAGCAAACAGGATCCAGCAGCACATTCAAAAGATTATCCACCATGACAAGGTGGGATTCATCCCTGGGTTGCAAGGTTGGTTCAACATTCGCAAATCAATCATTGTGATAGAACAAATCAATAAGAGAAGAGAGAAGAACCACATGGTCCTCTCAATTGATGCACAAAAAGCATTTGACAAAATCCAGCATCCGTTCCTGATGAAAACACTTCAAAGTATAGGGATAGAGGGAACATTCCTGAACTTCATAAAATCTATCTATGAAAGACCCACAGCAAATATCATCCTCAATGGGAAAAAGCTTGCAGCCTTCCCGTTGAGATCAGGAACACAACAAGGATGCCCACTCTCACCACTCTTGTTCAACAAAGTATTAGAAGTCCTAGCAACAGCAAGCAGACAACAAAGGGAATAAAAGGTATCCAAATTGGCAAGGAAGAAGTCAAACTCTCTCTCTTCGCAGATGACATGATTCTTTATATGGAAAACCCCAAAGACTCCACCCCCAAACTACTAGAACTCATACAGCAATTCAGTAACGTGGCAGGATACAAAGTCAATGTACAGAAATCATTGGCTATCTTATACACTAACAATGAAAATACAGAAAGGGAAATTAGAGAATCGATTCCATTTTCTATAGCACCAAGAACCATAAGATACCTGGGAATAAACCTAACCAGAGAGGTAAAGGACCTGTATTCGAGGAACTACACAACACTCATGAAAGAAATTGAAGAAGACACAAAAAGATGGAGGACCGTTCCATGCTCTTGGATTGGAAGAATAAACATTGTTAAAATGTCTATACTGCCTAGAGCAATCTATACTTTTAATGCCATTCCGATCAAAATTCCACTGGTATTTTTCCAAGAGCTGGAGCAAATAATCCTAAAATTTGTATGGAATCAGAAGAGACACCGAATTGCTAGGGAAATGTTGAAAAACAAAAACAAAACTGGCAGCATCACGTTACCCGATTTCAAGCTTTACTACAAAGCTGTGATCGCCAAGACAGCATGGTACTGGCATAAAAACAGACACATAGACCAGTGGAACAGAGTGGAGAGCCCAGATATGGACCCTCAACTCTATGGTCAAATAATCTTCGACAAAACAGGAAAAAATATTCAATGGAAAAAAGACAGTCTCTTCAATAAATGGTGCTGGGAAAACTGGACAGCGATATGTAGAAGAATGAAACTCAACCATTCTCTTACACCATACACAAAGATAAACTCGAAATGGATAAAAGATCTCAACGTGAGACAGGAATCCATCAGAATCCTAGAGGAGAACATAGGCAGTAACCTCTTCGATATTAGCCACAGCAACTCCTTTCAAGATATGTCTCCAAAGGCCAAGGAAACAAAAGCGAAAATGAACTTTTGGGACTTCATCAAGATCAAAAGCTTCTGCACAGCAAAGGAAACACTCAACAAAACAAAAAGGCAACCCACGGAATGGGAGAAGATATTTGCAAATGACAGTACAGACAAAAGGTTGATATCCAGGATCTATAAAGAACTTCTCAAACTCAACACACACAAAACAGATAATCATATCAAAAAATGGGTAGAAGATATGAACAGACACTTCTCCAACAAAGACATACAAATGGCTATCAGACACATGAAAAAATGTTCATCATCACTAGCCATCAGGGAGATTCAAATTAAAACCACATTGAGATACCACCTGACACCAGTCAGAATGGCCAAAATTAGCAAGACAGGAAACAACGTGTGTTGGAGAGGATGTGGAGAAAGGGGAACCCTCTTACACTGTTGGTGGGAATGCAAGTTGGTGCAGCCACTTTGGAGAACAGTGTGGAGATTCCTGAAGAAATTAAGAATAGAGCTTCCCTATGACCCTGCAATTGCACTGCTGGGTATTTACCCCAAAGATACAGATGTAGTGAAAAGAAGGGCCATCTGTACCCCAATGTTTATTGCAGCAATGGCTACGGTCGCCAAACTGTGGAAAGAACCAAGATGCCCTTCAACGGATGAATGGATAAGGAAGATGTGGTCCATATACACAATGGAGTATTATGCCTCCATCAGAAAGGACGAATACCCAACTTTTGTAGCAACATGGACAGGACTGGGAGAGATTATGCTGAGTGAAATAAGTCAAGCAGAGAGAGTCAAGTATCATATGGTCTCACTTATTTGTGGAGCATAACAAAGAACATGGAGGACATGGGGAGATGGAGAGGAGAGGGAGTTGAGGGAAACTGGAAGGGGAGATGAACCATGAGAGACTATGGACTCTGAAAAACAACCAGAGGGTTTTGAAGGGGCAGGGGGGTGGGAGGTTGAGAAACCAGGTGGTGGGTAATAGGGAGGGCATGTACTGCATGGAGCACTGGGTGTGATGCCAAAATAATGAACACTGTTAGTTGTAAATAAACAAATTAAAAAAAAAGAATTAAGTTACTCTCTGTGCTCCCATTATTTTAGTGATTTCTATATATCCCTCTTCATTCCAAAAGGTTCTGATGTGGTTAACTCTCCCTGTAGTGTTGACTCAATTTTCCCATATAAAGCTTACATAGGCTTTAGGACTGATCAATACAAGTTTCAGTTTAGGAGGAAAAATAATTCTGGAAGGACCAAGAAAAACGATCATGTTTTGGCAGTTAGAAGATAGGAGTTAAATTCCTTGTATGTATATAACGCTAAGTGCTGAGAAGGATATTTTGAAAAAGTATAAATCACAGCTAGTGTCCTTAAGTAATTTATAATTTGCCTGAGAGAGAAAGGCTCAGTGCCTAAGGGAGGATGGCTTCCATTACACATGGCCTGTGCTCAGGGCCTTGAAGCAGGTGGGCGCAGCCCTCAGTGCTCTCCCTTCTCTGGCCAGGGAAGGAGAGGCAGAGCTGGAAGGGGTGAAGGTGGTCCTCAAGTGCAGACTGTATGGATAAGGGCTTGGAGGTGGGCACGCACTAGGAAAGGCTGTGGGCAGTAAGTAAGCTAGTTAAGAGTCAAAGTTAAGGTTTTATCCTGCAGAGAACAAGGGAGCCTCTGAAGGTATCCAAACAGGAAGTTATAGTGATGAAAGACTACATTTACTAAGTGCTTACTCTTCACAAGGCACATTCATTTAATTTCTTCCTGACAGCCCTATGACTTAGCTACTCTTCCTCCCATTTTACAGATGAAGAGACTGAGGCTCAGGGGGGTTAAATAACTTAAGTCACACAGTTAGCAAGTACTAGAGCCAGGATTCAAACCCATAAAGCCCACAGAGTCCACACTCTTAACCACTTCTCCAGACTGCCTCTCGATAGGATAGGAATGATGAAAGCAGAGGAATAGACCAGACACCTTTGGGAGGGTGCTGCCAACAGAGCATTTCAAGGAGTAGAAGAAGTCGATAGGCTCAGATGTTGCTGAGCCATCAGGAACATAATCTGAGAAACAGCCATTGGATCTGTGATTAGGCAATCATGGGTGACCTTTAAGAGTTCCGTTTCAGTAGAGGGGTAGGGACAGTGGTTCCTTGTAGGACATTATGGGAGGACTAACAGCAGAGAGAGCACCAGGAAAGAAACTGGACAATGAAAGGACAGGCAAGAGATGGGAGAGAAATTCCCAACATTTTCTTTTGAGACTATGCCCCAAACAGTGGAACACTTTCTTTACTTGAGGGACTATATGTATTTCACCCTGTTCTCTGTTTGGAAGGGCAAGACTAACACATTTCAGCAGGCATGGTTAAAGGAGAATTAGCAAGTGTCACCGAAATTGTTACTAAAAACACTGCATCAAATTGAGGTACAATGCAAAGATTTAACTGTCTGAAGGGGCATTGTTATGGAGAAAGTTACTTGACCTCTTGACCTTATATACTGTATTGGCAGGGCCTGATGGCAGTTTGGAAACTAAGGTAGGAGATCATGAGGGAATCACAGATGAAAGAATTCATTTCAGACCTATTCTGAGCCAAGAGAAAGCAGCCAAAAGCAATGTGTGTGTTATGGTTTTAGACAGAAATCCCGAGAACAGCTGCCTGATTGCAGCCCGGACTTCCCAAAACCTGGGCTGCAAAGGGCAGAATACTTATTAAAATTCTTTGCTTTAATGAGCTGTGGGAACCTGAGTTATCAGCCCCTGTTCTAGCTACTGAGTACTTTTCATGACAAATCAAAAGCAGTTTTAGGGAGGCTACATTTTTTTGGAAGGGGAATTCTCTACAAGCGGGTAATTCAGACTGCCTAGGGCAGCAATTAAAGCCACTGAGGAGAAGGTGAGGAGGAGGAAAAGGAGGGCTTTCTGTGGCTGAGGAGCGGTTTCACTGACATTATCCCATAACCATGAACTCTGTCCAGCACCCCAGTGTACTCAACTCTAAAGTGTTCTAAGTCTGAATTCTTCCCCCCATACCCATCATTTTGCTTGGGCCCAAGAACACGTGCAAACAAAAGATGTATGAGAGGTAACCAGGAGTCTGGGACTGCTTGGGCCAAAAGAATCTCAGGCTGTGATGCTGTTGGAACATGCTTTCTGCCAAAACTCAGACTCGCGAGCTAAGTGCTTTGGCAATGAACTCTCACACTCTGGCTTAAACAGGAAAGATACCAACAAGTATTTAATCTTTAAAAAGTGCAACAGTTTGATGCTGGTAGTGCAGTGATTAGCCTACCTGTGTGAATGTCCATAGATTCTTCTTCCTTTCTAGTAACGTAGGCCGCTAGAAAGTTGGTGAAATCTGGTGTCTTCTTTGGATGTCTTCAACGAAAGTATGTATGCCAAATAGAGGGGAAACTGAACAGGTCTCCTCTTCGTTCCTGGCCATTCCCCCTCCGCCCCCCACCATGTACTTTTAGCTGCCTTGTGTCACACCTCAGCTCTCAGGTGACTTTCTTTCCATCTTCCTTTGTCTACCAGGGAGGAGGTTTCTCTCTCCCCGACACTCATCTAAGACAAGATCCCTCCTGATTCCTCTCTACTTCCCCTGTTATTCCCCCAAACACGCCCATAGAGTCTTTGCATTTTAGAGTTTCACTGGTCACTATGGGGAAGTGTAAGGGCTAACAAAAACAAGGAGGGTGGGAGGCTAAAAAGATTCAAGGTTGCCACAGTGACTCGTCAGTTCTTTTCCACAACATCAAGGTTCTGGACTGAAGTGAACAAAAGAGACAAAATCCCTGTACTCTGGAGCATTCATTCTCGGGGGAGATGGACAGTAAATAAAACAATCAACTTATAGGGTAAACTAGGAGAGGGACTATGAATGAAAACAAAGCAGAGAGGAAGGCAAAGAATGCTTTTGGGAGAGTGCTTAGTTTTATAAAGGAGTAGTCAGACTTTGAGCAAAGCCAAAAGGAGGTTCAAGGGAGCAAACAAAGCAGTTGTCTGTGGGATGAGCATTCCAGGAGAGAAAACCACTAGTGTGAAGGCTCTGAGGCAGGGGAACAGCTAGGAGGTCAGTGTGGAAGGGCAGAGGCAGTGCGCTCTTCATTCTGCAAGAAAAATCCCTGAATCTGAGCCACACTGATCTGGGCTTGAATCTTAGCTTGGCGCCTTAAATCTCAGGGACCTTGGACTCTGTCTCTCCTCATCTATACATAGTTAAACATGAAGGGTAATTGCAAAGGGTTAAATGAGATACAGAATGTAAAAATGCCCATCACAGGACGTGGATCATGCCCAGTTCCTACCCACCACACATTAGTCCCTTGCTTCTTCCCCTGGTTACAGGGCTCCTCTCACCTAGTTCCCACTGTGGCTGAATAAAATGTATGCCATTCATGGGCCTCTACGGGAGCAAGATAAATAACCCTATGGAAGAAAAAGAAAAAAACCCTGCAAACCGTATACATCCATGCATAGTATTATTGGCAAACAGTAATATTTCAGTATCCATATTAAAAAATATAGACTTCAGGGATGCCTGGGTGGCTCAGTTGGTTGAGCCGCTGCCTTCGGCTCGGGTCATGATCCCAGTGTCCTGGGATCAAGTCCCACATGAGGCTCCTTGCTCAGCAGAGAGCCTGCTTCTCCCTCTGCCTCTGCCTGCCACTCTGTATGCCTGTGCTCTCTCTGACAAATAAATAAATAAAATCTTAAAAAAAATATATGAAAACTTTAAAAAAATATATAGACTTCATAGCAAACTATTTACTGACTATTGCTATTAAGATGACTAAAGATTCTAGCCATGGACTTCCTACCTTCTATATTTATGTAATGCTTAAGCATTTTACAACGGGTACATACTATCTTTACAAGTAGAAATCACAATATAGGTTAGTGTTGCTGCAGGAGAAGTGATTCCCTGATCCTCCTAGATCAGTATCAAGTAGCCACTATTCTACCTCACTTACCCAAGCAAGGCCTGTCTCATGGCATCTGACTTTAGGAATCCTTATACCTGCTTTGTGGGGAAACTGGGTGCAAATAAGGCCAAAGGGAGCTACAGGGTTCACAGATGAAGGTCCTATGGGAGTGTGCCTGGCCAGCAACTGTGAACTCTGGTCCCATTTGGAAAGGGGATGGATTGTGAACCTTTTAAAATTAAAACTCTTGCAACGGCTGCCACTAAGGAAAGAAAAAGAGACCCATGAAGATAAAGTATCTTGAAGTAAGCTGACTGAACTCCTTTTATGATTCAAGATTGTTGACACTGAAAAAAACCACATCTCTTTTTAAAGAATACTAAGTTAAGCATACTATAACAAAAACACATTTCACAACTAAGTAGCTTACAAGGTCGGTCAAAGAGGGACACATAAGCCAGTTCCCAGTCTCTTACTCAAGGATGCATTAAAATGTGTATTACAATCGTTCGTTGCAATGCATGCTACCCATAGCCTGGAAAACTTTTAGTTGTTTTCCTCACCTCCAAAAAACCCCAAAAGACACTTGGTAAGGGGAAAAAATAATGCTTCAGCATCCATAGTTGACCATACGGCTTTTCCCAGTTTAGATATATGACTCAAGAAAAAAAAAATGTAGTCCAGAAACATTTTTACATGCCTCATATTGACCACTGCACCCAAAAGGATACTCAGCTTTGCATCAAATACAATTCTGCTTGAATGAAAAAGAGTAGACTTCTATTTCCTGGATGCTTTTTAACTAAGAGATTTCTGGCTGAAGAAAATAGTGATGGTCTACATAGGACAACCGAGATCCTGTCCAGAAATCAAGCAATACCTCTCTTTGCTTTCTGCTGCTTCACCAGTAACATCAAGACTCCTCTTGAGTTTATCTGATCATAGACTGGAAATCCTCAGGGTGGAAAGACTCCATCTCATCATTTCTACAAGCACTGGGGAATATGCTCTTCTAAAACCCAGTGTTTTCCATGAGGCTATGCAAATTGCTTTACTGTCAACACAACAAAGTATAATGAAAAAAGTAAGATCATGGTGTTCTAAAACCAGTCGTATTGCCCAAGGGAAAAAAAATAGAGCTTACAGAATTTATAAGAGAGTCTTATATTTCCTACCCAATATTAGCCATCAATTTATAAGTCAAAGCTGTTAATTTCCATGGGATATTTCAAGTAATCCCTTATATCTACCTTTACCTTTCTCACTACTGTTATAAATATGTGTCCTGAATACAAAAGTCTGTAGCCCCATTGAGTGGATTTTCCATTGAAGATGCAACTATAGCAATTTCTAAGTTTATGAGAACTACTGGAATGTGGAACAAAATCCAATATTTGCATTATGATAATGCACTTATAGAACAAGATGAAGTAGACATCCATAGTTGAATGCACGGATTCTAAGATTTTCAAGTGAATAATTGCTACTATCATAGAGACTGGATTATGGGCCATGACTGGTCTGCATTCTTTCACCCCATCAAGGCACTCACATAGGAGTGTGATAAACAACGTTGTTCTTATGACTGGCACTGACACCAGAAGCCAGTGTGCAGGGTGGCAAGAAGACTGGAGTGGGATGCAAGAATGAAAAACATGAGTGATTCATTCTATCTGATGCACATACATTTTATGAATTTAAATCTGAAGGGAAACAACTTTTTTTGAGCTTGACTGCTTGTTTGAGAAAGTTAAATGGAAGTGTGTCTAGGACACCATTTTTTATAGGCTTAGCACCACCTCAAAAAATTCCATACAGACCCATTCTAAAACAGCCAATTCCGTTTCTAAAAATCCACAAAGAGGGATGTGGAATCTATGAAATCGAACATCAGATCTAAGCATGTATGCTTATGCAGAAACTTGATCTTAATTAAAATATAGATGCAGGGGCAGCACCAGGGGTAAAGGTTCCTCCCAATGTCCCTCCACCCCCAGCAATCAGATACACTTGAGTTTGCATCTTTATTCTGATTCTGGGCTGTGTGTCCTTGGGCAAGTTAGCTGACCTTTCTTAGTCTCACCTTCCTCACCTTCAATATGGAGATAATAGGTTTGTTGTGAAGATTAAACGAGATCATGCACAAATACCCTTTAGCTCCGTACCTAGCACATATGAGCATTCAAGAATGTATCCTCATGATTAGATGTGGCACACTGACTATAGTTTACAAGCACTTAGTTCTGCTGCCATACCCCAACGTGTTGTGATACGAATTTCCATTTTATGCTTCCAGCTTGTGCTAGTCTTCTTACCATGGCATGGTGGGGGGGGGGGGTAGAGAAAGGTAATCAGTTACATATATTCCACTTTTTGGATTGCTGCTTGAAGCAAGGTGAAAAGCTAGGAAATCAGTAACCTGGACACTGAAAAGAAATTCAGTCTTTAGGATACAATGTTATACAAATTTTGTTGATATTATACAAATAATGTAATTTATAACATATGGAACATCAAATCATGGATTAAATTTTAAAAGAAGAAGTGATAAGCAATATTAAAGAAGACAGGAAGGACCAGGATGGGCCTATTGCTATGTATTAGTGACTGAAACAGGGATTGGTGGGCTAGATTATGGAGGATTTCATGGGGTCTGACTTCCAACAGGTGGCAAGCTTTAGTCATCTTCAGATGCAAAACCCTAATGAGTTTGAGTATGCAAGTCTGGAGGATTCTGTTCAAGGCCTCCTCTCAGCAATCACGGAAACGATGTTCTGGGTTTAAGCGTCCTTGGCAAGTTAGCAAGCAGGGTACTGTGTGCACCTGTCCCCTGAAGGGGATTCTGGCCTGACACTGAAAGCCCACCATGCTTTCCTGACAGCCCATCCTGCCGCTGTAGCGCCTCCAGACAAATGAGGGAAGCCCACTAGTAAGTGCTGATCACCAAGCAAGCCACAAATGCCCAGGGTGTGGAATTTCCACCTCAGTACCATGCCTGAACACCGAAAATAGGCGCCACTCAACCCATACTGCAATGGGATTCCCCCCAGCAGCAATCCACTCCCCCCCCACACCCCAGATTGCATGTTTTATTAATAAATGCAAGATGGCACACGGAGGCAAAGAATGGGAGCTAAAGCATCTGCAGCTGGACCTCAACCAGAGCAGTTTGCAAAAATAAATAAGAAGCATGTGACAAGAAGCAGATTCCCCAGGCTGGAGCTGAAGCCCTGGATTCCTCCACGCACCCTCCTCTTGCTCCTTTCAGCGAGCCAGGATGAAGGTCAGTGGTAAGATCCCAGCCCTCCCGGACGCGCACCCTGCAAACCTTGACTGGCCCCCACCCGCGCCCTGGCCACAAGACCCCGGCACAGAGGCGGGGAAGCCCTGGCCACGGCCGGCTTCGAGGACACATACCTGGTGCCTGGGCTGGGGATTCGCTAGGCTCTGCATTGGCGCCGGTTGCAGCTCGCGCTCCCGGGGCTCCCCTGTCCGGTCCCCCCTCCCCCCGCCCCCTCGTGGCTCTGCCGCTCCCTGAGCTCCTCCGCCCACCGCGCTCGGGGGCGCGCGTGCGCGGCCTCGCTCCAGAGGCTCGCCGGTCGGCGCCTGCGCCCTTGCCTAACGCGGTTCACCCGCGAGTGCTTGCTGTGGCGGCTACTGAGCCGCGGCGCGGCTGTCTAGGAAACCGCGGCTTGGGCTGGTCCGACTGGCGGCGGGAGCCGGGCAGGGGGCGGAGGCTGCGCCGCCAGCAGGGCTCCAAGACAGCGCGCCCGCGTCATGGCGTGGGTGAAGGGGTCGCGCAGCGCTGTCAGGGGGCCCGCGTGTGCTCATGTAGAGAGGAGGTTTCACAAAGAGAAGGTGTGAGGTGGGGGCGGACGGGCGCCCCGGGGAAGCAACAAGTGCGGAGGCCCAGCGGGCCCCGCTAGGGTTTCCTACAGTTGCCGGCAAAGAAGCCTCCTCCGGCTTTGGTGCCGGGCTTTGCAGTTTGCAGAGCTCTTTGCCAGTTTTTCCTTAGGTAGGCACAGGGCATCCTTTGAGGCAGCGAATGGCAGGGAAACACTTCTCTCTGGCTCAGAGCTTGACAGAATCAGAGACCACTGACCCTTCGTGTGCTGTCTTGGGAGGAAAATGCCTCTCAGGACCTTCATTTGATAGATAGTCTCAGCCCAGGACCCCTGTAGGACAGTGTTTCTTCACCTTGCCCCCACCTTCCGTTATCGATCGGCCTCTTAGGAGAGCTTTTCAGACATTTTGGTCACGAATCACCGCCGCCCCTTCACCTCCTTCCCCTCCCACCGCCGTGAGGTTCAGATATCAGGGATAAACTGTATAGCTGTTTATGGACCTTAGTGTAGTTGTGCTTTATACGTGTAGTAAGATTTCTCCCCTTGGCGATGATATCAACCTCGTTGAAGTGTCTGTTATAGCACTATGTTTCTGGGTTAGCAGGTGGGGTCAGTGGAGTAGGTGAGGATTCTGGACGTACCCACAAATATTCTCTGCAGGTTAGAAGAGTCCTCACATACAACTCTAATGTCTGCAAGTACTGCCGTGAATAGTGGAACACGGTCACTAAGGCAGTTTCTGAACTCATAGCTTTTATTTTCAGTCTCCACCAGTTCATGCTGAAAATACAACCATGGGGTCCTGACATTTTTGTTAAGATATTTGAAAAGTTTGGAAACGCTCCTTTCTAGAACACTTAGTCCAGTGTAGCCTCTGGCTCTGCAGAGAAACTTGATTTCCAGTTCTCCTACCTCTTCTGAAAGTATTCTGTTTTTGCTTAGGCCCATTTGGCCTCCCAGGAATGTTTGTCATTCTTTTCTAAGATTTTATTTATTTATTTGTATTTACTTAATTTTTAAAAAAGATTTTACTTATTTATTTGACACAGAGAGAGCTAGGGAGAGAGAGAGAGAGAGAGACCAGGCACAAGTAGGGGGAATGGCAGGCTGGGGAGAAGCAGGCTCCCCACTGAGCAAGGAGCCTGATGTGAGGCTCTATCCCAGGACCTTGGGATAGTGACCCGAGCTGAAGGCAGCTGCGTAATGGAGTGAGTCACCCAGGTGCCCCAGGATCTTATTTATTTGACAGAGAGTGAGAGCATAGCAGAGAAAGCAAGCTCCCCACAGAGCCAGGGATGGGGGACTGGATGCCAGGGCCCTGGGGTCATGACTTGAGCTGGAAGGCAGATGCTTAAGGACTGAGCCACCCAGGAGCCCCTGTTTGTCATTCTTGCCTCCTTCTCCCCTTCTGCTTTTCTAGCTAAAAGGTGAAAATTGTGGAATTGAAAAACTTCCAAACCTAAGTAATGGAATTGCCCCAGAGCCTGGATCATACTTTTCTGAGACCGAGAAATATCTTAGGTAGGGCATGCGTATCTAATTTGACAAGCTGGGAATAGGTTAACTTTCTTCAGGTCATCCTTCAGATTTCAGTGCTTCCTTATGCTAATGGTAGAATTTTAGAGGGAGAAAAGCCCTTGGAAGTGATCTTTGTAGAAGCTACGTGGGTTGCCAGAAGATTTTTCTTTAACATTTCCAGAAGGAAGAAATGTGGACTGGAAGGGAAAAGGTGATTGGATGGGTCAAGAAAATTTGGGAGTATGGATGACATGGGTGTTTGGGGGGAGTATAGTTTTCTGACAAGTGTTGGCAGCATTTCAGTTATACTTGAAAAAAGCGGGGTGCCTGGGTGGTGGCTCAGTCAGTTAAGTGTCTCCCTTTTAAGAGACTCCCTTTAGAGTCTCACATTGGACTCCCTGCTCTGCAGAGAGCCTGCTTCTCCCTCTCCCTCTGCCTACTTGAACTCTCTCTCTGTCAAATAAATAAAATATTACTTTTTAAAAAAGTATAAAAACAAAAACAAAAAGCCTTGGCAAAGTTGGATCACACTGTTATCCACTGCCTTTTACCCCACTTAGAGAACTCTAAAGTGTTGATAACACAATTGAAAAGCACCCAGTTCCAATGCTAGTTGAAACTACAGATGAACTGGAAGATCACTATGGTTTACCTGGAGTCTTTGTAGTCCAATACCATTTTTGGCTCCATGAGCAATGCTACTTAAGGGGAACTTTTTTGTCTACAATGGCTGCCATGAAGACAGCCAGTGAGAGAAAAAAAATATGTAGAAATTATGTGGAACATCTTTTACCTGTATCTTCTAAGTGTAAAGCCCCAACCCCCTTTTTTGGTAGTCTGAGTTCACCTAAAATGTACATGTGACCATTTTATGTGGTGAAGTTTAAAAAAAAAAAACAAAAACCCCAAACATGTATAATTTGCATCTCTATGCTGCCCCCTGGTGGTATTCTACTTCACAGCACATACTCAAAATTAAATTTAAATTAGGTAAATTTAGGGTATTGAAAACAGAGGTAGATAGACAGGGTGGCATTCAACTTTCTCCAAATGGGTCCTGCTCTTGTTTTCAAACACCCCTGACACCCAGCGGAGGACCAGCCCTTGAGGCTGATCAGTTTAGAGGAACTGTGAAGAGCTCTGACAGGCCTCTAGCTTGTTCTTAAACTTGCCTGTAAGAATCACTTGGGGACTTTTGTTTAAAATAAGATTCTGGAGCCTTACCTCAAGCAAATTAAAATTGAATCTATAGGAGAGTGGCATGTGATTTTTATTTTTAACTGCCCCAGGATTCTTATCAATAGGAGAGTTTGGGGAATACTGGAGTTATAAACAGAGCAGGTACTATTTCTGAAGACCAGGTGACTAACCAGAGGGAATTTTGTGGGTGAGGGAGTTCCATGCAATAGGAAAATTGCTATTCCACAGCAACAGAAAAAATATAAAGCAGGAGTGGAGGAAATTAACTGGGTTTAAGCTTTCTATGTCACTTTCTTGCCAGATACACTTGCTCCTAATGTGGCTGTCCTTGGCATCATATCCCATTCCAAAACATCTTTTGAGGTAAGTCAGATTTTTTTTAAGTGAACGCTCCACCCAATGTGGGATTTGAACTCATAACCCCAAGATCAAGAGTCGTATGCTCTAACAACTGAGCCAGCCAGGCATCCCAGTTTTTCTTTAAGTTAAAAACACTGTCTTTTCAAGAGTACCAGAATCACATAATCAGAAAATTTGTGCATGTGTGTAGCTAAAAGATTATGAGAGGGCAGATTCGAGATTATGTGGATCTTGTGAATGTCTGAAAAAGATTGATATCAGAGTTAAAATTTGTTCTCTTGAGGTTGTTGCAATAGAACATATGAATCTGACACCCACATGATTTGTGAAATTTAATAGCAAGACATCTTAAATTGTTAATGTTTATGTATCTGTTAATATTTTAAAAACTTTTCTAAGTGTTGATTTAGAATACAACCTTATTTGCTCTGAACACACAGGGAGAAGGCCAATCTGAGTTAGTGAGAATCCTGAAAAATGGAATATGCATGACTTAGTGTCTTACTTGTTTAAACATTTACATATATACACACGGTAAGTGCTAACAAAACAGCTTTTAAAAAAACCTGCTGAGGAGCACCTGGATGGCTCATTGGTTGAGTGGCCGACTCTTGATTTCAGCTCAGGTCATGATCTCAGGGTCGTGGGATTAAGTCCTGTGTCAGGCTCAGCAGTTTGGTGGTCCTTCTCCCTCTACTTCTCCCCACTCTGGAGCTCATGCTCTCTCTCTCTCTCTCTAAAATGAATAAATAAAATCTTTTTTAAAATCCTGCTGAAATGGCTTTAATGAATAAATATGATTGACTTTAAGTTAGTCAAGTTCATGTGCATACAGTCTGGGTATATGGGTAAAACACAAAGCATTCTACCATGTACTCAGTAGGTCCTCAGTTAATATTCATGTTAAAAAGTTTTTCTCTAAGTAGGTTAAATATACTTAAGGCAACAAACCCATCTTTACAGATGGTACTTCAATGACAGATTTCACTCTGAACAGTGAAATACCAAGAATGGGACAATAAGAACATCATTGAGTGTAGGCAATAATAATTCTCATTGTCCCTAAAAAATTTAAATGATAATAAACCCACTCAAAGTCTCTGTGCTTTTTATTACTGGTAGCTTTTTTTTTTTTAAAGATTTTATTTATTTATTTGATAGAGACACAGCAAGAGAGGGAACATAAACAGGGGAGTGGGAGATGGAGAAGCAGGCTTCCTGCTGAGCAGGGAACCCAATGTGGGGCTTGATCCCAGGACCCTGGGATCATGACCTGAGCTGAAGGCAAATGCCCAACAATGGAGCCACCCAGATGCCCCATATTACTGGTAGTTTTTTTGTATCAGA